>NC_047051.1:14367259-14680444 GCF_011762595.2 Tursiops truncatus
AATGTACTGATAATAGGTATGTTTATAATTTTAGGCAGCAAAGGAACAGACTCAAGATTTAATAATAAAAACCACTAAGCTTCAAGCTGAAAGGTAAGTTTTTCTTTACATAATCAACTCTTCATTAATTTGGAGATAACTGGGAAAGAAAATTATAGATAACTTCAAAGTTAAAACAATAATCAAAAACGTGACTCAAAAATGATACAAAGTATGAGGTTCTAAGCTGTTATCCAAGAGTAAAATAAACATAAAACAATAGTTTAGGAACATTGATAATTGGGATGATTGAGAGATTATCCCTCTTTGGAAGTGATGATGCATTGTTTGTTTGCCATAGAATTAAAAAATGACTGCTTTTTAAAATGTGGATTTTTCAAATTTTTAGTAATTTTATTATCTTTTTCTCACAATTGTCTTTTATTTTTTACTTCTGATTATGCATCTTGCTACAGTCAAGTTACAGAACCGTTCCATCACCACACAGGTCTCTCCCATTGGTGCATGGACCACAATGAGAAAAGTTGCAGCCTCAGCTGATGTGAAGAGGTGGTTGGCTCTACAGAGCAGCCAACTCTAAGGAAAGGCAGGTGCTGGATTTCTGTACTCAGAACGAAGCATGCACCTTGAGCATCGAATGAGAATGTTTTTAGTATCAAAACTAATCTTTTGAAAGAAAAGTTTCCTAGAAAAGAAATTTGCAGTTAGAGACCCACACATAAATTTTTCTGTTACGTTATTGTTGGCTGACTATAAAAACATATATGGATTCAACTGAAAATTGTGACTAAAAAATAAAACTAAGAGTAACAGATCACCAATCCTGTATACAAAGTTTGTGGTCTGAGTTTCTGGTCTGAGTTAAATCTTTCTCTTGCCATCTTTACTGTAGTGTGTAGTACAGTCTCGTAACTAATGATTGGTTTGATTGACTCTCTTTCCTACTGAACTGTGAGCTCCTTGAGAACGATGACAGTTTCTTAGTCTCTTTTTGTGTCTCCAATGCGTAACACATTGTAGATTCAATAAATAATTTTGAGTGAATGAATATGAAATATAGCTATTCCAGTGTCAGGAAAGGAACATAAAATAAAAAATGAAAAATAAGCATTTTATTGGAGCTCGTAACATGTATGGGACTGGTTAATGTCTGCAGGAGGCAATATTAGAATATTGTCCTTCTGTTCATATGTTGTCAAAACTATTTAAGCAAGGTTGTTTATGTTTATTATTTTAGTAAGCCTATGAAAAAAGTGTTTCGGCCTGGCATGTTTCTGGGAAGCAAACATTTATGACATTCCAGTATCCCAAGAGCTATGGATTTGATGTGCCAAATGAACATTTGTGTGAATGTATTTTAAGAAAATTACATAGCAGAAATCATAACAGATTCCTGGGTGCTGGCAGAGTTGTTTTTCCATTTTAAAAAATTACCTTTTCCTTTTTAACGAGAAACTTAGACAAGCATTTGGCTTTAGAAATAGAAATTCTATGGGCTTATTTGGATAACATGATATTCTTATTCAGACAAATTTATAAATGATACGAATATTTTTTCCAACTGAGTTAGAAGGAGGTCATTTTGACAGCTGATGCTCTATAGGTAAAGTTTGGTGTAGAATTGTCTCCACAGAACTGCAGTTTAACATTTGCCCTTACTGTTTAATTGACAGTCAGAAGATGGGTTTCATTGATGATTAGGAAAGGCTATGTCCAGATGAACATACCTCCATATTTTTGAATACCACCGAAATCACTATTATGTATTTTTTTGTCTCATGGAAAGGCCTACCAGCCAAATTTCTGTCTGGACTCAGAAAAACATAGCCTCTGGCTTATGTTTGTTTATTTTTGAGGTGTAGTATGTTAGTGGAAAGAACACAGACCTTGAAAACCTGAATTCTAATACAAATCTTGGGTAAGAGGTCATTAGATTTTTAATCTTTAACGAGTTATTTCTTAACCTCCCTCAGTCTCAGTTATCACATCTGAAAAAAGGAATAATAAACTATGTCACAGGGTATAGTCTGCTGAACACACTGTCTGACATACCTCAAGAAGCGTTACCCTCCATATTTCTCCCCCCTTATTAGACAAAGTTGTGTAGCACATCTTGTTTCTACATTGGCTTTGGTGGCTGGAAGTTTAGGCTGTTCTTCACTTAATTGCGATAGCTTTCCTCAACTATGTTATTTAAGTTCTCATTCTTTCTCTTTCTTTTTTTTATTTTTTAATTTTATTTATTTTTGGCTGCGTTGGGTCTTCGTTCCTGGGCGCAGGCTTTCTCTAGTTGGGGCAAGCAGGAGCTCCTCTTAGTTGCAGTGCACGGGCTTCTCATTGCGGTGGCTTCTCTTGTTGTGGAGCACAGGCTGTAGGCACACAGGCTTCAGTAGTTGCAGCACGTGAGCTCAGTAGTTGCGGCACACGGGTCCTAGAGCATGTGGGCTTCAGTACTTGCAGCGTGTGGCCCAGGGCATGTGGGCTTCAGTAATGTGGCTTGCGGGCTCTAGAGCACAGGCTCAGTAGTTGTGGCGCATGGGCTTAGTTGCTCCGCGGCATGTGGTATCTTCCCGGACCAGGGCTTGAACCCGTGTCCCCTGCATTGGCAGGTGGATTCTTAACCACTGCGCCACCAGGGAAGTCCCTCTTTCTCTCTTACTATTTTATTTTTTAATGGTTTTGTAATTTTAATTATTTGTTATAAACTATTTTAATTTAGGTTTTGAAGTTGGTAACACATAAAAGTATAAAAAGGATTTATTTTGCACAAATATACATGTAAAAATATAGAGCATATGTGATACATATTCTTTCATTGCCTGGTAAAAAGTTAGGAGAAGGCAGGGGAGCATCACATCTTTCTTCTTTCTTCTCCTTTATGTATGTAAGACTTAAAGAAGAAAATTACAATCAGGTATAGTTTCACCACCCAGACATAGCCACTGTTAACAGTTCGGTGTATCTTCTCCCAGAGTTAGTATGTGTGCATAGTTACATTTTACTTCACTCACATAAAATTTCATGTTCATTTTCCTATATCTCTTATTTTTAAAAAACATGTTTTTTAATGTGGCATTGTATTTTTTCTTGTGAATGAACAAGCATTTTTAAATTATCAGATATTGTTTCCATTATTAAACATAATGGTTTGGTAAGTGTTTTTAAATCATTTTGTGCATTTCAGATTATTTTCTTAGGATAAATTCCTAGAATTTAATTGTAATTAAAGAATCAAATGGTAGAAATTTTAAAAAGTATCTTCATATATATTGCCTAAATTTCTCTCCGGAAAGGTTATGCCAATTTCCAGCTTCATCAGCAATATATGAGAATGTCTATTTTATTAAACCCTGTAGACACTAGATGTTGTCATTAAAAACAGCAATTTTATAGATGAAAAATGGTATCACACTATTTTAATTTACATTTAACCGAATATTGGTAGATCAACCTTGTTTTCATTTTGTTTTGCCATGTGTATTTCTTTGCTTTTTTTTGTTTTGATCTATATCTTATGCCTCCCCACCCACCCCTTTTTTTTTGCTAGCTTTTTTCAATTATTTTGAAATTATTTGGTGGAGATGAGTTTAGAAGTTAGAGTTAAAATATGACAGGGGTATATTTTCAGGGGAAAAAAATACCACAAGATTCATAAATCATGTTCTGGGATGGTTTAAAAGAATCATTATAAAAATGAAATAATCTGTTTATTTTATATACTCAGGCAGTATGTGAATACATGTCCTGAAAATTCCTGTGTACGTGTAAAGTTTCTTTCTAAAAGTACATGGGGGTTGCTGTACGTATTTTTGTGTGACTTGTTTTTTGTACCTATAAGTGCCTTATAGATAATTTTGTGTGAATACATATAGCTCGACCTCATTTTTTATTTGCTGCATATTATTCCACAGTATGCATTTGCCATATTCACTTATGTTTTATATAACTTACATCATATACAGTGATTACATGAATACACATCAAATACTCTTAGAAGTTTTAATTTACAATAACCATTTATGTTTTATTTTAGCATTAATTTCATATACTTTTAATTTAGATACTAAAAGCCCTCCAAAAGTTACCGTATTTCATTTGTATTGTACAGTAGGGCAGGGTCTGCCTCATGTGTACCATTTGTCACCTCAGACCCTAGCTCAGGGCCTTTACACCTTGGAGATCCCTGTTCATGCTACTTGATTGTACAAATACTCCTCAACTTCGTCAAGAACGGTTGTGAAATTTTACCTGGGAAGACTGTATATGGTAAAACTAAAGAGTAATGTGATTTAAATAATATCTTGAATTTACAGTTGATCCTTGAGCAATACGGGTTTGAACTGCACAGGTCCACTTGTATGTGGGGTTTTTTTTCAGTTAATACGTACTGCAGTCCTACACAGTCCATGGTGGGTTGAATCCTCTGGTGCAGAGGGCTGGCTGTAAAGTTGAATCTGGCTGGTGCAGATTTTCCATTGCACAGGGCAGGGGGTTGGGAGCTGGGGTCGGCGTCCCTGACCCCCATGTTGTTCAAGGGTCAACTGTACTAGATTTAGTTAAAACAAAATGAACCAATAAAGCGATGAGTTTTCCGTTGTGCATGATAAATTGACTATAAAGATCCAAAAGAAACTCTCAAAACGTTTTCATTGAAATGGTTAATTTGTATAGTCTCAAGGAATTTTATGAAGTGTTAAAATTGCTTTAAATCCTGTATGATAACAATTTGAGCTTTATCTAAAAATATAAAACAAAACCTGTTTAGGTAACTTTTAGATATCAGTATCAGTATTAATATGATGATTAAGGACATAGGCTATTTAAATCTGTATAAATTTAATTAGGTGATTTACATTATTTGAGAAAAACAGAACATTACTGCCACCTGGAGGACCTTTCCTTTCTAACCTTCTATGTCATTCAGCAGGGCATTTGACTGAATTTAAAACCTCACAACTCGAGTGCAAAGATGGCATGCGTTGTACTGTCTGTTCAGATAGGGTTAATGTTTATCTTTGTTCAGTTTCATTTGAATATTGTTAGATTGTAGAATATCACTGCCCTGTGAATACTACTAGTGAAACACTTATAATTTTATTTATATATCTTCACATCTAAGATCTAGAAGGCAGGGATGTTGAATTTCTGCTCTTGTAGTTTGTATTCCTGACTTGCCCTTAGATGGGGCCCTGCTCAGTCCTCCAGGTCCCTGCAGACTATAGAGTGTGCCTTTTGCTAATTGTCAGCTAGTCTAGATAGGTTGCATTCGGATAGTATAATTGAAAAGACTTTTTTTTTTTATTATCGTATGCAGAAAAAGTGGGGAAGGGAGAGTGGAAGAGTGATTTTTTTGATTTAATGAGGGATTACTAAATGAATTCTTGACTACTGTTTCTAACCTAAAATAAAAAAATAATGGACCTGATTTTTGGTGGTTGTGTACTTCATGTGCAAGCTTCAAAGGCTTAGGGTTTTTTTAGTGACTGAGAAGAAATTAACTGGCATATTTCTCTTCTGTAAGATAACTTTGTTTTCAAGAGGCAAACTGTGCAAGTACACCTAAGTGGCTAAGGATTGTAATACCCGGACCATTCATGAACGTATTTCTTCTTCTGCTTAATGATTAATCATTTTACTGTGGCTTCTACTGAACAATATCAGCCAGTTTTATCACCTGCGTGCCTGATGGGCTTCTAATATTTGAGGCAGAAATAAGGCTTTTGAAGATACTGAGACTCTTCCACACCTTTGTTTTAAAAGTTATGTCAGATGTAACTTGTTTTAAAGCTATGCAGATGCATAGTGTGCTTGATTTTTTGTTGCCTTTTTTAAAATATTACAGTCAAACATTAGAAATAAGAGCGCAAGTTGCAGATGCCTTCTTATCCAAGTTCCAGCTGACTTCTGACGAAATGAGTCTTCTCCGAGGTACAAGAGAAGGACCTATCACTGAGGTATTTTGCTTTCTGTTAAAATCACTTAAAGCATAGCAGTTACAGATGTTATAGAGAAATCACTCTTTTTTTAAGGCTTTATTTTACCACCTAAAATTTTTTTTGATTTAAAAATGTTTTTAAATTTAGCAATTAAGGTGCATATTTTAAATTACCTTATTTTTCAAAGCAATACATATACTATTTTTTGGTTGTTTTTAGAAGTCAAAGAGTACAACATGGCTTATAAAGAAAACCTACATCACCTATCCCACGCCTTCCCATCTCTAAGTCCTTTGGCAACCATTTTCAATCTTGTTAATTGCTTCTTTTGTAAATTCTGTATTCTAGATCTATAGTTAAAAAGAATATGCTTTAATTTTAAAGGATTTTTTCAAGGCATTGGGAAGAGTAAAACAGATTCATAATGATGTCAAAGTTCTCTTGCGTACAAACCAACAAACAGCAGGGTGAGTAGTCTTTTCAGTTCATGATTGTGTTACCTTTTATATTTCCAAAATTTAACGATTTTCTAGGTTCTTCAAGTATATGACATTATGACATTTTGTGAAATAGAAGTTTAATCTTTATGTATCTTTGGATAAGGAGAAAGTTATACCCTGATACGTTTAGAGTAAAACAGCAGTTGGGTATCTAAGTGATGGTGTTAAACTTGGCGACATTTAATTATAAACATTTACTGAAAAATTCCACAAGATGATAAAAAGTTAATAGGCTATAACCAAATCACTCTGTAATTAAATAAAGTGATTAGGTTCTTAGATGTATTCAATAGCTATTGGCTAAAACTTTTTAATAAATTATAATAAACCTTTAATGTTTTTAGTTTAGAAATTATGGAACAGATGGCCTTGCTTCAAGAAACATCTTATGAAAGACTTTACCGGTGGGCTCAAAGTAGGTGATTTCTTTTATGCAGTCTAGATTCATGAATATTAGTGTTTGAATTTGTTATTTCACTTAGTCTTTATTTGATATCATTTTGATCTTAGTAATCAAAAACTATTTTTAAAAAGAAAAACTTTATATTTGAACATATTGTCTTTGTATGTGTCTCATAAACATCTATCATTTAAGCACTGTCTATGATTAAGGATGGGAATAAAAAAATAAAGTCAGTATTTCTGCCCCAGATTATCTTAAAGTTGATTAGACATCTCTTGTTATTTACATGACATGTTATTTACATATAGTAGTTACTACAACTATAATAAATGGTGAGTTTTTCTATTACTGCTGTAACAAATTTAACACAATCTTAATGGCTTAAAATAACACAAATTTATTATTTTATAGTTCTGTAGTCAGAAATCACCATGCTAAAATTAAAATGTGGGCAGGGCTGCATTCATTTCTGGAGGCTCTAAGGAGTAGTCTGTTTCCTTGCTCATTCAGTTTGTTGGCATAACTAGTTCTTTGAGTCTGAGGACTGAGCTCTGAGTTGCCTTGCTGGCTGTCACTGAGGGTCTTTCCCAGCTTCTAGAGGCTGTCTGCATTCTTTGGCTTGTGGCCCCTTCCTCCATCTTCGAAGCCAGTAATGGGTAGATGGAGTCACTTTCTCACTTTGAATCTCTTCTGCCTCTTCTTCCATCTCATATCTCTAACTCTTCTGCTAGCCTTTTTTACTTTTAAGACCTATATGATTATCTTGGACCCACTTGGGTTATCTGGGAAGATGTCCCTATTTTAAGGTCTGTCACCTTAATTCCATCTGCAAAGTCCCTTTTGCCACGTAAGATGGCATATTCACAGGTTTCAGGGATTAGGGATCTTTGGAGGACCATTATTTTGCCTATCACAAATGGTTTATTTGCTTTAGATTTGCTTTAAAATGTTTCAGTAGTCTGTTCATAGAATTGCCTGTTAAAAACAAAGTAGTTAAGACTTCAAGAATGGAACATGTGCACAGGATATTTTAATAGATGTTACCAGCTGACTGTTGGAAGGAGTTGGGATTAAATCCAGTTAACCAGTATACTTGTACTTGACTGTGAAAAACCTTATGTGTTTCAGATGATTTACTCTTTATCTCCAAAATTTCTTTCTTTTTTTTTTTTAATGTTTATTTATGTACGTATGTATGGCTGTGTTGAGTCTTCGTTGCTGCACGCGGGCTTTCCCTAGTTGTGGCGAGCAGGAGCTACTCTTCATTGCAGTGCACGGGCTTCTCATTGCGGTGGTTTCTCTTGTTGCGGAGCACGGGCTCTAGGTGCGCGGGCTTCAGTAGTTGTGGCTCGCGGGCTCTAGAGCGTAGGCTTAGTATTGTGGTGCACGGGCTCAGTTGCCCCATGGCATGTGGGCTTTTCCCGGACCAGGGATCGAACCTGCGTCCCCTGCATTGGCGGGCAGATTCTTATCCACTGCGCTACCAGGGAAGCCCCAAAACTTGTTTCTTTTTCTACTTCTCTTGTTTGCACTGTTTACTCCTATTTGGAGTATGGTCTGGCTTTCCCTTCTTTATATCCAAATCCTACCTCAGTCTTCAAAGTCAGGCTTAGGTTCTACATCTTCCTGGAACTCTCCACAACTACATTAAATCATAGTGGCTTTTCCCATCTCTGAACACTAACTACTGAATATATTTATTTGGTATTCAATAATTTACTACTCTAACATAACTTAACTTTTCATATATGTATGTCTTAGCTCTCCAGTTAGATTTCTGTTTTCATAAAGGCAAGGACATTGCCTCATATTTCTTTGTGCTCCCATGACGTCTAACATGGAAGTTCCAAACTGACATTCTGACTCCTAAGGACACTGGAGTCACCGTAAGATAGCTCCAGTCCCATACTCGTGTATGTTTTTCTCAGTCAGTGTGTGCCAGAAAAATATACTGCTAGCGTGAAGTCCTCATACTCCCAAAGGTTGGGAACTTCTGAACATGCTCTGAGTTTTTTGAGCAGAGAAGACATTTAATAAGTATTTTATAGATAGGATAGTAAAATAAAGGACATATTGGTGTACAGATTTTTTAAACAGTTTAAAATCTAAACAATTTTGAAATTATAATCTTAATACTATATATTAGTTACCCATATAAACATTTTAGCAAACTCCTTGAAGATTGCTCCCAAGGTAAGGAACTGGTAATATATGTTTAGTACTCCCTTCCCTCCTTGACATTGCCATGTGTATAGCAGTTATTTAGTGCATGTTTGTTCATTGACTGGTTTCTTCAGAACTGTAGTTTTTTATTATAATAAAATATGCGGGGACTTCCCTGGTGGCGCAGTGGTTAAGAATCTGCCTGCCAATGCAGGGGACACGGGTCTGAGCCCTGGTCCGGGAAGATCCCACATGCCGTGGAGCAACTAAGCCCGTGAGCCACAACTACTGAGCCAGTGCTCAAGAGCCCGGAAGGCACAATTACTGAGCCCGTGCGCCACAACCACTGAGCCCGCGTGCTGCAACTGCTGAGGCCCGCGCGCCTAGAGCCCGTGCTCCGCAACAAGAGAAGCCACCGCAATGAGAAGCCCGCGCACCGCAACAAAGAGTAGTCCCCGCTCGCTGCAACTAGAGAAAGCCCGCGCGCAGCAACAAAAGCCCAACACCCCCCCCCAAAAAAAAAAATACATATGTATATGTGTGTATATATATATATATGGTCTACCAGATAGCAGATGTGGTCATTTGAAGTTATGTAGGTATTTAACCTTACATTTTTAGTTTGACAGCATGAACTGGTTTTTGATTGGCATGTTCTCTAGGCTTTTCCAAGCTTTTTTTTTTTTTTTTTTTTGCGGTACGTGGGCCTCTCATTGTGGTGGCCTCTCCCGTTGCGGAGTACAGGCTCCGGATGCACAGGCTCAGCGGCCATGGCTCACGGGCCCAGCCGCTCTGTGGCATGTGGGATCTTCCCGGACCAGGGCACGAACCCGTGTCCCCTGAATCAGCAGGCGGACTCTCAACCACTGCGCCACCAGGGAAGCCCCCCAAGCATTTTTTTAATACAGTATTTAGACTCTGGCTGTACAACAGACATAATAAGGTACTTATTAATTGTACTTTAACAAGTGTTATAATGTTATAATGATTAAATAACACAATAAGTGTTATAATGATTTTCCAGGTGAATGCAGAGCATTGACACAAGAATCATGTGACATATCTCCAGTACTGACTCAGGCAATGGAAGCCCTGCAGGATAGACCTGTCTTATATAAGTGAGTGACTTTTTCCTAATTAAAAAAAAAACTTACTTTTTCCTCGATAATTTACATTGACTTTCAGTATTATCAAATTCACATACAATAGTGTGAGCAATATAATAATTTACAGTGATGTTTTTATCTCATCTCGGTACCATTGGGGCATCAGCTTATTTGCATATTATTACTTGCTGTAGAATGCAACATGGAGATGAAAACCAAGGCGTCCGTGTATCTAGACTACCTCTTATTTGTGTACAGGCTAAGGGCTTTTCCCCAATCTGTCATCTCGTTAACGACCTAGGAATTGTATATAACTAAAACTCCTGTATCAACCCTGCCCTGGAGAGAAGGTCGAATAGACTGACAAATAATAATTGCCCAGAGATGAAAAAAGAAAATTTAAAATTAGAATTCCATCAGTAGGACTTAAGAAAGAAAGAGTTCAGGTATTTGATCCTGTAAGTTATGTCAGCCAAGCGCTATGTGATAATGCTTTGGATAAGAACTTTATGCACTATTAACTTATAAATTTTTTATTATTCTGTATTTTTTCTTTTACTTTTCATATAAAATAGAAGTAAATACCTTTTTTACTTTTAATGCCTGGAATAGTATGGAAATAGGAAGACCAAGTGGGGAGTTAAAATTCAGGAAACAGAAAGCCAGGGGACTCCTGCATAGGCATCAGTCCTGCCCTGAGCCATGCCTTTCATATGCTTACGTATTTTTAGAGGATTTCCTTCTTACTCTGTTTTCTGACTGGAACATTGCTTGTCCTGTAATAAGGTTCCAGAACACAAATGCTGGACAGCTACATAAAATAATAACATCCCAGTGCTACTTACTGAGTACTCACTATGTGTTAAGCACAGTTCTAAGTGCAGCAGACTTAACATCAATAAAACATTGCCTTCAAATTGCTTTGTTTTATTGAACAAATAGACAAATCCACTTTAATGGATACATTAATTGCTTTTCTAAAAGTCAAGTCTCAAGTGCTCAAGTCTCAAGTGCTCAAGTCTCAAGTAGTCTGTGGTGAGGAAGGGGGTGAATATTAGAGGAAATTCCCCTCAGGAAGTAGGTATGAAATGACTTCTTAAGGTGATAAGCATTTCCCAGGACGAAAAGGGAGGAGAGAAGATCCCAGGTTGAGGGAAAAGCTGGTGCAAAGGTGTGGATTGAGGAGGAATATGTACCTTTAGGAAACTGCGACAGCTTGCCCTGGCGGTTGGGTTAGTAGCAAGAGCTGGATCATAATAGCCCTGCGTGTTGTGCCGGTGCCTGTGATAAGCTGATGTTTTCACTCTTGACCACCAGCGCAGCAGATCTTATCGACTTCGAAATTTCTTTCCCAGCTTTTTCACTGTAAGCTATTGGTGTTTGATTCTGAGAGTCTTTTGGTACTTAAAACATTTGGTGTTTGTTTAATAATGTGTAACATTGACCACAGATTCATAATTGTTCACAAGGTTAATCTTTTTTAAAAAATGCCTTTGTCTGTTTTGGGCATCTGAGAAGGTCAGCTGACTTCTACTATATAAACATATTTTTTCTAAATTTTGATTCTCGATCAACACTTGGAAAGGACCAATATTGCATAATGGTTTGAAAGGTGGGCTCTGAGTTAGAGTTTTTGATGAACCCATGCACCTTTATAAGCTTCAGTTTCCTTGAGCTGTAAAATGAGGATAAAAATAGTGCCTGTCTTGCCAGGTTGTTGGGAAGATTAAATTAGAATGTTCCCATAAGGTGTTTACCATAATGCTTTGCTCATCACAAAATATTAGCTATTATTTCTATTTTGAAAGGAGATAAACTGGAAAGTTTTCAGCTAAAGAGAAGTGTATTTAAGGCCTGTGCGACAGTAAGGCAAAATGCTTGAAAGACAAAGAATAGAACTAAAATAGGCAAAGATTTATCTCCAAAGGACACACGGGATGGGGGCAGTAGTGCAGTATGGAAGGTTGTAAGAAGCATTTGCGGGTTGAATGGGGAAGAGGGAGGATTTTAGTGACAGTTAAGTACCATAACATGAATGCTAAGAAAGAGAAAATGGTCCTTTCATCTTAAGTAATCACCTGTTTCCAAAAGTGGTGGTTTCTTTAAATTTAGGGAAAACTTAATAGTGTATCATGTTAACCACCAGATGGCACTATATGAACTTGATTTAAGTGATGTGTGAAGGCTTCACTGTTCATTATTGTGTCTCACGTGTGTAAGTATCACGTACAAGAAAATGTCAGTTATTGAAGTCTTTGGGGAAAGTTGCCATACTCAGTTTTTCTTAGGTATTATATAACCGAATGCTAATGCATTATTGACTTTTAGTAAATCAAGTACAGAAGTTTCTTCAAAAAAAATTTATTACAAGTAGAAATGAACAAATTGATGTTGTCTTCTTTCCATTCGTAAACCTTCAGCATATAAATTATTAAAGAACATAGTAATGTGTGCAATGCTGATCTTTCTTCATTTTTTTATTTATTGCATTTCTTAGGTTTCTACACTATTTTATCTTTTAATTCTTTTTTGGACAAATTTTTTCATCTTTTAATTTGCTGTTTGACCAGAATTTTTCTTTCTCTACTATGGCTAGATACAAAAAAACGGAGATTTAAATTTTTATTTTAACTAGAGGCATTTTAGAATATTTACATAATTTTAACAGTCACCTTTGTAAAGCTACATTTTCAGTTTTTGACCTTTGTTGGAAGAGAATCCGTTTTGGTCAAAGAAATTTTCTTCTGTCTCTGGGAAAAGATGTTTCGTGTCTTCAGGTATCATTGAAGGTTCCTTTTAGCTCATGCTGTTCTTCAAATTATATCTATTGCAGGAAAATAAGCATTAATATCGTTTATATGTTATAGTAAACAGATTCTAGTGTTTGTTAGGCTTTTTAAATCGCCCCTCCCCCATTTAAAATGCCAGTGGATTCACTGGTTTCTAATATAACTTGTGGTCACAGTGAATAGTCCTAGAAACAGAAGTTACGTTGTTACTGTTTATTACATAGCCATTTGGGTCCAGAGGGTGAAGATTAGTTTTACATATTTAAAAAGGTAAAAGTTTGTGAATTTTGTGCTGTCATAAGGAGTCGTCTGATCACAAGTCATTTCATGGACTTGATGATCATTTAAAGCAGGGGTCCCCAACCCCCGGGCCGCAGACCAGTAGGGGTCCTCGGCCTGTTAGGAACCGGGCCGCACAGCAGGAGGTGAGCGCTGAGCCAGGGAAGCTTCATCTGCGGCTCCCCGTCGCCCCCATCGCTTGCGTTACAGCCTGAGCCATCCCCCCCCACCCTTCTGTGGAAGAATTGTCTTCCACGAAACGGGTCCCTGGTGCCAAAAAGGTTGGGGACCGCTGATTTAAAGGAATGCATTCTTTACCCTGAACATTTATGATTTGAGAATATGAGGCAAAAAATAGAAATAAGCATTTTGGTTCTAATTTATTTTAAAAAATAGAAAGTGAATGCAAGGCAATTGTGTACTTTAGCAACACTTAGCTTGATACTGCGTTTTCATCTTGACGTATATATCTGGTATGTCACTGCAGGGAATTTCAAAACCATTTCTTTTTAACCAAAACCAAAAAACCACAAACAACCATGATCTGATTACTAGTGAACAGTCCTCTAAAAAGGTTCAGAGTCCTAAAAATTCACAGCTATTGATTACTTCACTACACTTTGATTTAAAAATATTCCGTCTTCCAGCTTTCCTATGTTAAAAAAAAATGTGGGTTTTTCATTAAATCAGTAGCATATTAAAGAAAGCAGTATAGCCTAAGAAATTCTTCTGGAAACCTTTGGGGAATTTTGATAACTTTTATTTATATGTAAGGTAATGAAATAATTCTCAACATTTAGTAGAGTACTGTTTAGGGATTTAAAAGTTAATTGGTCTAGAATTCGCTGACATCGGACTATGAAAAAAATACTTTGTTTTCCTATGTACTTTTAAAATAGAACTTTCAGTTGGGCATCGGGTGGGGATAATGGGAAACAAAGGCTGATTCTAGTCGAAGAAACAGGTACTGTTGGTAACTCTAAGCCATCCTATAATTTGATCCCAAATTGTCTGATTCTTTCATTCAAAGCTTTTCTTTCCTACAAATTCCTCACCTTCAAAAGTCCATTTTTTTCCCCCAACCATAATTGATAACTTGTAAATATATGTAAAAGTATTTGCTCTGTATGCATAGTTGGTCAGTAAATTTAAGGAACATATGTTTAACATTGGAGTCAAAATAAGCTTTTAAATATGAATAGTATATTTTGGACAAATTTTGATGGTAAATTTTGATAATATTGAATAAACATAAATGAGAATTTTTTAATGTAGAAGGAAAAGTCTTATATTTTGGATGGCAGAGTTCTAAATGTAACTAGCCTCTGAGAACTAGGTATTAGGCCTTATGTGTGCAGTGGAGCATCATGTTTTGGGCAAGGGGGGCACTGAAACCTGAAGAGTCCCAGGTTTCCACCTTGTCTTGATTTTTACTTATACCAAATCCCTTGCTCTATCCCTTATTGCCACTGCCTCTGTTACTGATTCCAAATCCCAGCATTCTTTCTTAGGCATAAAAAGATGCACCTTTAGGTTGAATTATCATTATGATAAAGTTATTTCATAAATATTTTTTGTTGTTTAAAGCAGTATTGCTTGAGAGAATTGTGTAAAAAAGCTTTAGATATCTTAGAAAGTGCATGAATACTTTGATGTAACCATTAGGAAGAAAAGCAACTGTTTGTTAATAACTTGTTTCTTCTAGGTATACCTTAGATGAGTTTGGAACAGCTAGAAGAAGTACAGTTGTTCGTGGATTTATCGATGCTCTTACAAGAGGGGGCCCAGGAGGTACACCTAGACCCATTGAAATGCACTCCCATGACCCTTTGAGGTATAGTAGTCAGACAGTATTGGAGTATTTGATGTTTTTCTGAAGGAAATCTTTACTAACATTTAGTTTTTTCATTAGATATGTAGGAGATATGTTGGCTTGGCTCCATCAGGCTACTGCTTCTGAAAAAGAACACCTTGAAGCTCTCTTAAAGCATGTAACTACACAAGGTGGGTCCTCTGATTGTTACCACTCATGCCTAGATCTAGTAAATCACGCAGGACTTCTCTGTTTCTGTTTTCTTCATGGAGATAAACTCTTCACACTAGGTGATTTAATAAGCATCCTAATTAATCTTCCTGTCTCTAGTTTCCCCCTTTTTCTGCTGATAGACTTTCTTTTCCGTCACTTTTATTTTGTCACACAACTGATCACATTTTTATACTGGACCCTTGGGACCTTTTCTTGTAAGCCTAGACCCCTCTGCTTCACTTTTAAGGCATCTCTGGAGTGCCTGGCCTACATTATCTCAGCCACCATCCTTTAAAGGCAAAAGGTGATGTTCTCTTCATTTTATCTTGAGTACACAGGCTCAGTCAGTGACTGGCCTAAGGTCGTTAAGCTACTACTTCTTTCATTTCTACTATCCAGCCCCTTTTGTCATTCTCATGTGACTCTTCTAAAGTTTTTTGAATAATTACCTATGTACTGGGACTTCCCTGGTGGTCCGGTGGTAAAGAATCTGCCTTCTAGTGCAGGGGACGCAGGTTTGATCCGTGATCGGGGAACTAAGATCCCACATGCTGCGGGGCAACTAAGCCCGTGCACCACAACTAGAGAGCCTGCGTGCCGCAAAATACAGAGCCCATGCGCCCTGGAGCCTGTGCGCCACAACTAGAGAGAAGCCTGCAGGCTGCAATGAAGAGCCTGTGCGTCGCAACAAAAGATCCTGCATGCCTCAACGAAGACCCAGCGTGCCGCAACTAAGACCTGATGCAGCCAAATAAATAAATAATAAATAATTAGCTATGTACTAAATGTACCTAAAATTTTGGTCTTGATTTCAAAGAAGAAAAATGATTATTTTTGAGTTGCAAACGTCTGTTTACAGAATTTCAAATCTTCTTAGTTGTGACTACCTTAAGATGCCTGTTGTAGAAGGGGTTAGTAGATAATTAAGATGCTCTGGCTTTGCTAGGAAGTGAAGAGAGATGTTGTGACTGGTATCACTTACCTATTTTGAATAGCTCAGCCCCACGTCATCCTGGTTCAGCACGTCATCTGCAGGAGAGGCTAGTATACGAATGGGTGCAGGACTTAACCTCTTCGTTTTTAACTCTTCGATATTGAGATTAGATTCAGCATATATGATAGGTTGGCACAAAGTCTGCACTTTTTAAAGTTGTTTTCTGTTATGCTAATTACCTAGTTTAAAAGAATGTATTTGTTAAAAGATGTAGGAAAATTTACATGAGAGGTAACATTAAGAAGTGGGAAGAAAATAATTGGAGTTAGAAATAAGTTATTCTGTGGGAATGGCATGAATTCTTCTAAACCTGAGTCTCTCCATCTGTAAAAATGAAGGTGGTTACAAGCAGTACATGTCAAGTACCCTGTACAGACCTTGATAAATAGTCAATAATCAGTAAATGTCGGTTTTTCCATTAGATTGCAAGGCGTGTTTTCCATCTTTATACCCGTAGTTTGTGTGCTTAGCACTACTGCCTAGAGTAAGGAGTTTGTGGAACGAGTGCTAATACATCTTCACATCACCTCCTTCAGTTAATAAATTTCACAGTCTGTTTTTCATACATTTACTCTTTTTCACAAAGAAATAATGTTCATTAATCAACAGTCAAATCAATTGATAGGGCTTTAGACTCATATTGATATAATTAGTAATGTCCTAAAGATATTAAACTTAATAAAATATCATTAATTGTTATTTTAAATGTTTATTAATGCCTTTAATCATATGTATTAGTGTTTGTTAATTTTCTGAACTTATGTGAAGCAAAGTGTAATATGGAAAAAAAATTTTAGTTATGTTATAATTAATTGTAGGTGTTGAAGAAAATATTCAGGAAGTTGTTGGACATATTACTGAGGGTGTGTGCAGGCCCCTAAAGGTAAAATATTTTGTTTTTATATACGTTATATGGTAGCTGGTTAAATTAATGACTTATTCTGATTTTAAAGAAACAGCAGCTTGAATTCAGGCCGTAATTTTGTCAGATTAACACAATGTAGGGTAATAAAACGCATTTTAAAATAATCATTGCCAATTTTCTATGCAAGAGGTTTTTGCATACTCATATACATGTATTTATAAAATACCATTTTAGCAGATCACATTCGTTGATATTATGACATACTCCAAAATCTAAATGTTTTCAAAAGCATTTGTTTATTGAACATCTCTTGTGTATGTACTGTTCTACCAAATGCTGCAGAGATGTAAGTGAACCAGAAAACACAATGTCTGTGTTTAGAATCCAGTTAGGAAACAAGAAGGCACATATGTTATCAGCAGCTTAATAAGCATAGATGTAATATAATATGTAAGTAAGCACATTCAGTGTGGTTTAGATTGTGTTTGTTAATTAGGGAATATAAAGTAAGGGAAAGATTAGTGAGGGATGGCTTTTAATTAGAGAAGATTCCTAGTAGTTAAACTTGAGCATATCAAGTTAACCTTGAACTAGATCTGAGGTATTGCCCTGGCAGTATTATAATTGGCCAAAGAGGTTGGTGCTAATTCAAGATTTATCTGCTTTCCGATTCTCTAATAGAAAGAAACTTGGTATAGTCGTTTAAAGAGAAAATTTTTTTTTTCATTTTTTTCCTTAATATTCATTCATAGAGCAGTACCTTTTCACTGATAATCTGTTTTTAGGAATGTAACAGCTGCTTTGCAATTTAGTGCTAAACTAAATTCCATTATACGCTGGTGAAAAACCTCGAGATGACCTCATTGTGTTATTTCTGATAGCAATTGCCTTGAACCACATTCTGTAGGTAATGGATCATTTTTTTATAGAGCATATCTGTGCTAAAGTTTCTGTGTTGTTTTACCATCCTCTGTGATTTAATATTCAGAAATTCTTTATTTAGAAGGAATTTTGTGATTTCTGCAATAATAAAATTTAATCTTTTTCATGCTATTCATACCACATGTGATTAATGAAGAAAAGTTACACTTTTAGGAAATGTTTAGTTTTTTCTCATGTGTTTTTTAATAGGTTCGAATTGAACAAGTAATAGTTGCTGAACCTGGGGCAGTTTTATTATATAAAATTTCTAACCTCCTCAAATTTTATCACCATACAATCAGGTAAGTGGAATGGTTAAATGTGCTTCTTAAATCCCATGTGACACTTCATTTCCGTTAGAACACAGTGTAATATTTTTTTTGTGTGTATTCTATGCATGACTAAGTGTAACTAGTAGAACCGCCACACCATATGAATCATTATATGCCTATTATACATTCTGTACTTTTGAGGTCCATCGTTTCCTTTTCCCTTTCTTCTCCAAGCATAAGTACACACACACACACATAGCAGTGTAAGTCTATAATATAAGTATTTTTTGAGTCCTCCTATATTAGTAAAAGAGATCCATGGCACCTAAAGCAACTATATGTTATACTCAGAGTAGGGCATAATTAGTAACATGTCCTATTCTGGGTGTTTACATAAATTCTTCTTTAACATTTCGTTTTCCATTAGTGATAGAACAGAACGATAGCTTTATCTCCTCTAAGTAATAGCTGTCTTATCTTCTCTAAATAAAAGTGACTTTATAGATAAGACAAGTGGTTCTTAATCAGATAAAATATGATCTTCAACTCCAAAATTTGCATTCATTTTCACCTTGCAAATATCTTTTGGTGGTATACATAGACTTGAGCCTTATTGTAGATGTCACTATAAGACCATGTTATATGTGTAGTTGTGTTAAAAGTGTTCTTCCAAGCTATGTTTTTGATAGTTTTCGTATTAGCCTATTAAAAAAATGAATTTAAATTACTTTTTATCAAGCATGCCAGTATCAGGAACAGAAGAGTCACTTTCAATACATGAATAGGAGAATAACATAGGGAGTTGTTTTATATACATGCTTGTCTTACATTCTGCCAAAAATGAGAAACCCCATTGGATAAGTCTAAGAAATATCCTTGTAATATAAAATTGAGAATTATGGAATGTAGAATAATTATTTCAAAATGTTATCGGATTTTTCGTAATTAGTCTAAATATATGCTATTTAGGTAGCTGTATAAAAATTGAGAAGCTTTATAATTTACAGGTGTGTTATTGATACAGTGTAACAGTTTTAATTTAAAAAACTCAGTATTAATAAAAATTATTTTCTCAATAGAGCTATTGATGGAATGGCTTCCTTAAAATCAGATCTTCTTGGATAATCAAAACATGCATTTACTATAATAGAGGAAAAATAGAGACATGGGTTTGCATATTACAAGTGTTTGTTCTAACCCACTGCTTTTCTAAGAGATTGAGAAATATTTAAAACACTGTAGTTTGTTTTCATTTGTTCATCACCTAACTTAAAAGGAAAAAAACCCTCATTTTTATATGAAACTAGAGTAATTGTTTTTAATTCACAGGTTATAGTCTATATAAAAACTTTTATTTAAATCTAGGTCTTTTTAAAGAATTCTACTCAGTTAAAGAGCTGGGTTGTTTTGGCCTGTTTTGCAACCTGAAATATTCTTTGCTTTTAGTGGCATTGTTGGAAATAGTGCAACTACATTGTTGACTACCATTGAAGAAATGCATTTGCTGAGCAAAAAAATATTCTTCAGTAGCTTGAGTCTTCATGCCAGCAAATTAATGGACAAGGTACGTTTGAAAAATGCAATTCTTGAACTATGTGAATGTGAGTTTTTCACATTAAAAAATATTGTTTTACTGTTTCCATATTGGTGACAATTTTTTCCCATTCCATTCAGCGTTCTTTTGAGTTCTTCCTGTGAACAACAAAATTCATTTTGAGGTGGCTTACAGGATGTAGGCTTATAATCTGTTCCTGGAACAGTGTAATTTTGAGTCATATAATTAGTGGTAGAATCTCAAGCCCTAGTTTCACTACCATTTTTCAATAACCAAAAATTTGTAATTAAAGCAAACTTACTGTATTTAATAGGTCAGGGCTAAAATGACATACAGATTGGAAAACTTGAACTTTTACTAAATGTTTTTTCTAAACAGCTTACTTAAGTTTTACGTTCTTGGTCCAGCTTTGTCCTTATGAAATTTATGTTCCTTTGAGTTATATACTGTAATTAATTATGGAAACAAACAAGGTAACAAAAAACTCCCACAAAAACAAACAAGATAACAAAAAGTCCCACAAAAACAAACAACAAAAACCTGAAAGAGTTCTGTGAGAGCTAATATTTTAAATTGAGCATTGTGTTGTGCAGCAGTAAATTGGAAAGACCTTAAGGAATGGGTTTATGATGATCAAATCCTTCTTTGTTTTTATTTCATTATTAAAGACTCACGTTTTTCAAGGATGCATCACAATCACCATTCTGGCTTTTTTTTTTTTTTTTTTTTAATTATACTGGTCTATCTAACAGCCTGGTTATATTAGACACAGGTTTGTAGTATAGTGTGGAACAATCAGTAGCAATCCAGTCCAAAGTACCTGGTCTATTTTTACATTCCTAAGCTCAGAGAAGCCTTAATAAGAGTCTGCTTTCTGACCCCCGGCAGCATGAATTTGTGGAGCTGGAGTATTTCCCTTATATATTTTCCTGTATCACAGGAAGTTTACTAACAGTCAATCAGTTCTCATTGTAGATATGTTTACATGAGTTCTTATTTAGACAGAATTTTTCTAAAATCATTCATACATGATATAGACTTTGAATGTGAACAAACATGTGCTTCCTAATGAGTACAAAGCAAACAGTCAAGGTCTGTTGGTCTCAGGTTACTTTTCCTTTCACAGAAAATAGACTAATAAATCGGTGATTACTATAGAATACATGTTTTATGAAAGACGTGCCCAAGGTGCTATGCTAGCACAATAAGAAGAGTATGTATAATAATATTCATATACAGAGAGGGAGCTTTCCAGAGAGGGAGTTAATAAGAATTGAACTTGAAGGACATGGGGGATTAGATAGGTAAAAAAGGAGTGGGTAGAGGAAACAAATAGAATATGCAAGCTAAGAGTCATCAATACACAAATTTTCATTTATTAAAAATCAGTTGGAAACTGGTGTGGCATGTAGGTAGGAGAGAGCCAGGTTGCAGACAGGATAGTTAAGGGATTGTCGAAGTAGTTTTAATGAAAATACATACTCTAAGGAAGAGCCATAAGGCGACAGATTCTTGGGGGCTAAAGGTAAACCTTCGGAAGTTGGTGACTGCTTGAATGTGGTTAAATGAGAGGGAAGAGTTCTAAACTAATTCCTAAGTTACCAATCTGGGAATATTGATACTAATCACAAGTATCTGGAATAGAGAGAAAGTGTAGAACTGGGGGGATAAAGGTGATGATATTGTCTAAGTTAGACAAGGTACCTGTGGGATGTCCTGCAATCAGTCTGGGCTAACGGGGAGCTGCACATTTGGGTTTATGGAGCTTCGCATGTAAAAGATAGTTGAGTCCATGTGTTTGTCTGAGGTCACTAGGAATCATGTTTAATAAGAGTAGAGCTTCCAGGACACACAGTCTTGAGAAACAGTGACATTTAAGAGAAGAAAATAAGCGCTACCAGGGTAGAATGCTGAGGAAGGATGATTGGAGAGTCAGGAGAGAAATGAGAAGAGGGTTTTATCAGAAAAGCCAAGAGAATAGTTTCAAGAAGGAGGGCATAGTTGATGACAGATACTATATGAAGAGTTATGGTAAAACAAGGGTGACAGGTTTGTTATCTTTGTCAATATATAGATGATCCATGACTTACTGAGGGCAGTTTTATTCATGTGGTGGGGACCAGAGCCAAATTGCAATATGGGAAACACACATGAATGCGTTACCCAAAGCTTTACCAATTGGAAAACATCTGGGCTAAAAACTGGAAGTAAAATGTAGTAGGCATTCTTATTATGAAATTTGAAAGAGAATAATAAAGCAAAATGGTAAAAGGAAAGATGGAAGTACATTTCTATGATAAATTAGGAAACAGGAAAACAAAATTGATTATTTGTTGAAAAGGTGGACAAAATTGACAACCTTCTAGCAATTCTTTAACCAAGGAAAAAATAAAATTTAAAATTATAATATCAGAATTAGAGATAATAACCAGAGATGAGGATTAAACTTACTAGAGAATACCATATTAAAATATATAAATTTTATTCTAAAATATATAAAAAGGATGCTTTTAAGAAAATAAAATTGACAAAAAATGATTCAAAATGAGGTAGGAAACTTGAATACACCTAGGGAGGAAAGAAAAATTATTAATGAACATGCTGCTAGACTTAATTCAGTTTATATAGATAGCTTTATTTACACCTACAAAGAACAGAATTCTCCAGAACACAGAAAAATATGGAAAGCTTCCCAGTTCCTTTTAGGTGGTGTAACACTGATATAAAAACCTTTTAAAGACAGTACAAAAGTGAAAACCTCAAATCAGTCACTTTTTAAGTTTTTTAAAAAGGTAAATAATTGTAAAAATAAAGCCAGTATTATATTAAAACCAAGTATTGGTTATTCCCAGGAATATAAGAATATTCCAGTGTTAGGAAATATATTAAATGTTTCAGTGTTAAATTATATTCTCATGATATTTAATTAAATTGTTGAGGGGAAAATATTAGTAAATAAAAAAGTAAAAATACTTAACCATATAAAGATTAATAAAACTAACAGCCAACCTCATGATTAACATAGAAGCACTAGTAATATATTCTATTTAAGTCAAGAAAGAACAAGAAAAGAATATTTGCCAATAACACATTTAAATAATAGAAAATCCAGATAAAGAAATGACAGATATAAATATTTTAAAGGAGGAAATATTAGATTATTTGTGGATGCTCTGACTGTACTTCAAAACCCAAGAGAATTAATTGAAAAGTTGTAGAACTAGTAAATGGATTTAGAAAGGTAATTGGTGACAAGATCAATATACAAAGATGAGTAATTTTCAGGGAAGATGGCAAAGTAGGAAGCACCAGGAATCTGTCACCCCACCTAGATGACAGTTGGACTAGCAGTATTTGTCTAATGTAACTGTTTTGGAACTCTGGAGTCTATTGAAGAATTGCAATTTCTAGGGGAAGGCTTGAATAGTAATAAATTGCAGTCAATTTTGGTCAGCTTCAACTCCTAGCATAGTTGCGACTACCCATCTTCCACCCCCAGTGCTGTGTCAGGCAGCTGTACACCTGTTCCTTGAGCACCTTGCACACAGCTTGTAGAGCCAGGGTGAACAAAAAGGAGGACACTGTCCTCTAAACTTCTGGGATCTGTGCTCTCATCCCAGAGTTGTGAAGAGGAGGGTGGCCATTGTTTTTGCACCTCCCCATTGTGTCAGACACCTCCTCCTGTGGCTAAAGTGACTTCCTGGGGATTTCAAAGACTAGTGCATTTTTCCACCCCCTTAATTTTTTTCTTTTTCCCATTTTGGGAGTCAGACATTAAAGTCTAGGACATTCAAAAGCAACTGTATATATGAGGAAAATTGGAAAGTGACCACATGTTCAGGGAAAGGAGCAGGCTCAGAAAGACCTGAGAAGAACTTCAGTTTATACCTTAACCTGATCCTTGGCTCAGAGAGAGGCTACAACAATGTTTTTTTAAAAACCCAAAGTAGTAACAGAAAATGGCATCCCTGGAGGAGGGGGAGAATCTGATTTCCAGGGTTAAATTATTACATTCAAATGTTGTTTTCAACAAAAAAATCACAAGGCACACAAAGGAACAGGAAAATATGGCCCATTCAAAGGAGAAAAAAATCAACAGAAACCATTCCTGAAAAAGACCTGATGGCATATCTACTAGACAGAGACTTTAAAACAGTCATGTTAAAGATGAGTCGAGAGAACAGCACATGAACAAAATGGAAATATCTATTAGAGTTAGAAAAATCTCAAGGGAAATCAAAAAGAAATTCTGGAGTTGAAAAGTATAACAACTAGCAAACCAAATGAGGAAGCCTTTAAAAAAGACTCTACAGCATGATCAACTGGGATTTATCCCTGGAATGCAAGGATAGTTCAGCCTATGAAAGTCAGTCAGTATAATTACCACAGTAACAGAACAAAGGGGGAAAAAAATCACATGATCATCTCAATTGATGCAGAAAAAGCATTTGACAGAATGCAACACTTTTATCATAAAAATGCTCAACAAACTAGGAATAGAGGGAAACTACTGCAACATAATAAATACCATACATGAAAAACCCACAGCTAACATTGTATTCAATAGCGTAAGACTTAAAGCTTTTCGTTTAAGATCAGGAACAAGTGAAGGATGCCCACTGTTGCCACTTCTGTTCAACATAGTGCAGGCATTACCTCATTTTATCGTGCTTCTCTTTATTGCACTTTGCAGATAATTGCGTTTTGTTTTGTTTTGTTTTGTTTTTGCGGTACACGGGCCTCTCACTGTTGTGGCCTCTCCCGTTGTGGAGCACAGGCTCCGGACGCACAGGCTCAGTGGCCATGGCTCACGGGCCCAGCTGCTCCATGGCAGGTGGGATCCTCCCGGACCGGGGCACGAACCCGTGTCCCCTGCATCAGCAGGTGGACTCTCAACCACTGCGCCACCAGGGAAGCCCAATTGCATTTTTTTAACAAATTGAAGTTTTGTGGCAACTCTGTGTTTAGCAAGTCCATTGGTGCCATTTTCCAAGAGCATTTGCTCATTTCATGTCTTTGTGTCACATTTTAGTTAATTCTCACAATATTTCCAACTTTTCATTATTATTTGTTACGGTGTTCTGTGTGATCAGTGATCTTTAACATTATCGTAATTGTTTTTTTTGCTTTGTAGTTTTAAGTTATATACATTGTTTTTTAGACATAATGCCATTGCACTCTTAAAAGATTAAAGTATAGTTTAAACATTTTATGTGCACTGGGAAACCAAAAACTTTGGTCTCCAACATCAGCGAAGCCCTCCATGATGTCCAGCAATCCTGCATGTCCTCAGGCAGCCCCACATATTTAACTTCCTTTCACTTATTTTCTCAAATCTACCATACTGTCTCCTACCAGAAGTGCCAAATTTTGCAAAGTTGGATAATAGCCATTTTAAAATACCTTTGCCAATATGAGCAAAAGTGCTATCTTTTTTTTTTTAATTTAGATTTCAGTTTTTCTAGTGAGAATGAACATTTCAAAGTATGTTTATTGGCTGTTTGTGAATTGTTTTCTCATGTCCTTTGCCATTTTCCTACTAGGCTGTATCTTGTTATTTTCTGATATTTTTTATACATTGAGTATTATCTGTCATATATATTATAAATCTTTTCTCCATGTCATCGTGTACCATTTAATTTTGCTTGTAGTAATTTCTGATACGTCACTTTTAATGTTTACATGGTAAAATCTGTAACATTTTTTTTCCTTATTGTTTCTTCTTTGGGAACATGCCATAAAACATACTTCAAAAACTTCCCCACAACAAGAAAATACATGTAGAATTTATTATATGCTAAAGTTAGCATCTATCAGTAGGAAAGTGTTCGATTATTTAATAAATTCATTTAAATGTTTGTTCTTAGGTCTTCCTGTAGTTTCACTTTTATATCAAATTTTTAATCTACCTGAAGTTTATTTTTGTCCATGCTGGGAAGGAAGGATCATATTCCGTTTTCCCAATTGGTTATCCATTTATTTTATTTTATTTTCACTCAGAAAACCTCGTGAAGTTCTTAAATACTTTATTTCTCTTATAAAGTTAAAATGAAAGTTGCAGGAACATAAAATGGCTAATAAAAGGCAAGTTTTAAGCATGGTATCTTCCTGTTAAAACCCAGAATAGAATAGGATAAAAACAGGAAAAGAAAGAATTGTAATTTGAATATATTAAGTACCAATTAATACTGCAGCCTATGTGAGTTTATAGCAGTGACGGGTTTTGGCTATTATTGTTATTTACTGTTGTCATTATCATCAATAACTGTGCCCTGAAATGTTTTTCTTAGATATGAATTGGTCATATTTAGGGCTATTTTAACATTAAATTGAGATTGGAATATGATACTGTTTACAGTTTATGTGTTGCTTATATATACAACCATTTCAGGTTTCTTTCAGGAATTATCTTTCCTTCACCAAATTTTTAATGTTCCATATTTTATATTAATTATATCTTCATCTTATTCTGCCTCTTGTAAACCATTCATCTCTTCTAAGAAGATTCTAGCCTTATGAGGAAAACAACACTTACTGCAGAATGGTCTTCATTAGCAAAGCACCCAAGTGGAAATTTTTGCTGATAGAATTTTAAGTGGATAGCAAAATTGTTAAGAACAGCTTTTAAAATGAATAAAGCCAGATATGCACTCTTTTCATGATTCCTTCTGTGCTTTTAAAAAGACATATTTGGGAGCTAATTCTTTAGTATGAAAAAAGAAAATGCAAGGACATTATTTTATTGAAAGATGTACCTTTTCCCTAACAAAGCATTTGAAGCACTTAAGTATTCAAGTATGTGTACTCCCTTCCTTATCAGGCTCTTCTGAAACATTCATAACTGTGAATCTGGCAAAGTCTAAAGGGAATATGTGTCTGTACTACAAAAGATACAATGTCATATCCATTTTAGCTAGAGAGACATTTTCTAAAATTCTTTTCACTATAGTAATAGTACAATTCTAATTTAAAAGGGATGGTGTGTCATAAATGAAACCCATATCAAATTAATAGTAGGCAGGATTGACCAGCTCTGTGAAAATAAAACCTAAGTGGTCCTTTAAATTTTGATTTAAATTCTAGGATATCATTACTGTTTAGAATCTCTTTTTACTGTTCAAATTGTAGTACTTGGGCCAGCAGCTTGGACATCACCTAGGAGTTTATTAGTTTATCTGAGATTAAAAATCTCAGGCCCCACCCCAGACCTACTGAATCAGAATGTGCATTTTAACCAGATTTCCCTGGTCACTCATATGCATGTTAAAGTTTGAAAAGTGCTTTTTTTTTTTTTTTTTTTGGTGGTACGTGGGCCTCTCGCTGTTGTGGCCTCTCCTGTTGCGGAGCACAGGCTCCGGACGCGCAGGCTCAGCGGCCATGGCTCACGGGCCCAGCCGCTCCGCGGCATGTGGGATCCTCCCGGAACGGGGCACGAACCCGTGTCTCCTGCATCGGCAGGCGGACTCTCAACCACTGCGCCACCAGGGAAGCCCCTGAAAAGTGCTTTTTTTTATATGAGTATTTTGAGTTTTACATTATTCCTTGCAGATTATTCTGCTAGGAAAAACAAATAAGAACAGTGTTTTCAACTAAAATGCTTTTTAAATTTTAAATAAAAGTATGTGAAATAAAAAGTTGTAATTATTTGAAGTTATATCAAACAAATGTTAGTTTGCACTGTTAAATTTATCTTGAATAATATTATTGACTTAAAAAATTTAATTCCATAAATAAGGTAAGAGGAAACTTTTGGAGGTAATGGATATGGTTTATGGAATGTGGTGATGGTTTAATGGTTATGTTACCAAGTAGGTGCTCATGTGCCCGCAGTTCCAGAAAGCCGAACTCTGACAGTGGGTGTTTGCAGCAAAGTAAGGGTTTATTTGCAGGGTACCAAGCAAGGAGAATGGGCACCTCATGCTCAAAAGATTGGAATTCCTTGATGGCTTTCAGGCAAGGGTTTTTAAAGACAGTGTTAGGGGAGGGGGTCCTAGGATGCGTGATCAGCTTGTAGACCTTCTGGTTGGTTGGTGGTAAGGTAACAGGGTGATGTTTTGGGAATCTTAACCGTCTGGTTTCAATCAGTCTGGAGTCTAGTCCTTGTGGTCAGCAGGTAGTCACCATCCTCCACCTGGATGGGGGTCTTGGTTTCTCCAGGACAACTCAAAATATGTATCAGATTGTTATTTATATCCCTTCAGGAGGAGCTAGAAGTCTTGTGACTCTGTTGTCCTGATCATTAACTGCTTGGGTCAGCTCTTTGGAACTCACAGAAGGCCTAGGAGACTAAAGCCTTTTGTTCCACAAACAAGAAATGGGGGACATGGAGGGGATTTTGTACCTGGGAAGGCCTCACAGGGTCCTGCTTGGTTTCAGTCTCCCCTTTTCTTTGATACTTCTCAATCCTGAGGGGAACAGGGGCGGGACAAGAAAGAGAGTAAAGCTTTGGATAAAGAGGTTGTTCATAAACTCTGTAAGGGAACTTGGTTTTAGGGGGACTTGGTTTCAGGTATATACTTACCTCTAAATTCATCAAGTTGTATACGTTAAATATTTACAGCTTTTTGTATGTCAATCATACCTCAATAAAGTGGTTTTAAAAAAAGCACTTTAGTTCCATTTACTGTTAATTACTAGAACATATATGTATTTAGAGTGAAAGGAGTCTATATATAAAATGAAGCAGTTAATTTAAAAATATGATGGTTTTGGGGCTTCCCTGGTGGCGCAGTGGTTGGGAATACACCTTCCGGTGCAGGGGACATGGGTTCGAGCCCTCGTCTGGGAAGATCCCACATGCCACGGAGCAACTAAGCCCGCGTGCCACAACTACTGAAGCCTGCATGCCTAGAGCCCATGCTCCGCAACAAGAGAAGCCACTACATTGAGAAGCCTGCGTACCTCAATGAAGAGTAGCCCCCGCTCGCCACAACTAGGGAAAGCCAGGGTGCAGCAGTGAAGACCCAGCACAGCCAAAAATTTTTTTTAAAAAATTAATTAATTAAAAAAATTAAAGTATGTACTAAAAAATATGAGGGTTTTTGTTTGGTGTTGATTTTATTTTTTGAAAGCACATGGGCAAGTGGTCTTCTAAGAAGTTGCAGTACAGAAAATTGGAGGACCTTAAATGGAAGATATTTCAAAGAATAAAACTAAAGTTGGCAGTGGAATGAGGTTGTAAAAACAGCTTTTGGAACTTTTATGGTGCACCCTTTTCATTTTCCTCTAATGGAGCACGTATCGTAGTAAACAGTCACAAGAAGAATGAGAACTTTGTTCAGTGTTATAGCTCTATACATTAAAAAAAAAAGGTTCTAATATATAGAATATGAAGTTTTCAGTAGACCAAATGCTTTGAAATGTGAAATTTTTCTTTATACTTCAACTTTAATAGTTGGGAAATGTACATAAAAGTTGTGAATATATCTTTCATAAAGTTCTTCTGTGCCTTATAATTATTAATATTAATCACTTGAATTTTGGATATTTTTATAAAACCTTATTGATTATCAATATTTACATAATATAAACAAAAAAAGATTAAATGAACTTTCAGGGTAAATGGAGATAAAACTTACAGTATACAAATCTTAAGTTCATTGAATTTTTGTATTTGTATATATGTTCATTAATCATCACCCAGATCGACATATAAAACATTTCCAGCACCTCAGAAAGCTGCTTCTTGCTCCTTCCCAGTCAAAAGCCTCCAAAGTCAATCACCATCTGACTCCTGTTTCCTGTTTTTGTGTGCTATTGAAATTCACATAAGTAAATTCACACAGGTGAACTCTTTTGGGTCTGACTTCTTGCATTTAGTATTATATCTCTAAGATTCGTCCATGTTGTGTTTAGCAGGAGTTCATTTTTTTAACCATGGTGTAATAATTCTAGTATACAAATTTACTACAGTTTATTGGTAGATGTTTGTATTGTTTCTGTTTCTTAGATATTGTAAATAAAGCGCTTATGAATATCCTTGTACATGTCTTTTGGTGGACATAAGTTTTCATTTCTCTTGTGTGTATACACGGTAATGGAATATCTGGGTTGATAGCTTTCATAGCTCTCCAAGCATTTTTGCAAAGTGGTTGTACCAGTTTACTCCACCAGAAATGTGTGGGAATTTGAGTTGCTCCACATCCTCTCCAGTACTTGATATTGTTGGTCTTTAATTTTAGCCTTTGTGGAAGTTGTGTGGTGGTATTTCATTTGTGATTTGTAGTTTTCTGAAGGCTAATGATGTTGAACAGTTTTTTGTGTGTTTATTGACTGCTGAATACATTCTTGTGTTAATCATCATCCATCAGTTTAACAACATTCTAGATATCTTTTTTAAATTGGATGAATGGGTAGAAAATACTTTTATAAAGATGACTTCATATTTTGGAGTTTTTCTAAGTTCAGTCTTATTTGAAGGTAATAGAAAAAAGGAACCAAAACTGAAGGAGGTATCAAACTCGACATAACTATTCCTTCGCCACAAGAGATACTTTTCCCTTCTGTTTTGTCAGTTTTGGCTTCATGTATTTTTTGGCTCTGTTGTTAGATGCATGTATGTTTAGAGTTGTTGTATCTTCTTTATAATAAACATTATAAAATGCCCTCCTTTCTAGCAGCAGTGTTTGTCTTAAAGTTGTCTTTGTCTGAAATAAGTATAGCTACTCTAGCACTCTTTTGGTTATTGTTTGCAAGATATCTCTTTTTCTGTCCTTTTACTTTCAGTCTATTTTTGTCTTTAAAGTGTGTTTCTTGAATACAGCATATAGTTGGGTCAATGTATTTCTTTTTTCTTTTATCCATCTGCCAGCCTCTGCTTTTTTGGTTAGCATGTTTACATTTAATTTAATTGCTGATAAAGTAGCATTTATGTCTGCCGTTTTGCACCATATTTTTGTATGTTCTAAGTGTTTTTATTTCTCTGTCCCTCCATTACTGCCTTCTTTTGTGTTAAGTAAATATTTTCTAGTACACTGCTTTAGTTCCCTTATTGTTTATATAAATATATATGTATGTGTATGTGTGTAGTTAGTTATTTTCTTAGTGGTGCCCTGGGAATGATAATTACCATCTTAATTTTTTAATAATCTAGCTAGTTTGGATCAATACCAACTTACTTTCAATAGTGTACTAAAGCTTTGCTCCTGTATAGCCCCGTTTTCCCCTTCCTTTATGATACTGTTGTTACAAATTACATCTTTCTGCCTTGTGTGCTTATCAACATAGATTTAAAATGATTGCTTCATTCAGTTGTCTTTTAAATCCAGGAAAAAGGAGTTAAAAGCAGAAAGTACATTAAACTGCCTTTTATATTTACTGATACTAGAAACTTGACTGCTGTTCTTTATTCTTGCAAATTTGAGTTACTGTCTAGTGTCCCTTCATTTTAGCTTGAAGGATTCCCTTTAATATTTCTTGTAGAGCAGGTTTGCTGGTAAAGAATTCTTTGTTTTGTTTATTGGGAATGTCTTAATTTCTTCTTTATTCTTGCAGAGTAGTGTTGGGAATGTCTTAATTTCTTCTTCAGTCTTACAGAGTAGTTTTGTTGAATATAGAATTCTTGGTTGAAAATATATTTCTTTCAGCCCTTGAATATATCATCCAGTGCCTTCTAATCTCCATGTTTTCTGATGAGAAATCAAGTGTTAAGCTTATTGAGAATCCTTTGTTCAGAATGAGTTACTTCTTTCTTGTTGATTTCAAGATTCTCTCTTTGTCTTTTGACAGTTTGATTATGTGTCCCAGTGTAGATCTATTGAAGTTTATTCTGCTTGGAGTTCATGAACTTCTTGGAGGTTTAGATTAATTTTTTAAATCGAATTTGCTAAGTCTTCTCCCACTATTTCTTTAAATATTCTTTTTGCATGCCCCCTTTTTTCCTCCTTCTGAGATCCGCATTGTACTGATGATGTTGATGATGTTGCATAGGTGTCTGAGGCTCTGTTAATTTTCTTTCATTCTTTTTTCCTTCTATTCCTCACAGCAGTTAATCTTAATTGACCTGTCTTCAAGTTCACTGATTATTTATTCTGTCTGTTCAGATCTCCTGTTGATTCCCTGTAGCGAATTTTTCATTTCAGTTTTTGTGCTTTTTCAACTCCAACATTTCTGTTTGGTTATTTTTTTTAACCATTTCTATCTCTTTATTGATATTCTCTATTTTGTAAGATTTTTTTCTCATACTTTCCTTTAATTCATTAACAGTTTCCTTTAGTTTTTGAACATATTTAAAAGAGCTGATTTAAAGTCTTTGACTAGTATTTCCAACATCTGGGCTTCCTCAGGGAGTTGCTATTGATTGTTTTTTCTGTAAATGATCATACTTTTTTGTTTGTTGTCATGTCTCATAATTTTTGTTTTTGTTGCTTTTATGAAGGAGGGAGGATTTTCAGAGGTCCATACTTTGCCATTCCTGCTGACGTCACTTATGTATTAACTTTTATACATGAAACATTCTTAATATAAATACTGATATTATAGAATTCTTATGCCTTTCTATCTACCTGACATGAGAATGTAGTGTTACGTGGATCTCTGAGTACCAGATTTTGTTTCATTTACAAAATGTGACTATATTAGTATTATAAGTACTTTGAAAAATGTTTTAAAAAATTCTCAGGCACCTCTTCTGGGGTATCATGATGGTGTCAAGTAGGGATGATGAACGTAGCCAGTAAATAAGTATCAGATACTCTACTCAGTAGTTGAGATGCAGCAATCCCATTTAATCTTTACAGAATCCCTCTGAGCCTCCGAGAATTTAAATAACTTTTCCAAGGTCACACAACTAGTAAGTGCTAGTTACAAAATGTAAAATTAATCTCTTTAACTCCAGAATTCAGGATTCTAGTGGCAGTGTTGTACTATTTCTGTGAAGTGTGTGGCTCATGGACCAGGGTCCTGAAAAGCACCTGGGGTGCTTGTTGAAAGGTAGATTTCTAGACCCTGAACCTATACATATTGAGCCACAGTATCTGACATTGGGGCATGCAGGTGAGTGATGATTCTCAATAATATTATAGTAGGTGAAGTGCTGGTCTCTGGATTACTTTCTTAAGACTTGGGCTAAAAAACAAAACAGGCCATTTCAAATCTATATGAAAATATAATTCTACAATTCAAAGACTGCTAAATTTCCGTGTAATTTTTGAATTAAAGTTCAAATTCTGTACTTTTAATTGTGATGTATTAATTCTGAGATAATCTAACAAAAAACTTGTGTCACTTTCTGTGCTGATTTTGATTAGTAGGATAAAAAATAAGCTGTTGCTAGATTGTAGATTTTGTAATGTATCAGCAAAGCTTTACATCTTTCGTATGAACTATTTTACCGTGAACTGGCATTTATGTAGACACTAAAATTTAGTAGAAAAATACAAGCAGTGGATAAGTCATCCTTCATTTTAGGTTGAACTCCCACCACCTGATCTTGGACCAAGTTCTGCATTAAATCAGACACTCATGTTGTTGCGTGAAGTTTTGGCATCTCATGATTCTTCAGTTGTACCGTTAGATGCCCGTCAGGCCGACTTTGTGCAGGTAGGTTGTAAATTCACGTTTAATGATTCTTACTGCTCTTCTATTGTATGTTCTTTTGAAATTCTGGCACTTTATAGCCCATGTATCTTGACAATCCTTCTCATTGCTTTTTCCTTCAGATATTAAACCAGTTCCCTTTAATTTAAAAAGTATATATTCAGTGATGCTTGTTTTAAAAACTATTACAGTTGCGGTACCATTTAATCTTTTTCTTACGCGCTTCTGTAAGTTGGCCCGCTCCCCATTAGTTTGACATTCATTCTGAAGTGCCGTTAACACAGACCCGTATCACTGGTTGGGAAATAAGGAATACATTTGATTTTATTTTTCATTTATAGGTTTTATCATGTGTCTTGGATCCTCTCCTCCAGATGTGTACTGTATCAGCCAGCAATTTAGGCACAGCTGACATGGCCACCTTCATGGTCAATTCACTGTATATGATGAAGACAACATTAGCTCTGTTTGAGTTCACCGACAGACGTCTGGAAATGCTGCAGTTCCAGGTTAATTTTGCCATAAAATGACTGCTCACTGTGATGAAATCTTTTTGCTATACATGATCTCAGTTACTGGCTTTAAGATAATTTCAGTGACCTGATTTATATGAATCCCTTGTTATAGTCTGATAGAACCCCTCCCTGCCCCCATGCATATTCAGTATTTCAGTTTCGTTTTGGAGAAGCCAGAATATGTAACAGGTAAGATATTTTATTCAAGCCATAGTATGTGGTGGTAGAATGGAGCTTTTCTGACTGATTTGAACTGTTATTCTGTATGCAGATTTCAGTTTCCATACTGTGAATAACATGCTATATTTTTCAAGCTGTGTAGCTAGTGCAGAAGGTGTTGCAGAGGACAGATATATTTTTATCTATGTGTAAATCAGTGTTAGGCACAACATTACAGTTTGTCATGCCAATCGCTCTGGTCCTATAAGCCAAATGGTATCACTTAAGAGTCACAACAAGGCCATTTATAAAATTTACCAGATACTTGGCTTTTGATTTTGAAAGAGTGATTTTTGGTAGATAGAATGTTTAAAAAGAAAAACAATAACAACCCTGAGTCTTCTTTGTTATCACAAGTATATAAACAGTTTGGCAGTGGCTACAGTAAAAATTTGTCATTTGGGGTTTTTCTAAGGACTGAGTTTGAGACCTCCAAGTTTGTGATGTTTTCTACTTTCTAATTCTTTCTTTTAAAAGAAATATAATGAAGTATGATTAATTTTTCTTTTTTGCATAATTGTTTAAGTATAATTAGTAAAATCTTTTTAAAAAATAGTCATTGGTTTTTAATGTGTTTATCACTAATTCAACCCGAAACTCTGCCATTTGTCTAAATCTCTTCTCAAGATGTGCATCTATATCAGTTGGTCCAGCAATCTGTTTTATCACCAGTTATCTTTGTTTCTCAAATATTCCAAAGTTGTTTTTTGCATTCCAAGAGGACAAGCCCCACCATGTAAGTGCTTCTTGAGCCTGCATCATTCTTGCTGATGGGCTGGTGGCTGGCACTGGTCACGTGGACCAGCCAGAGTCAGTGTGGAGAGGACTGGGCAAGGGTGTGGATGCTGGAAGGCGCGGGCCCCACAGTGATAGTTTTCCTTGTCGAGTAAAAGATTCTTATTTTCAGATCTTTTCTATCACTAGTCCATTAATTTTCTTCCATTCTTTCTTCTTCCAGTGTTTCAAGTGAGAAATCTAGGCTAGTCTGATTCTCTGTTGTTTGTGATAACCTATTTTATTCATGTGGAAGCTTGCGAGGATTTTCCTTTGAGTTCACATATTTCCTCAGGATATTTTTTGGTATGTCTCTTTTTCTATTATTTCCATCTTGGATTTTGCAAAGCCTTTTCAGTCTGAAGATTCCACCCTTTTGTTTTTTGCTCAGTAAAGTTTTCTGTTATCTGTTCACTTCTCCATCTGTTACTTTTTATATTCTGAAGCTCCTGTCCTTAGTTGGCTTTATCTCCTAAATTTGCCTTCTAATTTCTGTTTAAATCTCTTCCCTTTAATATATTTCTTTGATATTTACTCTGTATTACTATTCTTCCACTTTTCTTTCAGATACTAATTTGGTTCTTGGCAGTAACTCTTTCATTAAACATTTCCATTTGCAATCTTGTTTTTCTTGGATTTTCCAGTAAGACTAGTAAGTAAGGGTTCTAAGGTTCTAATTGTACTTTCTTGGGCATTCACTTAAAAAAAAACTAAGGTACCCTGCGTCTTTCAGTAGTGTTGCCTCAGGAAAAGATACTTGTTCTCATTATTCAGGTGGGTTTTCTCATAGAACCTACTCACCTCTTTTAAATCAGTTGTAAGTTTTTTACGGGGAGGGGCTCAGCTGCTGGAGTGACTTGCACGGTGGCAAACATTCAGATGGTAGCAGATAGCATCTCTTAATAGCATACTGTGCCACTGGTAAACAAGCTGGTAAAACTGAGGGGAGTGTCCAGTGAGGGGTAACAGGAAGATCTGTAGACTTACAGGCCTGTACTGGTTAAAGGAAGGAGCAGCCACTTCTCCCCACCTGGGAATACTTCATCCCATCAGGTAGTCTCCTTCTGCGGCTTCTGCCCCCATGAGCATTAGGTGGCTTCCCCAAGAATAGCACCAAACAGGTGACCACGTACAAGTCCCACCTGCTAGCTGGCAGCTCCTGAACTTGACATCTTTGCCCAGCCTTCTGCTGGTTCCTCAACAGTCCCCTAGTTGTCGCAAATCCGCCTTCCTCTGGAGGACTTACTGCCTCAGCCCCCGTGGGATTTCCTTCAGACTTCTCCAGATGATGTATTTGGTTGAGTTAGTCCAGCAAGTTGGGAGCAGGAGGCAGTGTGGATGTGAGGGACATCAGGTCCTCATCTTCCCACAATTCTTTCTAAGTATTTTATTTTACACTGTTGTTCATGAGTAGTTTTTGTTTGTGTCTTGCTTAATACCAGCTTTTAAAAGAGCCAAGAAGCAACCCAAATTTTTCGACTAGTGGCTAGTCCTGGAATCCTCAAGTAAGACTTTCCCTCCCTTTCGTAGGAGGACTTCCTCTTTGGGGAAGGAAAAGTCTTTGTACAGGAGCAGTCCCTATCCTTCATATTTTGGCCTCATAGCCGCTGCAAGGAACACGTCCATGATGAAGAGCTAAGACTCCAGGCTAGTCTACTTCTACTCTCAATCAGTCTTATTCTTCTTTTAAAATATTTTCTTTTAACTGTGTTTTATTTTAGATTGAAGCACATTTGGACACACTTATAAATGAGCAAGCTTCTTATGTTTTAACTAGAGCAGGCGTGAGTTATATCTATAACACCATACAGCAACATAAACCCGAACAGGTAAGCACATGGATCTTCCTAACTAGAGAGATACACCAATTTAGAGTACGGCTTCTAGAGCTAGACACTTAGTAGTAATTTTTCACTGGGAAGGTGACTTCTCTCTCTGATTCCTCATCATCTGTAGATTGAGGGTAATAATATCTGTAACATAGAATTGTTCTAAGATTGAGATAATACCTGTGTAGTTCTTGGAGGACTATCTGAGATATAGTAGGGTGTCCCAAAATACTATCTTTTTTACTATAGATAGTTTGGGTTACAAGTAATGAAAATATACAAAAATTAGTATTGAAAAATATATAAAGAATACTCATATTGGTAAATTTTTTAGTCCTTTATCACCATTGATTTATTAAGTGCATAGATTACTATATAAATAGCAGTCATCCCCCCTTTTAATTTAGCAAATCATGGTCTATTACTTCGGAAAGGTAAATACTTCTGGGGCTAACATCTGATCTTAAGTTATAGAACTCCAGTAGAATTAGAAAATGGAGTGGTGGGAACCCTAGAAAACCATGTAAGCCTCTTTCTTTAAAAAGCAAAATACTTTTAAATAACATTAACATGAATATTTTATAGCCCAGGGACAAGGTTTGAATTTTTTCTTTTGATAAGGTAATAAGCAAATTTCTACCAGTAGGAGCAAATTCTGCTGCCTTTTTATATTATCTAAAATTATCAAGGCAACTCTTAAAGCCCCCATGTCTTACTGCCATTCCTCAGTGCTTTATTGCCCTTTTTTTCTTATGATTAAATCTGAAGTATCCTTTTATTTCCATTGTTAATAAACTTATGTGCTTCTCCAACAAATATTATTGAGTGCCTTCACGCTAGTTATACAAAATGAACAAATCACAGTCCCTCTTTTAATTGAGGTTGGAGATAGGACACTTGAGTTCTTTGGAAATAAGCTAAATTTTCAAATTCGGGCAATCTACTAATGGATTGTATTTGAGAAGTGAAGTGTAACATATAGCACCTGTTTTCATCTTGGTTTTGTCCCTTTTTTTTTTTAAGGGCCCTTTAGCTAATTTTCCCAACCTAGATTCTGTGGCACTGAAGGCTGCAATGGTAAGTACATAATAAAGCATTTCAACATACGTTTCCTTATGGAACATTATTCTTATTTTTTCCTGTGTGATAATTATTGTCTCGGGTGATAATTTTATCTCTTCATATGCAGTATTCACGTTGGGTCCAGTCATAATGTTGCACATGTATTCCTTTAACTAAGGAGATCTGACCAAGGCATAACATTTGTAGTAATATTGCACCATACCCTAATAGTGTCATTATTCCTGTTTAGGTTTTCTTCAGTTTCAGAGTTTTACTCCTAACCTAATGGAGAAAGGAATGAGAGACACGAAGGAGTTAGCTATATATCATCATAGACGTCCATCTGTCAGTGATCCTGGGCTTATAGTTCTTGACTTCTTCCTGAGTTGATAACTGAAATTGGATTCCAATCTTAAAATATACTCTTGACTGTGACGCTCACCGAACCTCCACTTTATTACCTTCTTTTCAAGTGATGAGCTTGCTTGCACATCCCTTTCTGCATGAGCACCACTTCTTGTAGCATGTTTCCACATCTTAAGTACATACTTTGCCTATATATGTGTGTGTGTATACACACATGCACACACAGCCATCAGTTGGATGACACTCATTTAGTCCTCATAGGAATGATCCCCTTTGGAAGCTTTATGATACGAATTCTAGTGGTAGTAATAATAAACAGTAAGTAATGACAACGTCCATTAACATATATTGAGCATGACACACATTTTTAATGTACTAACTCTTTAATCCTCCTAACAACCCCATTCAACCCAGTACTTACGCTCTTACCTACTATATGTACTGCCTGTCCTATGTGTTTCAATACTCACTGCCACAATGGTTTGACTTCGATAAATAGTTCTCTTGGGTGACTTCTCTGATGCCAGGGCTTTCCTATCCATCATCTGACAGAGCTAAATTTAACTGAAAATAAAGGGTAGACCCACAAGATACCCAACAAATGCAAAGAATACAGAGCTGACAGAGTTAACATTAGACAAGGTAGATTTTAAAAACACTAAATATCGTAAATAAGGAACATTATGTCATGATAAAAGACAGTATATAAAAAGTAAGTCATAACTTGTGTATATCCAACATAACAGTAAAAACTGTAGAAATGCAAAGATTTGATTCTGAAAAGTGCAAAAATAAATGAATACATTTTACATTCATTAAAAAAGATAAGTTTCTTAGAAAGTTAAATGTACACTCACCATACCACCCAGTAATTCCACTTTAAGGTATTTACTGCCCTCCCCCGCACCCCCGCCCCAGCAAAATGAGGATATAGGTCTACGCAGAGATCAGTAACCTTAGTACTCAGTAAATGTGTGCGTCCCGCCTATTTCTCCTTCTCCAGTGACGCATATCCAGTTTATAATATAAACTCACAAAATATATTTAAGCCCTATTACAGGTTCGTATACTCTTAACTTTAAAAACAATTGAGTTGAATATCTTAGGTGTCTCTAAAGAAACAAACTCTTGATTGAGTTTTATGTGTGATCCATTGTTTTATCTATAACTGTTTGGTGCCCCAACTTGGATGCTTCAAAGGCACGTCAGTTCACCATATCCCAAACTGAGCTCTTCTAACTCTTCCCCACCAGCCCCAACCCCAGGTCCTTTTCCAAGTGTTCTTAACTCAGAAAGTATAAAAGCATCTGTCCACTAATTATTTCAGCATTTATTAACCAAGTATCTGCTATTATCTAGGTATCATGCTGAGAACTGGAATGATCTAGTAAGAGATGCAGTTATCACACAACTAAATAAATATATAAAGAGTACAGTTGTGAATTGTGATAATGCTGTGAATTACACAGATCCAAAACCTGGGCGTCAGCCCCTTTATCCTGTCTGTCACTAACCAAATCTTGATGATTTTGCTCTCTAATTCTCTCAGATATCTAATCTTCTCTTCACTCCTATTGCCCTTGGCGTCTAAGATGCCGCAAGAACTACCTATGTGGTGTCCTTTCATCTGCTATTACAACCTCCCCTTGCATTCTTCTTGCTGTAGCCAGATTTAGCTTCTTAAAATTTAAATCAGATGATTTCCCTTCTTTGGTGGTTTCCTAATGCTTTTACAGTAAGAATTAAAATCTCCTAGAAACCATGCAAGTCCTGCATGGAGTGATCTCTGGTAGGCATCCTCTTTCTCACCTAAGTCTTCCTCCACACCAGCCCCACTACACACTTAACCTAACATCTATTCATCATTAAGATTTCACGTAAAACGACCTTTCCTCAGAAATGCTTTTGCCAAACGTACAGGTTAGGTCTGTGTCCTCCTGATTGATGCCTTTGTAGTATCTTGGTTTTTCCTTTATTTACATTATTATTTGTTCACTACCTCTCTCACTAGGCCATAAGCTCTGTGAAGCTAGGGACTGCCCTCTTTTGCTCACCGTTCTATTTACATTATGTTATATGGCACCTTACCAATAACAGGCACTCCATAAATATTAATTTAATGAATAGAGGAGTGAATAATTAAGAGATACATTGCATTTAAGAAAGTAAGGTAGACTTGAGATCTGAAGACTTTACTTCTTGCTAATATTATTACCCAAGAAGTTTGGTGAGGGAGATCAGGATAAATGGCTTGGATCAGAATTTTGAAAGTAGGTATTGCTGATACTGACTGCATTAAAGAGTTGACACTTTCAGTGAGTTTTTAGTTAAAATGTGTAAGGAATAGCTCATTTTGATCATGAAGAACTCGTTATTTGGAATATGGGATTTTTACTAAGATTTAATCCTTAAAAGAGATGCTTATTTGGGATGTCTGTTAGCAGATATATGCACTTTGTGTTTTGGATGTCTCTGTTTTGTTTAGGTTCAGTTTGATCGCTATCTGTCAGCCCCAGACAACCTGTTAATGCCACAGCTGAACTTTCTTCTAAGTGCCACAGTGAAGTAAGTATTTTTTGGTCCCAATTAGCTGGTAAAGAGTCACATATTTTTAAATGCCAAGCACATTTATAAGAAAAAAAATTACTTTCAAGGTATTTTGATTGTATAGTATGGACCTAGCATCCTGTTATAAATTCATACTAATTATAATGACATTAAAAAATTGAGATATACATATGGTTTATGTAAATAATAGTGCAACTAAGAATTGGTCAGTACCTATTTACCCCTTTTTTCATTCAGAAAATTTCTAAAGTGTTTTTTGCAAAGTATTCTAAAATTAAATGTAACCTATGAATGTATTTTCAGGTTTCTTTAAGAAGAAAAATTATGGTATCAGTTTGGCTACTTATTTTAAAAATCAGGTTGCTATGAAAATGTAAGTCATTTAACACATTTAAGATTCAACATTAAAGCAGATTTTCTAACTGCTTTTTCCCCCTTTTTTGATTGATGGCAGGTCCTACCCTCAAAAATACGTTCTGTTCTTATTTCTCCTACTGTATAGGCATAGTATTATATTTGATCTTATTTATAAAGCATTTGAAATAATAGGAGATAACTTTCATTTAGTTAAATTTTGAACCTTTTCAAAATGATAATTCATTTTTAAGCAAAAATACTTTCACGTCTTTATGTTCTCAATTTCTTTCTATTCATATTGTATTTAAAATGTCAATTGTTTCTTTGAAATAGAGCTTTGAAATGTAAAACTTTCTTTTTTTCATTCCGTCTCATTTTGTTTTGTTAATATTCTGTTCTCCTGAACTTTGCTTGTCTCTGCGGTTGCAGTACCTTTGGGACACCTGTCATTGTCTCCCTTTTTCTCGTCTTGTAGTTTGACTGCCTTTCAAAGGAGATTTTGACTGAGCACTTCATCCTTGGCATAAACTATTGAATACATTTAGGCAGCCAGAAAGTGAGGTTGTATAGATAATAAAGAAAAGAATAGAAAATTAAAATACCCTTAAAGAATTCTTCCTTCCTTGTAATGAATTAGAAGGGCGTTGTTCTTTTTTCAACGCCAGACTCCAACATTTACCTTTTAATGGTATAAAAATAGAGGTTTGACTACAGAAACCACAGCTATGCATATTTATAAAATATTCTCAGTGTCTTTTCTTACTGAGTCAGAATTGTTTATATGAGTAATTTAAGAAATAAAGAGACCATAGATACTTCCTGAAGTGAGCTTGTGGAAAAGTGGATATGATTTTGAGGATTCTTTCAGGAATCTTCCTCTATTATATATGCTAGAAACAAAGCAGGTATCTTTAAAAAGAATTACTTTGGTTTTTTAAAAGAGGTAGGGGCTTCCCTGGTGGCACAGTGGTTGAGAGTCCGCCTGCCGATGCAGGGGACATGGGTTCGTGCCCCAGTCTGGGAAGATCCCACATGCCGCGGAGCGGCTAGGCCCGTGAGCCATGGCCGCTGAGCCTGCGCGTCCGGAGCCTGTGCTCCGCAACGGGAGAGGCCACAACAGTGAGAGAATAGTTTTCTTCTCTTTAACTGCCTCCTTTTAAGCCACCTGTCTTTAACTCTTAGGAATACCTGTGTAAACAAAAATAACGCAGGTTTGGGAGTGGGGGTGGGGTTAGCCTACCAGAGAAATAACGACTAATTGGAAACAGTCTCAAACAGTGCTTTAGAGACCTCGGAAAGTCCAAGCCTTAAAAGTAAGGCTAGTCTGTTCTACAGTAAAGGCTACTTTTTTTTTTTTTTTTTGCGGTACACGGGCCTCTCACTGTTGTGGCCTCTCCCGTTGCGGAGCACAGGCTCCGGACGCGGAGGCTTAGTGGCCATGGCTCACGGGCCCAGCCGCTCCACGGCATGTGGGATCTTCCCAGACCGGAGCACGAACCCGTGTCCCCTGCATCGGCAGGCGGACTCTCAACCACTGCGCCACCAGGGAAGCCCTAAAGGCTACTTTTGACTCACACTAATAAAGCTTAAAAACAAACCTCTAGAAGATCACGTGGATCTTTACTAAATTAACTGCCTTCCAGAACAAAACTTAGCACTCGTAAGTATGACAGAATACAGACAATCAACAGTGTAGCATTTATAATGCTGAGCATGCAATAAAAAAAAACCACTTAGGTTTTAAGTAGTAGGAAAATATGAACCAAAACTAGAAGCAAAATCTGTCAACAGAAACAGACTTACTGACAGAGTTTACAGAATTAGCAGGTAAGGTCTTTAAAAAGTGTGTTCAACAACTTAAAGGAAAATTATATTGAGAGGAAAAGTTAGGAATTTTACAAAATGGGAATTCTAGGCCTGAAAAGTACAGTATCTAAAATGAAAATCTCACTGGATAGGCTTAACTGTCAGTTGGACATTCTAGAGCGAAAGATAAGTCAACTTGAAAAAAGGACAATAGAAATTGTCCAAATGGAAGCACAGATAGGAAAAAATTAAAAGCTGGAAAAAAGATGAAGAGAGTCTAGGTGAATTGTGAGATAATAATAAACATTCTAATACAGGTGTAAGTGAAGTGTCATAGTGAGATTGAGGCATAAAAAATTTGAAGGCATAAAAGAATTTTTTTCAAATCTGATGGAAAACATGAACCCACAGACTGAAGAAGCTAAATAAATCACAACAAGGAAAGCTGTACCAAGGTACACTGTAATTAAATTATTGAAAACCAGTGATAAAGAGAGAAAAACTTAAAAAGTAGCCAGAGGAAAAAAAGATGTATTATATGTGGGAACAATGATAAGTATACTACTGACTTCTTGTTAGAAACAGTTCAAACCAGAAAACAATAGAATAGCATCTTTAAAAAGGTGGATGTTAAAACACTTTCAACTTTGTGTATTCATCAGAAGTATTTTTCAAACTGAAAGTGAAATAAATACATTTTGAGATAAGATAAACAAAAGTAGAGAGGATTGGGCTTCCCTGGGCGCAGTGGTTGAGAGTCTGCCTGCCGATGCAGGGGACACGGGTTCGTGCCCCGGTCCGGGAAGATCCCACGTGCCGCGGAGCAGCTGGGCCCGTGAGCCATGGCCGCTGAGCCTGTGCATCTGGACCCTGTGCTCCGCAACGGGAGAGATCACAACAGTGAGAGGCCCGCGTACCACAAAAGAAAAAAAAAAAAGTAGAGAGGATTTATCATCAGTATACTGCAAGAAATGATAAAGGAAGTTCTTCAGGCTGAAGGAAAGTGATACCAGAAGAAAACTCCTATTTACACAGAGGAATGACAAGTGCAGGAAATGCTAAATATAAAAGATAGTAGACCATTTGAAATAAAAATAATAACTGAATTGTGGAGTTCTTAACACAGAGAAATAAAGTTTATGACTACAAAAGCACAAAAGATGGAGTGGGAGGGAAGTAGAAGTATACTGTTGTGATGTTGTAAGTTTACTCATGAAGTGTATAATATTGTTTAAAGGTAGATTGTAAACCTTACAGCAAGCACTAAAATAAATTATCTAACACGCCAACAGATAAAATAGAATGTTAAAAAAACTGTTATATCAAAAGAAGGCAGAAAAGAAAAGAACAGATGGGACAAATATAAAACAAGTAACAAGATGATAGACTTAAATTCATCCTTATAAGTAACTATATTAAATGTAAAAGAACTACACACTCCAGTTAAAAAGCAGTGGTCTTAGATTGGGTGAAAATGCACGTGACCAAACTGTCTGCTGTCTATAACAAATCCACTTTAAATATAAGGACACAGTTTAAAAATATGGTATAATATATACCATGCAAATAAAAATTATAATAAAGTTGAAGTAGCTATATTCTGATATTAATATCAGAAAAATTAGACTGATAGATAATACCAAAGATAAAGAGGGATATTTCATAATTATAGGATCAATTCATGAAGAAGATATAATAGTAAATATGGGCAACTAGTAGCAGAACTTCATAAAACATGAAGTATAAGTTTATAGAATTGAGGAAGAATAGATAAATTGACATTTATTTTGACATTTCAACCCTCCTCTGTCAATAATTGATAGGAAAATTAGAAAACTAGCTCAGTGTAAAAGAACTGAACAATGTTGCTAATCAGCTCAGCCCAATAGAAAGAGAAGACCACACACAACTATGGAAAATAACATTCTTTTAAAGTGCATATAAAACATTCACCAAGCTAATGTAAAAATGAACAAAAAGAAAATAAGAAAGCCACTAGTGAGTATTCCCATCTATGAACATGGTGTGCCTGTTTATCCAGATCTTCTTTTAGAATTTTCAGTAAAGATTTACAGTTTCTTCATATAATTTTCCATGTATGTTACTGGGTTTATTCCTAGGAAACAATTCTGTGGCTTTTATAAGGTCTTTTATTTTCCATTACATGTTCTGATTAGATACTGCTGATGTACAGGGAAAGTACTAAATTTTTTGTTAATTTTGAATCTGGCCAGTTAACTAAACTCTTAGTTCTATTAGTTTATCAGTTGTTTGCCTTGATTTTTTGTTTTTGGTACAGACATCTAAAGTTAATGAGTTTCATTAATTTTTTTCAGTTTTATGACTAAACTCATTGTATTGACTAGGTGCTCCAAAGTAAACAGTAGATGTAATGGTGAGTGTGCATATTTCATTTTGAACTTTAATGTTTCTGATGTTTCATCATCAAGTGTGATGTTTGTTGTAGATTTCCAGTGTTCCAACATGGACACATGGTATTCATCTCTAACTGGGTGTGTAGTGTAGTAATCTGTAAATTCAGCATAACTGCAGTCAAAATTGCCGTGGAACCATTTTATTAAATATTTATCTAGAAAGAAATATATGAGAGGAGACTCTGGTCACTTCTGACCATCTCCACAGTTGCCACTCTGGTCCAAGGTGGTATCATCTGTGCCTGGGTTATCATGTTAGCCTTGGATCTATTCTGTTTTCGCCCTTGCTCTCTCCATCATTGCCACACCAACCTCTACGATCTAATCTTAGCATCTCAACTAGAGTGATCCTTGAAAGGGTCGCCTTCACTTAACCCTCCATTTTACAGAAGAGGACATTTTTAGAAAGGTTAAATAATTGAAACAAGGTGAAACAATTAGCAAGAAGCAGAGCCAAGATTCGAATCCAGTATTCCAGAGCCTATTCTCTTTAACACTAGCTTGTACTGTATTTTTATTAACTCCTTCTATGTTGAGATTACATTGTTTTATTATTTTTAGAGGAAGCTCAGAAATGTTAGGCATGTGTAATAGATAAGGCTTATGTGAGATATGTGCCTTGGTCTCATCTAAAATATGCTTTAATTTTACTCCGAATGACAGAAAGCTGACCCACTATGGCATCTTTGGTGTGTATATTGTGATAAAGAGAAAACAAAAATGTACATTTTTAAACCAGTCTATTGTAAGTGTATTTTTTTCTTAGTTTTCCAGGTTTAAACTGTTAACACCTTCTTTTCTCCTGTGGCGTGTTTGATTGCACTCTTAACTGTGGCACTGTAATAAAGCTCAATTTTAGTGATCGCAGAACCTGAATGTTGAAATAAGTTATTTTTAGAAGTGCTGGGTTTATGGTAATGATGAAAGTTGTATTACGTTGTTATGGCAACCAAAATCCTAAAGTACTGATTAATGACAAGCTCACTGATTCTGGAAGTAAGCAGTTCATTTCTTATCACGGCTCAGTACTTTAAATAATTATTTAAAATATACATAATTTCAGTGAACGTATTTTAAAGTGAGAACGGTATCTCCGTTTAGTTATACAATTATCTTTGTTAGTATTTTTAAAATTTATAATACCATATTTTTATGGCATTATGACATTTATAACTGGGCAAGTTAAATTTCTTAAGGTATGGAATTCCCGTGCATAGGTAACTAAAATATGTTGCCTTTATGTGAAATTACGTAACAAACTCATCTTCTCCTCATTTATTTCTTCTTCTTTTTTCTCATAGCACGTTAGCTATATCTTTGATATATACTGGTATAGCAAACTATATGGGAAAAGAAAAACTGTACTTTGCAAAAGTAAGAAAGACTTTCCAAAACATGAAAATAAGGCACATAGGGTCTGGGAGAACAGCATGTCTTTTTTTTTTTTTTTAAATTAATTAAGTTATTTATTTTTGGCTCTGTTGGGTCTTCGTTGTTGTGCGTGGGCTTTCTCTAGTTGCGGCGAGAGGGGGCTGCTCTTCGTTGCGGTGTGCGGGCTTCTCGTTGCGGTGGCTTCTCTTGTTGCCGGGCACGGGCCCTAGGTGCATGGACTTCAGTAGTTGTGGCATGCGGACTCAGTAGTTGTGGCTCGTGGGCTCTAGAGCACAGGCTCAGGAGTTGTGGTGCATGGGCTTAGTTGCTCCGCGGCATGTGGGATCTTCCCGGACCAGGGCTCGAACCTGTGTCCCCTGCATTGGCAGGTGGATTCTTAACCACTGCACCACCAGGGAAGGCCCATCATGTCTTTTCAGTGTCATACTGAAACATTGTTAACAGGCCCATCAAAAATTATTTAATTATTTAAGAGGAATGCACCCTTGTTTGATTCTCTGTTTTCTGTTGATTAAAGGTTCCATGGTTTTCCATGTCCTGTGTTTTTTCTTGCTCCATGGGATGTTAACTCATTTTATTTGTAACTTAATTTATTCTAACCTTCCTTTTTAAATACCTGTAAATGACCAGTTCCTCAGAATGTTTTAACCAGCTTTACCATCTTAGTAATTTCCTCATTGAGTTATTAAATTTTTGACATTCTTTATTTGTATGAGTCATGTTTTTAAATTTTTTGAAATTACCGTGAGAATTTTATGGTAGTAAAGAAACCAAGAAAGTTAATGGTCTAACTTTATAGATGAATCTTGGCTTACATTCAGATTTTGCTTTTCCATTTTAGCTGGCCTTTTGCATGTCTGTTGGTCGTGTGAAAAACAGAACTTACCTTTAGAATTTTGACATAGAGAAACAGTTCTGAATGTACTGTCCATCAGCTATGTGATTGGCTGTGATTGATCAAAATATAGAAAGTAAAATCTGAGGTGGGTACCCATGCTGGAAAATAGCATACATGACTTAAAGGAAAAAAAAGGTACTGCTTTTCTTTACCTGTAGACGAAGTGATCAGTAGATAAGGACATTCCACGTTTTCAGAAGCACATGACTAGACTGAGATGATTTGCTGGTCATTTTGTATTTATAGAATTCCTGAATTTTTCTATTTTGAATATTGATTTTATTTGTCACTATAATTTATCATTATTTGAACTCTGTATTTCATACATGGTATTAGTGAATAATTTGGGCCACGACACCAGGCAGGCAGGCAGATATACAGATACATGTGTATACTTTTTCACATAAAGGATGAACTTACATAGTAATTAGCATTATAAATAAGGAGGAGGAGATAGTAAAATGGCAAGAAAATTGCTTTAGCACTTTAGAAACACCACCCATTTTTATACAAGTAACTGATATGCTTACTACAGTTCATTATTTAGGGAACCCAATTCTCCAAAGTAATGTGTGTGTCTGTATGTATATGTGTATGTATGGGTGTAAATAAACACATAGAGATGTTTTAACCACAGTTCATTAAAATGCTCTTAACTCTCAATGAAATGATATAATTTTAAAGCTGGAAGTGTCTTGTAAAGATTATCGAGGTCAGTATTTTGTTTTACAATAGTGAAATTAAGTCCTGGAACGGTTAAATTACTTGTTCGAGGCAGCAGTAAGTAGCAGAACTTCAACTAGAGTCGAGATCTCCTGACAGTAATGTCCTTCACTATACCATTTTATCTCTACCATATATAATTCATTAGGAAAACATCAATGAACATGAGTGTATGGACATGTACCTGGCTTTGGTAGTGATAAATGAACTCTTAACATTTGTCCAGAAATATGGACTCACTATCAGGCACAGTTCTTGCTCTTTACAGTTTGGATTTGACTCAGATTCACTTGGAGAATGTCTATTTCCATTGCATTTCTATCCTCTGGATTTTTTTTCTTACTAAGTTATGAGCACTTTTTTTTTCTTATTAATCATCCATTTAATACACATCAGTGTATACATGTCAATCCCAATCGCCCAGTTCATCACCCCCCACCCCCACCCCGCTGCTTTCCCCCCTTGGTGTCCATACGTTTGTTCTCTACATCTGTGTCTCTATTATTTCAGCCCTGCAAACCGGTTCATCTGTACCATTTTTCTAGGTTCCACATATATGCGTTAATATACGATATTTGTTTTTCTCTTTCTGACTTACTTCACTCTGTATGACAGTCTCTAGATCCATTCATGTCTCAACAAATGACCCAGTTATGTTCCTTTTTATGGCTGAGTAATAATCCATTGTATATATGTACCACATCTTCTTTATCCATTCGTCTGTCGATGGGCATTTAGGTTGCTTCCATGACCTGGCTATTGTAAATAGTGCTGCAATGAACATTGGGGTGCATGTGTCTTTTTGAATTATGGTGTTATCTGGGTATATGCCCAGTAGTGGGATTGCTGTGTCATATGGTAATTCTATTTTTAGTTCTTTAAGGAACCTCCATACTGTTCTCCATAGTGTCTGTATCAATTTACGTTCCCAACAGTGCAGGAGGGTTCCCTTTTCTCCACACCCTCACCAGCATTTGTTGTTTGTAGATTTTCTGATGATGCCCATTCTAACTGGTGTGAGGTGATACCTCATTGCAGTTTTGATTTGCATTTCTCTAAGAATTAGTGATGTTGAGCAGCCTTTCATGTGCTTCTTGGCCATCTGTATGTCTTCTTTGGAGAAATGTCTATTTAGGTCTTCTGCCCATTTTTGGATTGGGTTGTTTGTTTTTTTAATATTGAGCTGCATGAGCTGTTTATATATTTTGGAGATTAATCCTTTGTCCGTTGACTCGTTTGCAAATATTTTCTCCCATTTTGAGGGTTGTCTTTTCATCTTGTTAATGGTTTCCTTTGCTGTGCAAAAGCTTTGACATTTCATTAGGTCCCATTTGTTTATTTCTGTTTTTATTTCCATTACTCTAGGAGGTGGATCAAAAAAGATCTTGCTGTGATTTATGTCAAAGAGTGTTCTTCCTGTGTTTTCCTCTAAGAGTTTTATAGTGTCTGGTCTTACATTTAGGTCTCTAATCCATTTTGAGTTTATTTGTGTCTGTGGCGTTAGGGAGTGTTCAAATTTCATTCTTTTACATGTAGCTGTCCAGTTTTCCCAGCACCACTTATTGAAGAGACTGTCTTTTCTCCATTGTATATCCTTGCCTCCTTTGTCATAGATTAGTTGACCATAGGTGCGTGGGTTTATCTCTGGGCTTTCTATCTTGTTCCATTGATCTATGTTTTTTTTGTGTGCCAGTACCATATTGTCTTGATTACTGTAATTTTGTAGTATAGTCTGAAGTCAGGGAGTCTGATTCCTCCAGCTCTGTTTTTTTCCCTCAAGACTGCTTTGGCTATTTGGGGTCTTTTGTGTCTCCATACAAATTTTAAGATTTTTCGTTCTGGTTCTGTAAAAAATGCCTTTGGTGATTTGATAGGGATTGCATTGAATCTGTAGATTGCTTTGGGTAGTGTAGTCATTTTCACAATATTGATTCTTCCAATCCAAGAACATGTTATATCTCTCCATCTGTTGCTGTCATCTTTAATTTCTTTCATCAGTATCTTATAGTTTTCTGCATACAGGTCTTTTGTCTCCCTAGGTAGGTTTATTCCTAGGTATTTTATTCTTTCTGTTGCAATGGTAAATGGGAGTGTTTCCTTAATTTCTCTTTCAGATTTTTCATCATTAGTGTATAGGAATGCAAGAGATTTCTGTGCATTAATTTTGTATCCTGCAACATTACCAAATTCATTGATTAGCTCTAGTATTTTTCTGGTGGCATCTTTAGGATTCTCTATGTATAGTATCATGTCATCTGCAGTGACAGTTTTAGTTATTTTTCAATTTGTATTTCTTTTTCTTCTCTGGTTGCCGTGGCTAGGACTTCCAAAACTGTGTTGAATAATAGTGGTGAGAGTGGAAATCCATGTCTTGTTCCTGATCTTAGAGGAAATGCTTTCAGTTTTTCACCATTGAGAATGATGTTTGCTGTGAGTTTGTCATATATGGCCTGTATTATGTTGAGGTAGGTTCCCTCTATGCCCACTTTCTTGAGAGTTTTATCATAAACAGGTGTTGAATTTTGTCAAAAGCTTTTTCTGCATCTATTGAGATGATCATATGGCTTTTATTCTTCAATTCGTTAATAGGGTTATCCCATTGATTGGTTTGCATATATTGAAGAATCCTTGCATCCCTGGGATAAATCCCACTTGATCATGGTGTATGATCCTTTTAATGTGTTGTTGGATTCTGTTTGCTAGTATTTTGTTGAGGATTTTTGCATCTATATTCATCATTGATATTAGTCTGTAATATTCTTGTTTTCTAGTATCTTTGTCTGGTTTTGGTAGCAGGGTGATGGTGGCCCCGTAGAATGAGTTTGTGAGTGTTCCTTCCTCTGCAATTTTTGGAAGAGTTTGAGAAGGATGGGTGTTAGCTCTTCTCTAAATGTTTGATAGAATTCACCTGTGAAGCCATCTGGTCCTGGACTTTTGTTTGTTGGAAGATTTTTAAATCACAGTTTCACTTTCATTACGTGTGATTTGTCTGTTCATATTTTGTATTGCTTCCTGGTTCAGTCTTGGAAGGTTATACCTTTCTATGAATTTGGCCATTTCTTCCAGGTTGTCCATTTTATTGGCATACAGTTGCTTGTAGTAGTCTCTTAGGATGCTTTGTATTTCTGTGGTGTCTGTTGTAACCTTTTCCTTTTCATTTCTAATTTTATTGATTTGAGTCCTCTCCCCCTTTTTCTTGATGAGTCTGGCTAATGGTTTGTCAATTTTGTTTACCTTCTCGAAGAACCAGCTTTTAGTTTTATTGATCTTTGCTATTGCTTTCTTTGTTTCTATTTCATTTATTTCTGCTCTGATCTTTATGATTTCTTTCCTTCTGCTAGCTTTGGGTTTTGTTTGTTCTTCTTTCTCCCGTTCCTTTAGTGTAAGGTTAGATTGTTTATTTGAGCTTTTTCTTGTTTCTTGAGGTAGGCTTGTATAGCTATAAACTTCCCTCTTAGAACTGCTTTTGCTGCATCCCATAGGTTTTGGATCGTTGTGTTTTCATTGTCATTTGTCTCTAGGTATTTTTTGATTTCTTCTTTGATTTCTTCAGTGATCTCTTGGTTATTTGGTAATGTATTGTTTAGCCTCCATGTGTTTGTGCTTTTTATGTTTTTTTTCCCTGTAATTCTTTTCTAATCTCATAGCGTTGTGGTCGGAAAAGATGCTTGGTATGATTTCAGTTTTCTTAAATTTATTGAGGCTTGATTTGTGACCCAAAATGTGATCTATCCTGGAGAATGTTCTGTGCGCACTTGAGAAGAAAGTGTAATCTGCTGTTATTGGATGGAATGTCGTATAAATATCAATTAAATCTATCTGGTCTGTTGTGTCATTTAAAGCTTATGTTTCCTTATTTATTTTCATTTTGGATGATCTGTCCATTTGTGTAAGTGAGGTGTTAATGTCCCCCACTATTATTGTATTACTGTCAATTTCCTCTTTTATAGCTGTTAGCAGTTGCCTTATATATTGAGGTGCTCCTGTGTTGGGTGCATATATATTTATAATTGTTATATCTTCTTCTTGGATTGATCCGTTGATCATTATGTAGTGTCCTTCCTTGTCTCTTGTAACATTCTTTATTTTAAAGTCTATTTTATCTGATACGAGTATTGCTACTTCAGCTTTCTTTTGATTTCCATTTGCATGGAATATCTTTTTCTATCCCCTCACTTTGAGTCTGTATGTGTCCGTAGGTCTGAAGTGGGTCTCTTGTAGACAGCATATATATGGGTCTTGCTTTTGTATCCAGTCAGCAAGCCTGTGTCTTTTGGTTGTAGCATTTAATCCATTCATGTTTAAGGTAATTATCGATATGTATGTTCCTATGACCATTTTCTTAATTGCTTTGGGTTTGTTTTTGTAGGTCCTTTCTTTTCTTGTGTTTCCCACTTAGAGAAGTTCCTCTAGCATTTGTTGTAGAGCTCGTTTGGTGGTGCTGAATTCTCTTAGCTTTTGCTTCTCTGTTAAGCTTTTGATTTCTCCATAGAATCTGAGTGAGATCCTTGCTGGGTAGAGTAATCTTGCTTGTAGGTTCTTCCCTTTCATCACTTTAAGTATATCATGCCACTTCCTTCTGGCTTATAGAGTTTCTGCTGAGAAATCAGCTGTTAACCTTATGGGAGTTCCCTTGTATGTTATTTGTCATTTTTCCCTTGCTGCTTTCAATAATTTTTCTTTATCTTTAATTTTTGCCAGTGTGATTACTGTGTTTCTTGGCATGCTTTTCCTTGGGTTTATCCTCTATGGGACTCTCTGCGCTTCCTGGACTTGGGTGGCTATTTCCTTTCCAGTGTTAGGGAAGTTTTCTATTATAATCTCTTCAAATACTTTCTCTGGTCCTTCCTCTCTCTCTTCTCCTTCTGGGACCCCTATAATGCATATGTTGTTGCATTTAATGTTGTCCCAGAGGTCTCTTAGGCTGTCTTCATTTCTTTTCATTCTTTTTTCTTTATTCTTTTCCACAGCAGTGAATTCCACCATTCTGTCTTCCAGGTCACTTATCCGTTCTTCTGCCTCAGTTAATATGCTGTTGATTCCTTCTAGTGTAGTTTTCATTTCAATTATTGTTCATCTCTGTTTGTTTGTTCTTTAATTCTTCTAGGTCTTTGTTAAACATTTCTTACATCTTCTCGATCTTTGTCTCCATTCTTTTTCCGAGGTCCTGGATCATCTTCACTATCATTATTCTGAATTCTTTTTCTGGAAGGTTGCCTGTCTCCACTTCATTTAGTTTTTTTTCTGGGGTTTTATCTTGTTCCTTCATCTGGTACATAGCCCTCTGCCTTTTCATCTTGTCTGTCTTTCTGTGAATGTGGTTTTTGTTCCACAGGCTGCAGGATTGTAGTTCTTCTTGCCTCTGCTCTCGCCTCTGGATTTTAAAAAATGTGTTTAATATTCATTATTGTACCTTATTCTGATTTTAAACTTCTTGTGAGGAGGAGTAGCCCTGTTTTTGTATTCCTTATGTAGTATAAGTATACACTGTGTTCAGACTGAGTATAGATCTTAGAGTATGAGGTGTGAGTAATGAATGCCTTATACACCTCCAGAAATCTTACTGCTTTTTGAGGGGGAGGTAGAGGGATGGGCTGGGAATTTGGGGCTGGTAGATGCAAACGATTACATTTAGAATGGGTAAACAACAAAGTCCAAGTTTATAGCACAGAGAATTATATCCAGTCTCCTGGGATAAACCATAATGGAGAAGAATATTAAAAAAAGAATCTATGTGTAAATGTCACTGTGCTGTATAGCAGAGATTGCGACAGCCTTTTAAATCCGCTACACTTCAATAAAAAATAAAATACAATTCAAATAAAACATCTTACTGCTTTTAGTAAAGAACTAAAAGTGCTGTAGCTAAAAATCCATTATTTAAAGTACCAGGGATGTAATGTACAACATGATAAATATAATTAACACTGCTGATTATATATGAAAGTTGTTAAGAGTAAATCCTAAAAGTTGTCATCACAAGAAAAAAATTTTTATTTCTTTAATTTTCAACCTATATGAGATGATGGATGTTCACTAAAGTTATTGTGATAATCATTAATGATGGATGTAAATCAAATCATTATGTTGTACACCTTATACAGTGCTGTCTGTCAATTATATCTCAATAAAACTGGTATAAAAAAGATAAAATAAATCCATTATTTACCTTCTTGCAAAATGGGTATCAAATGTATAGTTAACAAGTTTTCCAAATGCTAGTTAGAGTATTTTCAGCTGTGTCATTTATGGAAAATAATTTTTATGTCATTTTGATGCATTTCTTGTTAGGCTCAGTTAATTACAGGAACAATCACTAATCAACAGATTAAAAAAAAATCTCAAAGCCTCATCTGGATAAGTAGTTTTCCAAACCAGTTTCTACCGTCCTCCCTTCCAACAAAAAGGTAGTACAGCCAATAGCATTCCTCCACTCTGCTCAGAAAATTGACTCAGTGTATCTTCCTTCTACCCAGTCTCATTTTGGGAGCTTTAGCAATTTTGGGAAAATGTTAGGTTGCTCCAGCAAATCAAAGTTGCTTAAATCAAGAGTCTGAGACCCCATGGGAACAGTGTGCTGATGACTCGAGATCCAAGTGGACTCCCCTTCTCTTTCCATCTAACTAGTTTTGTTCTTTTTTAGACCACAGATCCACTTACTTCTGCAGATAATTTTACAAATGTATTAGTTTGGTCATGGATGTTCTAAAAACGGATTATTTCTAGCTCAGAAGATCAGAGAGGCTTCTTGGATGAGAGAGTACATTTTTACTGAGAATTAAGGGAGTTTAAAGTGGGTGAGACAGACATTCTATGCAAACGGAGGTACGTGAGTAAGCAAGGGAATTGAGGTCAGGAAGAGCAGGGCAGATAGAACAGTCAGGAGCTGCGCTGGATTGCAGCATTAGAGTAGTGATGCAGAAGGTGTTATAAAGGGTTCTGAGTGATAGGGTAAGGAATTTTGACTTCTCTGAAAGCAGAAGAAGCCATGGAACCTCCTTGAAGAAAGGCCCTGGGTGGGGGAGAGACACGATAAAAGGTTTGCTTTAGAAAGATTAATCTACGAGCAGTGCTCATGATACATTAAATGGGGAACAGACTGGATGGGGGAAGACCGGGTAGGAGTTTTTCTTAGATACTCCAGGCAAGAAAAGTTTGTTAGGGCCTGAACTGAGGTGATGAGACATAGTTATGCCATTGACAGAAGCAGGAGACATAAGAGAAGTAGGTTTGGGAGTAAAGCTTTAAAGACACATTTTTAATTTAGTTATAAAAATCAGAAAAAGATGTTTTCATCAGTAAGTATATAGAAATAGAAGTAGCTGGGGATGACGAAGTAAATGTCATGAAAACATAAGGGGTTAATGCAGATTTAATGAGCCCAGTGTTATTTTTTTCTAAAAACATTTGCTTCAGTTTATTTAAAACTATTTCTATTCTTTTATGTACTTATGTAGAAATGCGTATTTGAAAATGCTGTGATTTGTTGTAGGCAAGTGTCACGTTTTTGTGAGAGATAAGAAATCTAGGAGATATGGTTATTAGTGTAGGAGCTATAGGTGAAAGGACAGTATATTGTAAGTTATTCTGAGATTTGAAGTATTGAGAAATTTGAATAATTATAAGTCTCTTTAAGGTTAATGTGTTATCAGTCATGTTTTCAAAATCAGCACATTGATGGTGGGTCACGGTTTCTGTTTCTTCTTTAGTAATCCACGGTATATCAGGCACTGTTCTAGCCCTAAAGATAAGGCAGTGAACAAAACACAGCTCCTACCCTCCTGCAACCTGCGTACTGATGGAGAAGATTTAATAAAGAAATAATAAATATAAAGAAACCTTTTATCCCCAAACCAAAGTAACTAACTCATGTAGCTGTACAGTGGTTGTAATAATATATGTGTGATAATTACGAAAACAAAATTCGTCGGTTCATGCGTGGAGCCTTCTTACAGTGCTTGGTGTTTCATTCTCAGATTATGTGTTCACATTCTGTTTGTTTATCAATAGAGAGCAGATCATAAAACAGTCTACAGAATTAGTCTGCAGAGCCTATGGTGAAGTGTATGCAGCTGTGATGAATCCAGTCAATGAATACAAAGATCCAGAGAGCATTCTACACCGATCGCCGCAGCAAGTGCAGACACTTCTCTCCTGATTGTCTTAGAATGTGTTAGCAAAACATTGCATTCCTAAAACACTGAAGGTTTTCTTGGTTTTTAGTCTGTTAATCTTTACTTTGAAATTTGTTGGTTACAGTTTTCTTTGTATCATAAGAATGCAGCTCCCAATAATTGCTTTGCTTTGGTCACAGTAAAGTGAAAGTAAGTAACACGTGTTGACCTGAGTTGGCATTGCTCTGTGTCTGCACTCCACGTCTCTCCAGCTCTGCAGTTCCCCTCAATTCTGGAATATAAATGTGTGGGGAAAGAGTAGTATGAGAGGTTTGAGGGATTTTTTTTTTTACAAGATTAGTTCTAAATTAACTGTACATTAAAAAATTATCTAAACTTAGGAATTAGTTGGAAGATAGGACCTAATAAATATCTCTTTACTTAAAGATTCATTTGCTTTTTTGCTAGATATTGTGAGTAGGTATACTTAAACTGAGGAGCAGAAATGTGCATTCAGCAAAAATAGGAAAAGAGAGAAGTAATTTAAAGGTGGCTTCTGCTCTGTGTCTGCCCTAGACTGAATTCAAGGCGAAGTTCGGCACTTCATATGGGATGTAGGCATCCTGTGCTGCGTGTAAATCTAGTGTCTAAAAAAGAATACTTGTGGTACAGTGCGGACTCTAACTTCAACACACTTTGGTGTTCAAACCAAAGAAATAAGGTGTACTCTAACCCTGCAGGAAAAAGGCCAGAGTAGCGATTGCTAATTGACGTTATGTCTAGCCTTATGGTGGCCCCTTGTTTGGGCTCTGACTTTAGAACCGTACCAAGAGTAAGATTCAAAATCACTGTTTTTGTTTTTGTTTTTTTTTAAAAAAAAAATCTAAATGTGTTTGATGTGACTTGACTTTGACTTTGTGGGTAAGATTTTGAGGACAGATTTTTATTAGCAAAATATCTTAATTTCTGGGCTTCCCTGGTGGCACAGTGTTTGAGAGTCCGCCTGCCGATGCAGGGGACACGGGTTCGTGCCCCGGTCCGGGAAGATCCCACATGCCGCAGAGCGGCTGGGCCTGTGAACCATGGCCGCTGAGCCTGCGCGTCCGGAGCCTGTGCTCCACAACGGGGGAGGCCACAACAGTGAGAGTCCTGCGTACCGCAAAAAAAAAAAAAAAATCTTAATTTCTGGTAAATCCATAAAAAGAGCTAAGTCTCTAAATTATATGTGAGAAAATGAGGCATAAGGAAAAAATTGACTAGGTTAAAATATTTAGAAAAGTAGTAAGATAAAATTACTATTTATATAGCAAATATAGAATATATAACAAATTAGTATTTACAGAACATGGTGTGTTCATCTATCTGAAATATGATTTTTTTGGAGCAAGAGTGATTGATTATATATCATCTCTTTTGGTATTTAATCTGTATTTTTAGTCTTTTTCCTTCAATGAGTATATGTGATATATAAAAGATAGAAAATAAAGTATGATATAAATCAAGAGCTTAAATTTTATATAATTTATATCTACTGTGAGAAAAGATTGCTTACTTACCATTAGTGAATTCCTTTGATTTCTAGGAAAAAAGTATATTTAGTTTTTTACTTAATTTTTTCAAATAAAATATTAAACTGTTTTTAGAGTAGCAATCATTGCAGTATTTTTATACATTGCATCAGTGTGTTTTTAGAAAATATGCTAATAGGAAAGAAAGTACAATATAGGGCCAAATTGAGATAGCCAATGGAAGATTGATGAGCAGAATGTGGTTATCAGTGTGATCTTGAAAACTTAATTAAAATAAAGGATTGTAAGTGTTAATTCATTAGCTTAACACTGCATTTGCTATTTACTTCATAGTTTGCATCTTGAACTGTTTTGAGATGGCGTAGGTATAACCTTAGGTAATGCGTGTCAGCCTTTCCTTCAGAGAGAAAAGGTATTTGCCTGACCAAAACCCTCTGTGGTTGAACGTTTCCATTTCTTTCTTTGTGCTTGTACTTGGAACAGGTGAATGTTATCTGAGAAAAATCACACAAATAGACTGATTGACTTTTTAAATTCATGATCACAGTCTTCAAATGGCACTCAATATTGCTTTGTAGTTCTACTCTGTCTCTGGTAAACTCACCTCCCCACTTTTCAAGATGACTTTTCCACCCTCACTTAGTTAATGACCTTCATAATTCATTGAGAAAACAGCCGGTAGGCTAATCTCCTGCATTTTTCTACCCTCATATATTGCACTCATCTTCATCTTTCCTCCTTTTGTGCTAGAGACAGTGTCCCTCCTCCTGTGACAGGCTGTTCCCTTCCTCTGGACTCTGGATTCCATTCTCTCACCTTCTCCGAGACGTTTCTGAGTTATCCCTCTCTTTTGCTTCAGCAACTTGTGACTTCTCTGTAGGATTATTCTCGACAGCATACACAGTGCTCTAGTGTTGATAGTATTTTTTAAAACTTTCCGCCTCCCAGATCCTCACACCTCCATTTCTCTGCTGCTTTTTTAGTGATCGTCTATGCATGCTGTCTTATATTTCTGCTGCCGTTATGTCTTAAATTAGCCCCATATGGCTTCAGCATCACCACTACGACACAACTAACCCTGATGAGATCTCCATAGTATTATATGTTGTCAAATCCAATGGATTCTTCTCATTCCTTATTTTATTAAACTTTCAATAGCATTCCACACACTTATGTCTGAAATACTATACTTCCTAGGCTTTCACAGCACAACTTTCTGCTAGTTTTCCTTCCAGTTCATTAGCCAAACCCCTCTCAACCTCCTTCCCTGGTTCTTTTGCCTCTTTGTGACCTTTAAAAGTTCGCATACTCTAGGGCTTGATCCTCAAATTTTTTTCCTTGCCTTAGGAGTTTTTTATTATCTCACTATAGCCTGGCCTTTTCTGACTGCTATTAGCTCACGTCCTCAGGTCTATCCATATAGTGGAATACTCTACAGTAGTGAAAAATGAAGTAATTTCCAAATACATAATGTTGAACCAAAAAAAAAATTACAGAATAATATAGTATGAGTCCATCTATAGAATTAAAAAAAAAGATAAAACAAATTTATACATTCATGGATACACGTGGTAAAGCTATAAGGAAATACAGGAAATGATGTGGAATTCAAGATTATCTCACAGGATCTTTAGAAGTTACTAATGTTCTGTTCTTACAATGGAGTGTTGGTATATGTATATTATTTTGTTATTTTCTAAAATTTACATATATGTGACGTGAACTCTTGTCTATATATTCCACAATTTTAAAAAGAGTTTAAAAAAATTGTTTAACACGGCCTGGGATAAAGTTAGAACTCAGTATGTTAGCTCATATTTTTCATTGTGCTTGTTATTAAACACGTTTATTAAGTGCCAGCTGGGGCAGGCTCTGTGATAAGCAACAAGGTTTTAAAAGACCACTAAAATGTGCTTCTGTCATTGAATTCCCTGTCTTGCACAGATACCACATGTATTATAAGTAGACACAATGCAGTTTGATAGGGCGTTTGTGCATGTAGGTAAGAGGAAAAAATGAACTAACATCATTTTTTATGAAAACCACATGTATGTACTTGGGGTTGAAGAGGCTGAGAGCATAGAAAAGAAAGTTTTAAAACACAACCATACATTTTTAATTCTTTGATGATCATAATGACTGGGTTACATTAATTAGCTATTTGATTAAGATGCAAAATTGTCTTATAGGTTGGGGACATCAACAAAAACATTGGATTAAGGACTTCCAAAATTCTGCCTCTCCCTAAAAGAAACAATAAAACTGGCCTTCAAAACCTGTCAAGATCAACTTTTTCAGAACGCTAGAAACCAACTAAAAGCTAATAGCAGTTAGATTGTGCTTATTAAAAAACTAAGCAAAACAAGCTGCGTCTCGGCATGCTTTGTGGTATTTTAACTTAGGCTAGTCCTATGCTTTGCTCCCAAACTCAGCAATAGCCTTGAAAATAGCATCCCATGCTTCGTAGTGCTGGAGAAAGCAGAATGGACCAGGTTTGCAAAGATTGTCCTTACTTGACGTGTCTCATGCCTCCCTGGGAGACCCATTTGAAAAGCTTATTTTTCTCTTGCCTAACTTGGAACTTGCCCAGGGCTAAAGCCACTACCCAGGGGGAGGGGCCAGTTGAAGGGAGGGGCCAGTTGAGGGGAGGACACTTCTCTGCTGCCTGAAGTTAGGACAAATGGTAGACTAAGGTAAAAGCTTGGGAAGAAAAGTTAGAAATGAAATAATAAGGGTTTTGAAACACTCTGACATATTCTTGGCGATCTAGAAATCTAGTGCACATGTCTAGCACTGTGCATGCTCAAGAAGGACCAGAAAGACCCTAAGCACTCACCTCTGGGTAACCTTGAGGCTTTGTGGAAGCAGAAAGTGAAGGCTGAAGCAAAGTTAGAAGCTACCTGGCTGAATGTTGAAGGAATGCCCCAACTCTCACACACAACATCTCAGCAAAGACTGGGAGATTTTTTTGGTTCCAGACATTGAAATCTCTGTCCAGTTATTAGCTGACAACTAAGCTAATGGACCACTTTAACTGGTCACGCACAACAAAGAGTATAGATTTTACAAAATTAGTTCAGGAAGGTCACTGAAACATGCAATAACAACCACGAAAGGCACCAACAGCAGACTCTGAGGGATGGGGTGAGAAAATCTGATTTCCCAACAGAATGGGCACATTCCAACAGAATGGGCACATATTAAAAATGCTCATGCTTCAAGAAGAAACAAGCAAGGTGCTCAAAGTATGGCCAATACACAGAAGGAAAAAAAAACAGTCAATAGAAGCTGTCCCTGAGTAAGCCCAGATGTTGGACTTACTAGGCAAAAGACTTTAAAACATCTCTTCTAAATATGTTCAAGGGCTGAAAGTAAGTATGAAAACAATATCTTACCGAATACAGAATACCAATAAAGAGGTAGAAATTTCAAAAAGGATGTTTTTATAGTTATAAATTTATAATCATAAAAATAATTTAGTCATAATTTTATAAAAATTATAGAAAAGAAACTTCTGCAGTTGAAAAGTATATTAACTGAAATGAAAAATTCACTATAGGAGTTCATCAGATTTGAGCAGGCAGAAAAAAGTATCAGCAAACTTGAAGATAGGTCAATTGAGATTATCCAGTCTGAGGAACAGAAAGAAAAGAATGAAAGAGAATGAACAGAACCTCAGAGACCTTTGGGATATTATCAACAATATTCACACAATGGGAGTCTCAGAAAGGAAAAAATAGGGAGAAAAGGACCAAAAGAATATTTGAAGAAATATTGGCAGGAAACTTTACAAATTTGATGAAAACCTTAACATACACACTCAAGAAATTCACCAAGCTCTATTGTAGGATAAATTCAAAGAAATACACCAAGACACATCACAATCAAACTATCAAAAGGCAAAGACCAAGAAGGATTCTTGAAAGCAAGAGAACTCATCATTTGCAAGTGATCCCCAATAACACCTGATTTCTCATCAGAAACCACAGAGGCCAGAAAGCACTGGATGACATATTCAAAATGGTGGAAGAACAACTGTTAGAATTCTATATCCAGCAAAACTGAAAATATAGGCGAAAGTAAGACAGTCTAATATAAAAAACAATCATACCATACATGAATGTTTAAGGGTTCTTGAGGCTGAAATGAAAGGGTACTAGACAGTAACTAAAATTAGCAAAGAAATAAAGAATAGCAAGGAAATACAATACATGGGCAACCCTATAAACCAACTAGATTTAATAGACATCTACAGAACACCCCATCCAGCAACAGAGTATACAGCCCTCTCATGGGCACATGCTGAATTATCTAAGACCACATGTTAGACCACAATACAAGTCTCAGTAAATTTAAAAAGATTAAAGTGTGTTCTCCAGCCACAATGACATGAAATTAGAAATCAGTAACAAAAGGAACTTTTGAAAATGAATATGTGGAAATTAAATAGCATACTCTTAAATAACCAATGGGTCAAAGAAGAAATAAGGAAATTAGAGAAAACTTCGAGATAAAAGTTTCGTATTAAACAGCATATCAATTCTTATGGGATACAGCAAAAAGTGCTCAGAGGGAAATTTATAGACTACATTAAAGAAAAATAAATTTAAAACCTACCTTTATACCTTAAAAAACTAGGAAAAGAAAAGCAAACAACTGAAAGCAAGAAGAAGGAAATAGTAAAGATTATAGCAGACAGAAAAAATATAGAATAGAGAAGTAACTGTTATTTCAGCAGGTTGATGTGCTAAGCATTCTGTAATGCATGTACAGATGTGTTTGAGTACACATGTAAAAAAGATGTTTCAAAAATTGTTTCTTACACAGCATGTTGAAAAGAGTGTTATTTCTGAGAATGTATGGGCTGACCATTGTGTAATGCATGCAGACAGGTGTTTAAAGACACGTAAGAAGAAGTTTCTAGGAGTGCTCCCTGCTCATTGTGTTAAGAATAACGTTATTTCAGTTACTGGATGTGCTGACCATTCAGTATTGCATGTAGAGAGGTGTTTATATATTTAAAAATATAAAATAGGAAAATACAGAACAGAAAAGTTGGTTTTTTGAAAAATTTTTTTAAAAAATTGACTACCCTTTAGCTGGACAAAGAAAAAAAAGACAAAATTACTAAAATCAGATATGAAAAGAAGGGACATTACTACCTCACAAAAATAAAAATGATAACAATACTACAAATAAATACATGTCAACAGATAATATAGATGAAATGGACAAATATTAAAAAAAACAAAGTAAACTGGCTCAGGAAGAAATAGAAAATCTGAATAGACCTATAGCAAAGAGACTGAGCCAATAATAAAAACACTTCTAATTTTAAAAAAAGCCCAGGACTAGATGACTTCACTGGTGAATTCTACCAAATGTTTGAAGGATTAACACTAATTCTTATCAAATTCTTCCAAAAAATAGAAGAGCAGGGAGCATATCCTAACATATTCTATGAGCCCAGTATTTGTTATTGGTATGACGAAGCCAGAAAAGGCACCACAAGAAAACTACAGACCAATATTCTTTGTGAATATTGACACAAAATCCTTAACAAAATACTAGCGAACAGAATCTAGCAACATATTAAAGGGTTATATACTATGATTAAGTGGATTTATTCCAGATGCAAGGTCAGTTTAACATGAAAGTTAGTCAATGTACTATACCATATTAATAGAATAAATGAAGAAAAAAATGCATGATCACCTCAACAGATGCAGGAAAATCTAACACCCTTTCATGCTAAAATAAAGAAACACTCAACAAACCAGGAATAGAGGAGAATTTCTTCAACTGAAAGGACATTTATGAAAAACACACTGCTAACATTGTACTTAGTGATGAAAAGCTGAAGACTGCCCCCTGCCAAGATTATGAACAAGATAAGGATGTACACTCTTGCCACTTCTATTCCACATTATACCAGAAATTCTAGCAGAGCAATTAGGTAAGAAAAAATTAATTAAAGACACACAAATTGAAAAGGAAGAAGAAACCCTATGTTTATTTGCTGATGATTATGGTCTGTATATATTTATATATATATAATACTAAAGAACAAAAAAACCCAAAACTATAAGAATAAACAATGTAGCAACATTGCAGTATACAAGATCAGTATGCAAAAGTCTGTTGTATTTCTAAACATTAGCAGTGAACAATCTGAAAATTAAAAAAACAATTCCATTTATGGTAGCACCACAAAGAATAAAATACTTAGTAGATTTAACCAAGGAAGTGAAATACTTTTCCACTGAAAACTACAATACCCTATTGAAAGAAATTAAAGGTGCCCTAAATAAATGGAAAGACATTTCATGTTCATGGATTGGAAGACTAAAGATTGTTAAGATGGCAGTATTCCCCAAATTGATCTGTAGATTCAATGCAACCTCTATCAAAATTCCATCTGCCTTTTTGTGTTCCAGAAATAGACAGGCTGATTCTAAAATTCATATGGCCATACGGGGGACCTTGAATAGCCAAAACAATCTTGAATCTTCCCAGTTTCAAAACTTGTTACAATGCCACAGTAATCGAAACAGTGTGATAGTAGCATAAGGGTAGACATACAGTTCAGTGGAACAATTTAGAGTTCAGAAATAAATCCATGCATCCATCATCAACTGATTTTTTTACAAGGCTGCCAAGACCATTCAATGGGGAAAGAATAGTCTTTTTAACCAATGGCACTGGAACAACTGGAAAACCACATGGAAAAGATTGAAGCTGGACCTATATCTCATACCATATCCAAAAATCAACTCAATATCAAAGATCTAAATGTAAAAGCTAAAAACTAAAACTCTGAGAAGGAAACATAGGTGTAAATCTTTGTGGCTTTGTATTAAGCAACAAGTTTTCGTCTTTTATACAATAATGGATTTTTAAATAAAAATATAAGTAAAATGTAGAGTCACATAATGTTGAATACTTGCAGTAGGTCAGTTTATTTTTCCTATTAGTTAAATATGCTGTTAACAATTATAAATAGATAGGCCTACATATGGTTACTTCTGGGCTATAGTTGTATTTAAGCACAACTATTTGGAAAATACATACTTACTCCTCCTCAGAGAGAATGTGCTTTTGGAAATGGATAATATAATTATGTATTTTTATGGATCCAAATATAAAACTACCATAAATTGGCTACGAAATGAATCATATTAATCATATTAATAACGGCATGCCAGCCTATCAAATTCAACTAACATTAATGCCAGTGAATATTAAAAAATAAAAACTTTCCTAGCACTGATAATGTAATAAGTAAAAATAAATTGTACTAAGTTTATAAAAATGAGATGAATTGGGGGAAAATTTTGATAGGGCCAAAAATATCCATATGAAATATTTGCTTGCTCTGAGGGGATATATCATTTTTTGACAAAGTGTTTTGTCATTGTGTATTTTAAACAGGGAAAGTCCAAGCCAGTCTAGAGTTTTCAAAGTTTATAGCTTGGCCACCAGGAAATTAATGTACTTGAGTATGCTCTTTATTTCCATTAATGTCAAGATCTGAAATTCCCCTGGAACAAGCATTAGTTTTTTGCCCACTAACTGCAGAATGACAAGGAGCAAGAGTGATTTTCCTTATGCAAGCCATCATCAAAAGTTGGGTCTCCTGTGTAGAGCCCAGCCTTTCTACGGGTGTCACATGTATGAGCCTAGCCTGCAGGATTCAGACAAGAGCTGCTACTGTTGCTAGCCAGGCCTCTGATGGAACATGAAATGGTAATGGGGATTGAACTGAGGTAGAAAAATGCACTTGCCTTAGAAGCCACGTCTTAAAAAGGAAACCAAAGATTTGATTAATATTCCACAGACTTGTAATATGTATTTAATAGCAGATCAGGAATCTTTCTTGCTTAACAGCTGTATTAGTTCCTTTTCATAAACAAAGATGTAAGCAAAGCAAGCATTCGAAAGCCAAAAGGCTGTCGTTAAAAACAAAAGTCAACAACAAAAAGAAAAACATCAAGGTACCCTGCGTTTATTCTGCATCTTACAAAGAAGAAAATCACTTATCCACTGAGTAGTAACAGGTTAAGGTAATGAATCATACAATATTAAACCATGATGGAATTTGCAGAAACCAAAAATGTGCAAATTCACTCTTATGATTTCCCGAAAGACGCTCTTTTTGCAAGTGGTAAATCATTAGCAGTGGTGTTGCTCTTGGTAACCGCAGGTCCTGAGGGATGGTGCAGAATTAGTATTGCTTCCTACTTTCTGTATGTCGTCATGGTGGGGTGAGGCTAGTGCCATCTCTGTCATATATCTAATGTCCACATATGTGGATACATTTCTGGATCTTTGTTGCATTCTTCTCATGGGTGTATTTATTCCTGCACCAATAACTGCTACTTGAATTGTCAGAGCTTTATAATAAATCTTGATATCAGGTAGGGTGTTCCATTTTATTTTCTTCATCTAGAGTGCTTTGGGCGTTCTTGGCTTTCAGCTATTTCACTTAGATTTTAGAATCAACTTTATATTTCTCAAACAGCAGTTGGGAATATGGTTGTGATTACTTTGAATCTATATATAAATTTGGATAGAATGAATATCTCTATGATCTTAAATAATTCAATTTGTGAACCTGTTGAATTTTCCCTATTTATTCAGGGTAGGGTTAGTGTCCCTTAGAAAAACTTTTATAATTTTCTCCATATAAATCTAAGAAAATTTTGTTATATTTTTTTCCTAAGAAACTTACAATTCTTGTTTATAGTGTAAGTGGTATCTATTTTTAAGTTACATTTTTAAATTATTGGTTGCTGTATATAGAAATGGAATTGATTTTTGTGTGTTGATTACATTAGATCCAAGCATTAACTAACTTTTTATTTCTGATGATTTTACTTTGGGTTTTCTGTATAGACATTTATATTATTTGAGACTAGATGACACTTTTGTTTCTTTCTTTGCAATCTATAAGCCCTTTATTTCTTTCCCTTGCCTTAATGTGCTGACTACAACCTCTAGCACGATGTAACTAATAGCAATGATAATAGACACTTAATTCTGATTTTAAAGGTAATGCTTGCAGTATCTCACCACTAAGAATTAGGTTTTTAGTTGATTAATCAGAGAGGAAGTTCTTTATATTCTTACATGCTCTTAGTTATTAATTATGAATAAGTGTTGAATTTTATTAAGTGACTTTCAGAATCTATTGAGATGTGCATGTGGCTTTTTTCTTTTATTTTTTAATCTGGTAAATGACATTTATATTTTTTCTGATGATAAAGAACTCTTGCATTCCTGGGATAATCCTAAATTGATCATATTATTTTCTCTTTTTGTATAAACCACTGGATTTAGCTTTGTTTATTTTTGTATGTTGACTAGTGACCTTGCTAAATTTACCAATTAATTCTAAATTTTATCTGTAGATTCTTTTGTAAACTTTATCCATGCATTCCATCACATAGTCGGTGATTAATGGGAGTTTTGATTCTTCTTTTAATTTTTCTAGCTCTATGGTACTGTATAATGTTTAACCAGTATGATGTTACAGTGTCGAATAGAAGCGGTGAGGGTAGTCACCCTTGTCACCCTTGACTACCCTTTAGAGGGTAGTCACCCTTCTAAAATGTGGGGAAGGAGGGAAAGCTTTCACTAGTAGATATTTTGTAGATAAGCTTTATCAAATTAATAAAGTTCACTTCTGTTCTAATTACTTTAAATTATGAATGAGTATTGAATATTATCAAAAAATTTTTTTTCTCTATTTAGATAACCATATGTTACGCCTCCCCATTATTTGCTTAATGTGGAGAATTTCAAATGTCAAAATAACCTTGCCTTCCTGGAATAAATCCAGTGGGCATAATGTACAATCTCTTTCTATATATCTCTTGATTTGTTTTATTAATATTCTATTTAGAATTTTTGCATCATGTTCATGAGAGATTGCTCTGTAATTTTCCTTTTTTTTCAATGTCCTTGTCAGGTTTTGGTAACCAAACCTCATAAAGCTAAGTGGGACGTGTTTTCCCTTTTTCTCTTGTCTGGAATAGTTTGTGTAAAATTGTTATTACTTCTTCCTTAAATGTTTAGAAGAATTCCAGGTGAAACCAGCTTACCTGGTGTTGTCTTTGTGGAAAGGGTTTAAATTGCAGGATTAGTTTTAAAAATAGATACGGGACTATGCATATGGTCTATTTCTTCTTGTGTTAGTTTTGATGAATTCTGTTTTTCAAGGTATATGTCCATTTCATCTAAATGTATTGTCATCCTCTTATCTTTTTTAATGTCTGTGGACCTGGTAATAGTAATTTGTGTTTTCTTTATTTCTTTTTTTGTTTCCTTCTTAGTCTTGCTAAGAGTTATGGACTTTGCTAGTCTTGTTAGAGAATCTGTTTTTGATGTGATTGATTATGTTTGTTTTCTATTTTGTTGATTTTTTTCCTTATCTGTATTATATCCTTCCTACTACTTTACTGGTATTTTATTTGCTCTTCTTCTTCTACCTTCTGTTTTTTTGGCCATGCTGCTCAGTTTGCAGGATCTTAGTTCCCTGACTGGGATCCAACCCGTGCCCCCTACAGTGGAAGCGTGGAGTCCTAACCACTGGGCCACTGGGGAATTCCCTTTTTCTACCTTCTTGAAGTGGAAATTGTATCATCAGTTTTCAAATTTTCTTCTTTTGTAATATATTCACTTAAATATGTTCATCTGTATTTCCTTCTAACACAGACTTAGCTATATCCATAACTTTTATGTCATATTTTTATTATCTTTCACTTCAAAGTATTCTCTCGTTTCCATTGTGATTTCTTTTTTGACTCATGAATTATTTAGAAATGTATTTACAAATATATGAAGACTTCCTAGTTATCTTTTTATTATTGATTTTGAGCTTAATTCTACCGTAGCCAGGAAATATATACTGTATATCAGTCCTTCTATATTTGTTCATACTTGCTTTAGGGTCCAGCATATGACCTATTTAAGTGAACGATATCCCCCTTACACTTGAAAATGATGTGTTCTGTAGTTACTGGGTGCAGCGTTCCACATGTGTTAAGAGGATAAACATTGTTAATCTTGTGCAGATCATCTGTAGTCATGATGTTTGATCTGCATGTTGTCTCAGCTACTGAGAGAGATTTAAAAACAAAATTTTTAACTGTGATCGTGGATTGGCTTATATTTCTTTTTAGTTTTGTCAGTTTATGTTTTATATGCTTTGAAGCTATTTCTCAATATTTAAATTTTATTCATTATAATTTTTTCTTTGAACCATTAGTTACTTAGAAGTACATTATTTGCATTTTTGCTATTAAAGTTTTTAGCAAGGGAATGAGGCAATAAAATTTATTTCTTAAAAAGCAATATTGATGATGATGTCGATTTCCTTCTGCCATGCCCCTTGGGCATCCACTGGCTGTGTCCTACTCCACAGTTATAAATGTAAACTACAGACTCACCAATTAAGCTGATGTATGAACTAGTGGCAGCTCCAGTCACTATGATCCCATGATAAATTCAGCTAAATCCTCACGTTCGTACTGTTCACTCCTGTCCTTCTCTCTCAGACCCTGGGTTGGGTGACGTGGATTCTGTTGGCTTTTACTGGTGTTTGAATACTAGCCTATGACTTTAATCTCTAAGAGATCTTGATGTCTTATATACTAATCTGATTTAATTGACCAAAACGACCTCATCTCAAAGCGAGTTATGGTAAATAAAAACGTTAACAAGTATAAGCAAATATATCACACTGGTTTCCAGCTCCCAGTTTTTTGAGATAATAAAATGTGAATCCTTTTTATCACTGAACGTTGCAATATTCATTGTAGATGGTTTTTCTTGAACAAAATAAGGAGGCAGTTTTCTTGTTTGGTGGACATTCTGCTATTTATAAAATCTTCCATAACCTGAAGCATACACGTAATGTAAAATTCAGTTTGGTTTATATCCAATAGCTTCTGAGAGTTTTCCATGGACTTTTGGTGGTCGGCAAAGGACTTATTGGAATAGAAATATCACAGCTTCTGTGCTGTGTGCAGATGCTTACTGAGTGTGATGAAGGAATCATTCTCTATCTAACTGAGCACATATTCTGAGCAATTAGGCCAAGTGCCAAAACCATTAAGGCTCAAATGCCAAGTGCCTGTAGGGAGGGTTCTGTTACTGGATTTAGCAACCAACCCCTGGCTCACTTACCAGAGGGGGGCACTCCAGGCTTCCTGATCGCCGTGCCAGCCTGGCTGAGACTCAGCAGCTGTCACCCGGCTGCTGCTGGCTTCTACACGCTCTCCCCATCGCTGCCTCTGTCCCCCCTCTTCTTGCCCATCTGCCCTCCATGTGGCTGCCACTTGAGTGGTGGGCGCACAGTTGGAGGCACCTTACAAGTTGAGTCATGACACCAGCTGACACATTGCATTCACCTTCCCAGTGCCTCCATACCCCGCAAGCCCCTTCTACAGCTTGGCAGCTTGAAAGGAAAGGATTGCCAATTCCTGTTTCATAACATTTCAAGGACTCCATTCTGAGTCTCTGGAGTATCCTGGCACTCAAGGAAACTGAGCACGGGGGCGGGAGAGGGAGAGCCACACGGGAAATTATGGACATCCAGGCAAGCCCTGGCCTGCACCCAACAAAACCTGGGGAGACAGGGAACGAGAGTAGCATTTGTAACTCCAAAATTGTATCAAGATGAGCTGAAGTCTGGTTCTGTCACTTCCCCATCCTGCCCTGTCCCACAACCATCACCCCCCCCCCCAAAAAAAAGAGCGGTGCAATTTCTTAACAATTTGACTTTTATCCAGAACTGAGGCTCTTTGTTTGTTAGAGCTAAGCATTTGGTCCAAGACTGTCTGATTCTTTCTGTGGGAACTTGAATCAGCACCCGCCACCCCAGGCCCCATAGAAGAAGCAGATGGGGATCTTGGCGAGGTTCGGAAGTCCAGGACTTGGACAGGTTGAGAGTTCTATCTGCCAGACTGACTGGCTTGTAATTAAAAAGCTTCTCCTCTTCCTCTTTTGCACTTCTCAACTTATCTGAGGAATCAAGAGAGTGTTCAATCATGCATAAAGACAAATCTGTCCGTATAAGTGCAGATCTGCATTTGAAGTCAAGGGCTTACCAGCAGAGATGAGTCACGCAGGCTGGTTAGGGCGATGGGGCACACCCAGTGTTCTCTGCACGGTTAGGGCTGGGGTGTGCAACCCCCCTTCCCCTCTGTTTGCATCTCTAGTCCCTCACCTAAGCTGCGCCTACACTAAACACCCCTTGACTGCAGGATTCTGAAGCGGGTTTTGGGTCTTGTTAGTGACACTGACACCAGATTGTTAATGTTTATCTGCTTTCTAATACTCAAAAGAAAATAAGTCGGGCTTCCCTGGTGGCGCAGTGGTTGAGAGTCTGCCTGCCGATGCAGGGGACACGGGTTCGTGCCCCGGTCCGGGAGGATCCCACATGCCGCGGAGCGGCTGGGCCCGTGAGCCATGGCCGCTGAGCCTGCGCGTCCGGAGCCTGTGCTTCGCAACGGGAGAGGCCACAGCAGTGAGAGGCCCACGTGCCACAAAAAAAAAAAAAAAAAAGTCATTAGTCTCGACATTTTAATGTGTGAGCGTTCTGAGAAAAAACTTAAACTTGCTCCTTTGGACTAAGTTGTGCTCGTTGTCAGATTGAATGCATGTTAGAAACTTAAGAACAAAGTGAGGCATGACCACTTACGGCTCTTGGCGTAATAAGAACTGGGAGTTATTTTCACAAATATCTGTGTTTTTCTTTAAAATGTTCTAAAGTGCCGAGGAGTTGGGGTCTTCTCCCTAGAGGAGCTCTTCAGTGGGGCATTGGTGATTTGGAGGGGGCAACAGCAGGAAGCACTGCGGTCAGTGCCCACCTGTGACGGAAGAAGAGTGTTATTTCTCTGTGTGTTCATGGAGGGATCGTTTACGGATTTCACCAGAGTCGTGTGCACACTTCCAGGGCAGGAGGGGAAGATGTCACTTGTAGGGGTTTCCTTACAGGTTGGCAAGGACTGTGCTGCTACCTGGGGGTGTTTCCCCTGGAGTCATTCTCTGATGCTTAGATTTCCCTCTCACACAGGCAGACGGCTCCCATTCCAGCTCTGAATTCTGCCGGGATAGCAGGAGAGGTGCCAGTTGTCCAGCTTGCTTGGGTAGCCACACCAGGAGGAACTCTGGAGACGGTGGAGGGACAGGGATCTCTCCTCTGCAAGACTAGAGCTTTATCTTCCAAAGTGGAGACGCCCCAGCAGGAGGTGAGACCTGCTTACCATTAGTTGGTCCCGCTCTGAGTCATCACTGCCTGAAGCAGCTACCAGCTGTGGGCTTCACCAGTCCTTCGGAGGACCCCATGGTCAGCAGGGTCTCCTCCGACCTCGTGGCACAGTCAGGCATTCTCAGATCGCTCCCACTCACATTCGTTTATGCAATTTTGTTTTTCTTGCAGTTTAACACACGCATCTCCGTCTCTCTCTTTCACACCCAGGCACAGTGAGATTTAGTAACCCATTTTAATGAGGCAATTATATTTTAACTCTATTATGTGCAATTATCCACTCACTTCAATTGCCTCAGCTGGAGAGCCTGGTGTTGAGGTCCCGCTGGCACTCGCTTGCTGGCCCCGGGTGCAGCCGGGTGGCTGGGCCTCTGAATGCTGGAACGCGGACACTCCCGCTGCCCCCCGCCCCCGCTCTCCACAGGTGGCTCAGTGCTACCACGGGGCAGGGACAACTGCAGTTTCTGGCCCACCCAGTGAAGCTCTTGATTGCTGTGTGGGTGGCCTAGATCTTTCCCATCTGCTCTGCTCTGCTGGCTGGGTTGTTTATCCAGGCCCCAGAGCCCCAGGTAGCCTTCAAGCTTGGAGGGACCAGAAAAACAGACTTGGGTAATCGGAGCCATGCACCTTGGTCTGGGTTTTTTTCCTATAGTCACCTAGGCTTTAGGTACCTAGGAGTGAGTGTGGGAGACGGGGGCTGCCGTATGCCCATCCTACCTTTGCAGGAAAGTCCCAGTAGTAACTTTAAAAAGGAAGGTTTTAATTATATCTGCATCATGCAGAGTAATATATCTAATTTATGTGGTAGCACAATGCATAACAAAGCGGTCACCCATGGACTTAACCACCCAGCTTAATAACTAGAATATTTCCGATACTTTTGCATCTACCTGTGGCCATTTAGTCCACCCTTGCCTATGCTTAGAGGGAGCCATTTGCTTGAATTTTGTCCCTACTTTTCACTTGGTTTTCTTCAAACTTTTAGCCCATATGTATGTATCTGCATTCGTTATCTGTTAGTTTTGCTTGCTTTGAGTTTAATTGAAACGGTGTCCTTCTATAGGTAGCCTTCAGTAACTTACTCTTCTCCACGTAGTGTAATGTTAAAGATTCATCTTTGCAGCTGTGTTGAGTTGCAGTTCATTTATACTCACTGCTGTATAATATCCCAAGTTATTTGTCCATCCTCCCATCAAAGGAAGTTCTGGCTTTTCTTGATATTTTTTGTTTTGTTTTTTTGGTTTTCATTATGAACAATGCTTCCATACATTCCTGTGTACATATACCAGTGCACATGCGCGAGAATTCCTCTATCTTGGACTGGAATTTCTGGGTTGTAGAGCATGAAAATGTTCAAGATTATAAAAGAGTGCCAAATTGTTTTCTAAAGTGGTTCAACCGACTCGTAGCCCTTCCAGCCAGGCAGTATCTTTTGGCTTTTTCAGATTCCTAAGTGTTCTATGTCCAATGTGACACGAGGGTTAAGAGCATTATTTGGAATATGAATTCCAGATGTTGGCTCTGGGACCTTGCAAAAATTAGTTGTTCTCTCTAAGCCTCAGTTTTTTCATCTGTAAAGTGTGGGGAAATACTTGAGTACAGTTCATTAAGGCAGACTCCTTGCCTTAATGAAAATGCAGCATCCCCCAGCAGCCCAGTGCCAAGTGGAGCAAACCAAAGTCCCCTGTGCTGTTGTTCAGGATATTAGCTACTTAGTACCATTCACAATTTAAATCTGTCCTGCAAAGAAAATGAGAGATCAGTAAGATATCAGAAGGTATAAACATTTTCTGGTTTGTATCAGAGGTGGTAATTTGGCGATTTACCTAATTAACACCCACCACTACTGCTGGTATCTCGTACATATCAGTTGGGTTTTCTCTCTGGGCTGTCGGTGGAACACCTGTGCCCTCAGAGCCCCATAGACAGCGGGAGCTACACCAAGACTCCCTCTCATTGGAGCTGCCCTCAGAGACAGCCAATGATGATGCTACAAGCAGTAACGTTAGGACCGGGCTTTCACAAAGCACATTTCTGTAAGGCCTATCATTGTCTCCCCACTGAGGTCCTCATAGTTAAATGTTATTTCTATTCCCATGTCTTACAGATAAAGAAACTGAGCGTTAGAGGCAATTAAGTGACTTGTGTCATGTAAATTGCAGAAGCTTGACTGAGGCCCAAGTCTTCTGTCCCTGGATCCAGTGCTTTCCCCACCTCCTCACTATGTCTTACTGTGTCATACTCCTAGTACGTGTTCATTCATTTTTCCTTTCTATGTTATTAATATAATCCACTCGATTATAGAAAAACAAAAAGAAATCCATTTGTGTCTGCGGAGGTGGCTGTAGCCAATAGCCAGGATACCGAACAAAGTCCACTGTCAAATGTGCTTTAAGAACAGTTCAAGAATTAAATTGTGAAAGGCTCATTCATAATGAAAAAGGCTTCAGATCACGGGCTTTAATTTCTCCAAGTTTTAATGACTGAAAGGTTTGGTGACAGCTGAAGCGAGTAGTTCCTGCATCTTTATTGCTGGGATGCTTTTTCACGAGGAGCTTTTTCACCAGGCATTTTCATCACCGCCTCATCATCTTCTCCTCTCGTTTCTACAAGACCTCACTTGATAATCTTAATCGTCTTTTTAATGTTCACTTTCACTAAAAAAAACCTCTCTGGGCTCAGGCATCAGCTGCTCCTTGGTGACCGGGCTTCACGTCTGTCTGGCTGCCGCTCAGATGGTGAGGGCTCAGATGGTGAGGGCCCAGCTGTGGCTCTGCCCCGCTCCACCACCTGCACAGGCCAGCAAGAGGACACAGTGCCGCCGCTTGGGTCATTCCACTCAAGACTGAGGGATGAGAACCACCCCGATTCCCAATGACTCAGGGCCCAGCCTGCCCTCCGGAGTCTCACTCGGCAGGTCACAGATCCAGCAGTCTTTCTGACTTATTTCCCACAGATGCTGAAAGGCACTCGCCCCGCTCAGGTCACACTGCAAGATTTCCAAGCACTTCTTTGTGCACCGTCTTGATGTCGCGCGAGATCAGCCGGGTGTGATTGTCCCGGAGGCGTCCAGATGGAGGTAGAGTGTGCGGTGAGCCTCAGCCTTCCCCCCGGTCTCCCCAGTCAGACCCTGCCCTGCTGTCAGTCCTGTCACACGGTCATCACAGAGAGCGGTGACTGGACCCTGGAGCAGGGAGTTGAGGAAGTGCATCGGCCCAGGTTTTGTCTCTGCAGGAGAGTCCTGATTTAAGCCCTGATTTGAGTAAATGTGACTTTACTGGCCCTTTCTTTTCTTACAGACATGTTTCCTGCCCTCAGGGAGCTTATAGTCTTTATTTCCTCAGCTCTTCATTGCTTGAGGGCAAGAGCTGGGTCTTACTTTGTGTTCTTTGCAGGGACACCAGCCCCTGAATATTAGTTGAACTGACTTGGTCTTCGAATCTCAGAGAAGCCATCAGGTGTAGTGGTGGGTACACAGCCTCTGGAGCCCAGGCCTTAGAGTCCCATCCTCTCTCTGTCATCTGTTACCTAAGGCAGGTTACCCTGGCAAAGTAACATTGCCTTCTTGTGCCTCATAAACACCTGAAATGGACTTTGCTAAAGTTAATCCCTGGCACTGTGGTGTCACATAATTTACCATCCAGGACTTTTGAATCTCAGAGAAGTTCTCAGTGAACACCTGAAATGGACTTTGCTAAAGTTAATCCCTGGCACTGTGGTGTCACATAATTTACCATCCAGGACTTTTGAATCTCAGAGAAGTTCTCAGTGAACACCTGAAATGGACTTTGCTAAAGTTAATCCCTGGCACTGTGGTGTCACATAATTTACCATCTACTTCCTGGCTCTGAGACCCTTCTCAGACTCCCCTTCCTGGCCTGAGAACTCAGTTCTTGACCTCTTATGGATGGTTCCAGTAAACAAGTAGTTGACTCCACTTACAGTCTCTTTAGAAAACAGAAAAACATCCCTCTTCCAATTACCCTGGGCTCTCTTGCCCCTGCTGAGGACCTGAAGGGTTTTCCAAAGCAACCAAATACTCTAGCCAGAGGTCCTAGTCTCAGACCAGCGACCAGCTAGTAAAGACCTATACTCCTGCCAATTTCCCAGGGACCGAATTCCTTCTATACACTTGCCATTTTAAATCACCCGTTTGGGGCCGGGCCCTTTGTATATTTCACGTCTCACCGTCACCTAAGCCCCACAAGGCAGACATCGGTATTGCTGTTGTCCAGTGAGAATCAGGAGGGTCTGAGAGGTTGAGGCTCGTTCCCCGGTGGCAGAGCATGGATCAAAGCCAATTCTGTCCCCTCTCCACTCTTCTTCCATCCTAGCTACAGGAAGGGAGAAATAGCAAATCTGTCTCCAAGGCAACCAGAGGAAGGAGGGTGGCCTTCCGAGAGCGCAGCTCATTTGGGATATTTATGTACACTTGTGTCTTGGCAAGAGGCTTGGGCTGGGGTTGAGGCAGCCACGAGCACTTTCCAAATGGACTTCCCTGGCTGTTGGAGGGGAGAGAGCTTCGTGTGGTCTGGATTCCCCTAACAGTGAGAGTCTTGAGCAGCGGCTCTTCCTTTTTCTTCTGACAAAGAAAAAAAGATTTTATGCCATTTATATATTTTTCCACTAACCACCAGAGAGGCCGGGACACAATGATTTTCCATAATTAGAAGCTGATTATCTGTTTCTACGTCTGCTTTGATTAGAACAGGAGGAAAAGAAAACAAAATACAAACTCTGAACTGAAGATTGTCTGATTTTAGATGGGCAGTGCCCAGTCATTAAGGAGCCGGGCCACTATCTTTGGTCCGTTATCTGGGGAATAGTAGTCACTGGACTATAGAAATTCTGCCCCAGCCTAATTTCAATCAGGATACTTTTAATGCTGGTAGTTTTGTAGAACTAGGTTAATTCTTTCCTATGACTTGAGCACCATCCACCTAATAATCAGCTGCTTATTATTTAAAAGTAAATGCATTCCTTAGAATAAGAAATGCTGTGATAGCTTGTGCAAAACCTATCATGCTGTACTCTCTCAGTTCAGGTGGAAATGGAAGTTATGAATCTACCGACATTGTTGTTTGCTCCATGATATCTAACTATTGGCTGAAATGTACCTAAAAATGAATCACGAAACGGAACACGAAGGTGGTAAGGAGTTTGTGTAAAATGGTTAGGTGAACACCCACGTGTGTGTGGTGTGTGCTGAGTGGACAAACCCCAAAGTGGTCCCTCGGTTCCCAGAGCGGGACTGTCTAATTGCAGGAAAGGGCCCAGCCAACTGCTTCCCTAACTGTATTAATAGGGCAAACCAGAGCGTGCTGTTTATAGAATGCTCACCAGTAAGCCCCCAGTTCATATCTGCCAAAGGAGACCTTAGTCTCGACTTTCAGAGTCTTCCATATTCTCTATTTTTCCCCAAACTTCATATAATTTTAAAACTTTATAAATGCAGTGTACATTTTGAAGACTCCTTTCTTCTAATAGAAAGTTATTTTTTATAAGTTATTACCAATAATTTCTGGTGCTCAGAACAGAATGTAACGTACACATTAAATATGGGTTTTTTTTAAAGATCTTTTAAAAATTTTATTTATTTTTGACTGCGTTGCGTCTCCATTGATGCGCGCGGGCTTTCTCTAGTTGCGGCCAGCACGGGCTACTCTTCATTGCGGTGCGGGGGCTTCTCATTGCAGTGGTTTCTCTTGTTGTGGAGCACGGGCTCTAGGCACGCAGGCTTCAGTAGTTGTGGCTCGCGGGCTCTAGAGCGCAGGCTCAGTCGTTGTGGAGCACAGGCTTAGTTGCTCCGCGGCATGTGGGATCTTCCTGGACCAGGGCTTGAACCCATGTCCCCTGCATTGGCAGGTGGATTCTTAACCGCTGCACCACCAGGGAAGCCCTTAAATACGGTTTTGAAACACTCTGAGAACTATGTTTAGTGTTTGGTACAACTTACATTCTTCTCAAAAGCTCTTCTCTTTGATCTGTGGATTTGGATGTTAAATTTCTTTCCTATAGATTTTTATACTGGTTCTTTTGTCAGTCTTCTTGTTTATAATTATTTTTTTCAGCAGTTTGGGGCAAACTTTTTAATAGTTTACACCTAGAAAGTTTACAAAGATGCAAAATTTGCAGTTTGTGTTTTCACATTATTGAGAAATCACCATGGTTATATTCGGGAAATTCTGAAGAAGTGAGACTGCAAATTCATTGGTAATGATTGTGTAAAATAGGGGTTATGAAAATGCAGAGCCACAACAGTGACACTGAAGCATCAATGAAATATCAACACTTAGACAGGGAACAGCATTTCCATTGCTTTCCCAGCCCCCAGGGAAGGTCTGCTTTTACTGAGAAGCCATCAGGTGTAGTGGTGGGTACACAGCCTCTGGAGCCCAGGCCTTAGAGTCCCATCCTCTCTCTGTTATCTGTTACCCAGGCAGGTTACCCTGGCAAGGTAACATTGCCTTCTTGCGCCTCATTTTCCTCATTGGTAAGATGGGGATAATGGTTTTGCGACTCAAGCTAAAATGCATAAAAAGTGTAGAATAATGCAGTGCGCGTAATAAGCATTCACGGGATGTTAGCTGTTCTTAGTTTCATTACAGTTATATTGCTGAAATTCGGATTGGAGAAAAAGAAAAAAAACCACACAACTCAGTGATCTCTACCCATTTAATCCTTGGTATAACAGACAAAGGTCTAGACAAAGAGTGAAGACATCTGGGTTCTGGTCCTGGCTTTGACTCACTCTAGCTTTGTGACCCTACTGCGCATCCAGGGGCTTGGGTTCCTCAGCACTAAAATGAGAGGATTGTAGTGGAGATCCATTCCCTTCACCTCTAACGTCTAAGGTAGTGCTCTAGTGGGTCAAAAAACCCCTAAGAATTTAGTTATTTTTTTCATGTAGTATCACATCTTAATACATCAAAACAAAGCCTCCAGATGCCAGCTGAAGTGAGAGCTGGAAATATTCTGAAACAGGGTTTTCAGAGATACTCTGAAAGACACTTTTTAGGCAAAATTCTGATCAACAAAGAGTTGGGAAAATATGACTGTTTTTAAAAAGCTAAAGAAAACAACTGCAAGAGAATAGTAATATCAGCTCTTTTATTCTAGTGTCTGGCTTTGTTTCTAGGAACCATTAGATGAAACAAACAAGCAGAGGAAGGAGGAGGAGGGAACAAGAGAAATAAAGTACAACTTGTGTGTCATGTATGGTTGTTATTTTAAGAAAATGTATTCTGACCAATTTTATTCAAAGAATAAATCAACAAATACCAAGTAGCAGTCTGCCCCAAGACTTTTTTCCCCCAGTATAGACCTAATCAAAATAATCAGGTTATGTCAAAAAAGTTTCCAGTAGAATGGTTGTCTCTATCTTTTCCAGTGTTATTGTTAAATGCTAGCCACTGTGGAGTTGCACAGCCCCCTTGCCTGGTAGTCTTAGCTGAGTAAACATGAACACTGTTCATTTTCCCCTTGGAAAAATGAAGGCGAACAATGGGAAAAGATGTAACAAATGTTTTGCAGCCTTATTATAAATATTTTATGAGTGAATCAGAGAAATTAAAGATGAAAAGCCCACTGACTCTTGCCGGTACCCTGAAGTCTACTGCTGTATACTTCTAAGTGGTTTGTCTGGTCTAGTTTTTAGTGACTCAGGTGGTAGGGAATTTACCACTTCCCTCAAAGCTGCTTTCCAAGTGGAGACTATTTGGCCTGCTAGGAAAGTTTGACAAATTCCCCTTGCTTTGTTCGATTTTCTCATTAGTCTCATCTGATTTAGCCCGTTTAGTTGCTCATCTTTAGTGTCTTTAGAGTCTTCATTGTTTCCTATGAAACAGGGTGTTTTTCGTTTCTTTCTTTTCTTTTCATTTAGCCTTTCTCTCTTCACTTTTTGCCCGGAAGGGAGCAAAGATTTTTAGTTTTTGCTTGTGGATAGATGAGCAGTAACCATCATTCAGCAAATTCACGACAGCAACCACAACGTGAGGTGATCACTTACCATGTCAGGTGTCGTGTTAAATACTTTGTATACATTATCTCATTTATTAAGTACCTACTATTCGCCAGATACCAGGAATGCAAAGTTAAATACGATCCTACATTTTTGGCAAAGCTTATAATGTACCGGAGGGGACAAGCATTCAAACAGGTAACGTCAGCATAGCGTACCCAGTACATGGGGCTGTCTTCAGAGTATTGTTGGGACATGGAGGATGTCCAGTCCAGCAGTGAAGAGAAGGGGACAAAGGCAGAGGTCAGGTGGGGTGGGAGGATGATATCCCAGAGGAGACGAACTCTACACCGAATCCTTAAAGAGTTAGAAAGGGCGTGTGAAGTTGGAGAGAAATTACATAGAGTTCAATGTTTTTAAGTTGAAAATCACGAGGATTGTTGGGAGGTAAGCTAGTCCAGGGTCCGCTTGTAGAAAACTCTGTATTACCTGGTGTGAAAACCTTGGACTTTGCTTTGGATTTTAAGCAGGGAAGTGACGTGACTGCCGAAAACATCCAGGAGTGGGGGCAGGAGATGGTGACTGTGGATTCTGTCCTGGTGAGATGCAGTGAGTGTTGAGATTCCAGGGTCAGGTTAGCTGTTCTTGGCTGGAATATATTTAAGGCCACCTGTCGCCTTTGACTCTAAGTAATCAAGTCCCTTCTGAATCTCTGCTCCAGATACCTTGATACTGAAAAGCTGGTAATGGAGAACACGTATTTGCTGCAGCCAGTGGGGTTATGTCAGATGATGGTGATTTGCTGACAATTATCTAACAAGTGCTGAGGAAGACTAACTTTCCCTTGATGGCACATGTGAGGTGTGATGGGAGAGAGATACGAACTACCGCTTCCGAAGCATCCACTCTGTGCAAAGCCCAGTGCTATGGGCATGAACGTTTATTGTATCAGCAAGGTGGCAGCAGAAGGTCAACCTTCTGAAAGTTAAGCAGTTCTAATCAACACATAATGGGAAACAACCACTTGCAGAAGTGATCCTATCTAAGATCACTTAGATAGGATCTAAGAGATGAGTTGTTTCTATTTTCCCCACAGCCTAAAAGTAATAGATGATAAAAGAAGCCTAATACTTGAGGTCAGTATCCAACTTGGTTAAGGTGATGATGGTATAGCCTCAGGATAGAAATGACACTAAAGGAAGCTTTAATCTGATAAATTATACTGTAACAGGCTTGTCTGAAGTAGTAGAGAAATAATGTCTGTCTGAAGTTTAGAAAAAGCAGGATAAGGCAAAAGGTCTCTATCAGGATTCATTCAGAACATCCAAGGAAAGGAGTGACTGTATGTAGCTGATGTGTGCATTGCCATCCTTGGGTTTCTAAGGGTCTAGAAACACAGGATGTTCAGGAGCTTGGGTTAAATTGTCCTCCCAATTATTGAACACGTTTTCTGGAATCTGAGCTCATCAGATAATCTCCTTTGTATGAGCAGAGATGGAATGGGACAGTGGTAAACTGTGGCCTCTGCATTCAGACCCCCTGGGCTGGTATCTTGGCTCTGACCCTCAGAAGCTATGTGTATTAGTTATCCATTGATGCATAACAAATTACCCCGACCTAGCAGTTCCGAACAATAAACAGCTCACAGTTTCTAGAGGTCAGAGATTTACAAGTGGCTAAGCTGGGCAGTTTTGGCTCAAGGTCTGTCGTGTGGTTGCTGTCATCTGAAGGCTTGACTGAGGCAGAAGGACCTACTTCCAGGGTGGCTCCCTTACACGGTGCTGGTTGTTGGTCTTCCCACGTGGGGAGAGTTCTGAAGATGTGATGATGGGCTTTCCCCAGGGTGAGCAATCCAAGAGAGAGCTGGGAAGAAGGGGCAGTGTCTTTCATCCTAACCTAGGAAGTATATTCCATCACTTACACCACATTCTACTCACTCGATTTGAGTCTCTAAGTCTGGTTCAAACCAAGCGAGGGGGAGAATTATGCTCCACTTTTTGAAAAGAGGACTTTCCAAGAATTGTGCACACAATTTTGCACCATCACACTGTGTAACCTTGGGCAATTTATCTAAAATCTCTGTGCTCCAGTTTCTTCATCAGTAAAATAGAAATGATATTAGTATCTGCCTTATAGAGTTGTATGAATAAAACCAATTAGTGGAAAGACCTTGAAACAGTGCAGGATATATGATAAGTGCTCAGTAAGTATTAGCAACTGTTACACTGATGACTAACTCTATTCCAGACCCTCTAGCCTGGGATGGAGCTAATCTGGAAGCAAGAGGAATGTATGCTGGCGCCAGTCATGGGTTCCCCTTAAACTGATCCTTCTTACTAGCAACAGAGTTATCTCCACACCCTGCTGTTGGGCTTTGATGAGCCTCAACACTGTTCTTGCCTATGCTGGGGATTCAGGACAGGCAGTATGTTTACTTCTTTGTTATGAAGACAACTTATTATTTTCTCACCAGAGGAAGTGGTCTGGAAAGGTGTCAGCCAGACTGGGTGACTTCTCAGGTTCAATGGCATGGTGATGAGGAAAACCAAATGGCATCCAGGGGTCCTGCTGAAACCAGAGGTATAAATCTCAGCTGAGCCATCAGGAGCCACCCAAGAACCCTTAAATAGGGTTTAGGGTGGCTTCCCTGAGGAAGGGCCTCTCCAGAGCTCTGTCCTGAAGTCACCTCAGAAAGCTGTGTCTCTGACATCACAGGAAATGGATCCAGGGCCAGAAATCACTTCAAAATTACCCACCTCGGTTCCGAGAACTGAGCTATCAGGAAAAAACATTGCGGGTTTGTTCAATAATCCGGCTTCCAAATAGTCCTTAGAGATATTATCCTAGATTAAATCAAATTAATAAGTTTATTAGGTATCTAGTATGAGTAAGTCACAGTGTTGCCTAAATTGGAAGAAACTTTCTGAAGGCCAAAGAATGATTAGCATTTTAACCCATGTAGGATCTTAGAAAGATTAATTTGCTGTCTGCCACAGTCAAATTCACAGTGATATTCCAAGACCATGTGTCAGGAAGCTAAATAAGGAGAGAGTTTTAAATTTTTTACTTACAAACACACTGTTCAAACTAGAAACCCAAATCACTACCTACTCCTCACGGGAGCAGCCCTCACAACAGCAAGCTTGCCTTCAAAAAGAGAGAAGAAGAAATTTGATAGGGTGTACAAACATCCCAAGTCTGCTAACTAACCAAATTAAAGTTAAAAGTTCAGAGCTTTTAATATATAAAGCAACATAATGACTTGTTTCCATGGAAGGTGAGACCCCCAGGAAGCAGAAAAGTCACCCTCAGGCATGCATGCCCTGGGGCTGACCCTCCCCTGAAAGAAATGTCCCTTCTATTCAACGTGGTATCAGGGTGAAGTAATTTATATATTTTAATACAACAAATGAACATTGCTATTTCTGGTCGGGTATTCATATTAATGTAGTTTCTCAAGGTATTACGCTTTCAGCTAATTTAATAGAAAACTCAGCTTCAGGATGAATATTTGGAAATTTACATACACTCATATATTACTTAGGGAGTTCTGAAGCTATTTGGACATAGAATATTATGATCAAGTGCTAGCACAGAATTTTCAGGCAAAATTTACCTTCTTGAAAATGGATTATACACGACATAATTTCCCCTGGTGTTTATTCCCATGAAAGGATGCCACACAAGGAACCAGGCAGAGACACAAAGAGAAGAGTCTTTTCCCTGCACAAAAGTCTACCCAAGAAAAGGCGGGGGGCCCCTCAGCACCACGCACAGATGCGTGGCTGTGAACCACGACCCCTCTTTTCTTCTCGCAAAATGTTCTCCAATTAGACGAGCACGCGAGGTGAACTGCTGCTAACTAAGTAAAAAGTTCGTTACTTTCTGCAACAGTGAATGCCATTGAGTTATACCAGCGATGCCAAATTCTTTTTCCTCCGAAGGCCCCATTTGGCCTCTAAATCTCTTTCACGACACCCCACCCCCCCTTAAAAATGTCTCCTATTCACTGGGAGGCTCTCATCCAAGGGAAATAGATGGTGGTGAAGGACCTGGGGGCTGGGGACGCTGAGGGGAGCTGCTTTAGAGAAGAGGGGCCGTGAGGACCGCTCCCCACCGAATCCATGGTTGCTTATTAGGGTCGGAGGACGCTTTCGGCAAACGTCAAATTAGGACCAAGCATTCACCCCAGTTCACTGGAACGTGCAAATTTGGTTGACAGGTTAGAGAAGAGAGGTTTTAAAAAATTAAATTCTTTTCCCTGAAAATGTGAAATGACTTTGTGCCGTAGAAGAAAAGTGGTAGCTAATGAGAAGGACTTTTTTGTAGCATGAGAAGCAAAGAGGCTGGAAGAGAACTATTTCATATTTTAGATGCAGTCTACAATAGCTGAATAACCTTCTTCTTTTGACTCACAGCTTCACACAATGCAGGCTTTCATCACATGAAGAGCCACAGCAGAGAGTTTTGGGCCATTTTCTCTTTTTATTCCTTTTCTGAGCCCTCCCCTTCCCCACCTCCATTCCCCCGTTTCCTCTGTCTGGGTTTGAATAGTCGAAGTGTGCCCACAATATGTATGTACTAGACACATTGTTACCTCCCTTTTACTAAAAGCACCTGGCGGGGTCACCAGCCTCCAGAGCCCCGTGGTGGAGTCTGGCTTAACTCTTTGAGTGACAGATGTCCAAATACATATGTTACAATGATTTTAACAAATATTAGAAACAGACTGACAAACCCATGAAAACCTAAAAAGAAAATCGATCCTGTTATGGTTTGTTCAGTTTTATAATTTCCCTTCCACTCTGCCTGGCTCTGGTGTCCCTTTCCCTTAGGTCCTTAACACGAAGATGTGAATTTGTTCTTCCCCCGCTGAATCGGTGGGATGGTTCATTGCTTTTAAATCGAATCCTGACAATATCTACAGACTTTGTGGTCACGAAACGAGCAACCACACATATGTGGTAAAGGGAAAAAAACTCAGTACCTATTATATAGCAAAGCATAAGAATAATCACATGCCTTGTATTTCTAAAAACCTTTTCTTCTCAAAAGGCTGGAGGACTGTCAGAGAGTAACGTTTCAGATTTCTGCTTCCAGCTAAGATGGAGTGATAGGGGCTGGATGTACCCTCCTGTCTGAAACAACTCCAAACCCAAAAAAGCTATAGGAAATAATAGTTTCGAGGCACTGGACCATGGACATCTTAGGGTAATTTAAATCACGTAGAGATTTATCTTAGTTAGAAGTGGTAGTTTGGGTCATAAATAAAAGAGTTTAATTTCTTACTTGGCATGGGTGTAGAATGCTGCCCATGCTGATTGTAGTGACCAGTGGGCACCTCCACTCTTGTCCAAATCAGAGAGGAGTCTTCCCCAAGTACTACACACCAATATTCTGCAAGGAGTATACATGGAAGGGGTTTTCTGAGGACAAACCTCGATCTGCTTCATTTTCATAGGGCCTTAGCTTAATGAAGATGAGGGCAGACCTATCCTTGGACATGACCATGAGCTGATCGGGTTTGGAGCCCCGGTGAAAGACAGGAGCTGCTGCCTTCTCACCGTCACAGCAGGGCTGGCGGTGGGCCTCTCAGGGGCAGCTCCTGGACCAGGCTGCTTGGGAAGCAGGAGTCTGTCTGTGGCTTGTGGCTTCCTCTCTTTCTTAGGATGACTAGCTTAAAGGCTAAGGTTTTCAAATCTGGCTTTAAAAATAAGTGCAGTCAGGGAGATCAGCTCGGTGCTTTGTGACCACCTAGAGGGGTGGGATAGGAAGGGTGGGAGGGAGAAGCAAGAGGGAGGGGATATGGGGATGTATGTATACGTATAGCTGATTCAGTTTGTTATACAGCAGAAGCTAACGCACCATTGTAAAGCAATTATACTCCAATAAAGATGTTAAAAATAAATAAATAAATATGAGTTAAAGAAAAAGATTTAAAAAAATAAGGTGAATTCAAGAATTATTACATTATCTATAGCACAAGGAACTATATTCAATATCCTGTGATAAACCATAATGGAAAATAATATAAAAAGAGAATGTCTCTACATGTATAACTGAGTCACTTTGCTGTACAGCAGAGATCGGCACAGCGTTGTAAATTAACTATACTTCCAAAAAAAAAAAAAGAATTATTAAAAAAAAAAGTGCAGTTTGTAAGGGAGCTTCTGGGGTGCTGGTGATGACCTGTTTCTTGTTCTGATTGATGGTGACCAGTATGTTCACTTTGAAATAGTTCATCAAGGTGTACACTGGTCATGGTGAATTTTTCTCTGTGTTTAAGTTCATTAAGAAGTTATAGAGGGAGTTCCCTGGTGGTCTAGTGGTTAGAATTTGGTACTTTCACTGTCACGGCCCGAGTTCAATCCCTGGTCGGGGAACTGAGATCCTGAAAGCTGAGTGGCATGGCCAAATAAATAAATAAAATTTGTTAAAAAAAAAGAAGTTATGGAAATAAGCACAGTCGTTCATGTTAATTATGTACGTCTTTTAACTGACCCTGTTTTGATCCAATTATTACTTTATTATAGAAGAACGTGAAGTAAAGCCTGAGTACTGATTCTACCTCATATTTTTAATGGTGATCCCAAAGGCCTTACATATTTTCAGATAAGGACAACAACAAAAGAATTCAGTCTCTTCATTCCTGCAGGTGGAGACAAAGCTATATTATTCTATCCTGTGCTCTTTGTTAGGAAACTTTTACTTCTCAAACAGAAATAAATATTCTCACTAACAAGAGCACGGTGGCCATGGGGCTAGTGGGATGGGATTATTTAGAAATTTACTGATGATCGGCAGCATAAAAGCCTGGCTTTTTCAATTACTGCATGACTAATATTTATTTATTTAATATTCATTTGGGGTTTTTTCTTTAGTTTTCTTTTTTTCATTCCTAATGTTATAAGTGAACACAATATCTTATTTTAAAATTGTTTTACTCTCTTCTGTGTTTCATGTTAAATTCTTAAAGTCAGGAACTCTGTCTTTTCTGTTTCAAAATGATGCTACAGTTAGCAGGGTTACTCATGTGCTTGTGAGATTGAAAAGGACGATACTTCCTAGAGGGCTTCTTAGACTACAGACCAATCCAAAGTAACCAGATATTCCGTATTATGCAATACAGTCTCCAGTTTGGATTCTGATTCCACAAAAAACCAGCAAATTACCCAGAATCTATCTCAGTTTAATCCCAGGACATCTGGACATGGTTTATCTGTTGACCTGGATCCCTCTCAAGTTAGGAGTAGCCATACACAGAGTAATACAATTTTCACATACACGTGCAACTTCTGAGTTTAGAGAGAGGAATTTTTCATGCTTATATTGTTGAAGATCTTTGGAAATAAAAGTAACCCCAAGCCAGGTGAGATTATTTTTCATACTAGCCTAGAAAAAGCAGAAGCTGGGCTGGAGGTGTTCCCAAACAGCATGGAGCCTGGGGACTGGAAGTGTGGTCGACAGAGAAGCAAGGTGGTTGCCATGTGGCTTGACTTAGAGCTGGCGCAATCTGGTCCATTCCAGGCAGGACATCTAGCGTCAAGGAAGGGTAATGAGAAGGCTGTGCCTGGAAAAGTTGCCATTACCTTCGTGGTGAGCTGGGAGCTTATATTCATGGAGCTCTTAGGAGATACCTGTAAGCACCAGTCTGCCTAAGTCAGAGTACAGCCCATCTGACCTCACCAGCAAAGAAGGGCTCAGATGCAGGACCTTTCAGGCAAGCATACCTCAAGGGCAATGGTGCAGCTGATAATAGCTGTGAGAAGTGAGTGGTCAAATCCAGGCGAAGTAGAGGCTTAGATTAGTTGGGAGACTCCAGCAGAGAGTTGGAGGAGACCACAGCCACCCAGAAGGAGCAGGTAGCCCCTGGGCACCAGGTCTAAGCATCCAGTATTGGCTGAACATACATTCTGCTCTAGGGGCTATAAGCATTGGATCCAGAAGTCAAGACTGCCTTCAAGGAGTTCACAATCTAGAACACAGCAGGCTCTCCACTGAGTTGGAATTAGTTGAAACTGTAAATTACCAGAGTTTTAAGTTTACTGTGAGAAAGTGAGTGATTCATATAGCAGTTGTCCATATGCCTGTAAGATTTCCAACTCCTTTTTTCTTAGATTCAAAGTTAAGGAAACCTATGTGGATAAAGACGATGTCTTAACCAAGGCCCAGGGCCAGGAGAGAACAGTGAGTCCTTCCAGATAAATTCCCCAACAGGGTAGAAAGAGAGTCATTTCTGAGCTGGCTGTTGCCGGAGGAGGTGGTGCTTTGGCGTCGAGCTTCATGACCTGCCGTGGATTGGGCAGGAATTGGAGCAGAGGCCCCGTTTCAGGTCCACAGCTTTGGTCAGGACCAACTGCAATATGTTTCAGCCTCATGGCCACTGCATGGCCAACAGAAGACCTCTTTGGACTGTCCAGTGGCAGCGTGGTTATCTTGCAATGGCACTGAAGGTGACCTTGAGGGATGCATCTGAGTCCCTGCTCTAGTCGTGAGGCTGGAAAGCCAGGAACTGCTAGTAGTAACACCTGGGAACTCTGGGCTGTATCAGGGTATATGGTAGGGAGATGAGGGGACAGGATGTAGGATGGCTGGAAGTAATGAGACTGGACTTCCTGCTATAGGACCATGTGAGAAATGCAGTATTTTATTATGGGTCTCCACTGGTAAATGTTATCTTTCCAGATTTAAAGTGGACTTCTCTCTATGATCATTTTCTAGTTACTATTCAGGAGTTTTTTTTCATATATGCCATCCATATTTTAAATTGGTATGTCTACCTAAACTTCACCATCTGAATCAAAAAGGATCAGAGAACTTACCCTAATTCAAGTATATCTACCAACCCTTTTATTTTCAAATTATTTGATGTTTTAAATATTTAGGGTACTCAGAAGAGATTTCAGCTGGAAGGTTATATCTCATGCAACATTTTGATTTTCTAGCTATTAACTCGACTATCATTTTAACGAATTCCTCCAGCTTAGGGATTGAAGCAGAAGTAGCAAGGCAAAGCGGGAAGAGAGTAGGGGGCTAGCGTACTTGGAGGATGAAGGATTTTCTGCTTTGCTCAGCTTTGGGGAATGAAGGAAATGGTATATCAAAGCCAGGACCGGCCTCAGTGCCCTGGGATATAAATACGACGTGTTGTACAGAGAGTGGGATGAGCCCTGCGAGGTGCGGTCACGGTAGAGCCCAGCAGTGCCGCCTCTGTGTATACATCCCCGGCTCAGGAAATCCTGCGCTCTTCGCTGAAACCCTAGGGCTTAGAGGAGAGTCCTCACCCTTGGAGGAGGGCTAGCAGGCTGAGCAGAGGAAGCTATATGAACTCACGGGAGAAGAGAGGAGGAAACCTGCTACCCAAAACAACTAGGCTCACAGACTGTGCTAAAGGGAGAAGTTTTCCCCTCCAAGATTACAGGAAGCTGGTCCAGACCTCCGCAGCGGCATGAATAGGCAGAGGAAGAAGTGTGAAGGCAGATAAAGAGGGTGGCTGGAACGCTGGCTCTGCCTGTTCCCGTTCATCTGACACGGAGTGAAGAATAGTGGAAGCCCGGAAATGGGCATGTGGCTCTGACGACGCGGGGGGAGGGGGGGGAGGGGAGGCGGGAGGCGCGGGTGTTCGGACTGGAAGGTTTAGGAATCACATCTCCGGAAAACGACCACCCCTCTGCCGTCAGTGATACTGAAACAGGCTTTGCAGAGAGAAAACCGTATTCATGCTTGCACTTGCGAGACTCAACTTTCCGGCAATAGAATTTCAGACAAACGTGAAACTGAGAATCATGTGTTAAAGCGCCCCCAGGAAGAGCCGCTCTGTGATGCCCGTTCTCTTTAGCCCCGCTGAGTTGAGGTCTGCAGATTCCGGAGGTGACATCGGGTTTTACCCACAGCAGCACTCTTAATTCATTGGTAGATTCAAGCAAACTTTTAACGTGTTGAATGACCAGTCGATTCCCACTCACCCCTCTGAGAGTCTAGCATAGATGTGAATAGAAAGAAGACAGATCACATAGCCTCCCGCTCACAATTCAGCAACTGTACCTTCTTAAGACACTGTTTCATCTGAAATACTAGAAGCAACTGAGACACAATATTATTAATCACATTATGAGCCCCTGGAGATTGCTTACTGGAAAGTATTTTGAGAAATTTACAGATGGGAAATGGAAGGCACCACAAGTCTGCTGGTTCTCTGCCCATTTTTTTTTTCAAAGGTAGGAAATGTCTCTTTTCACTGTGAGATTGGCTCACCACTCTATGAACTGAAGTGAGTAGACTGGGTCAAGGGTCAGGGGAGTGGAGTGAACAAAAGGGTGTGGTGGTCCCTGCACAAAGGACCAGCTCCTGGCAAGGGGGTCAAGTTTGGTTTCAGCAAAGGGCTTTTGCACTGCCTGCCAAGAAGATGGGGCTAATTAGGTAGGAAAGCGGAGGAGGAAACTGATGTTAGTGGAACATTTAACTGGATGCTTTAGCATTTAACTCGATTCTGTATCAGATGGAGTGTGTGAGTCTATATTTAATTCTCACAACAACCCTATGAAATGAGAACTAGTAGTCTGATTTTACAGATGAGGAGACAAACTCAGATTAAATGAACTTGCCTGGTGGCACAGAGTTATGAAAGGCATAGTAAGATCTAGAACAAACATCTGACACAGACTTCTATGCTTTTGCACTTTTAAAATAATTCACTATTTTATTTAGCATTAGCCACACATGTATATAATTTTATTTTTACTTAAATAGTGGAGTTGGCAGACAACAATGCTTCCTTCTGGAATTTCAGGCACTCAGGACAGAGGTGTGGAGAAAAGATATTATGGAGTGGGATTTTCTCAAAGTGCCATGCTTACAGCTTCCCCTGCGTGACAGCTGTCACCGCGACGCAATAACTACTGTAAGCAGAGCGCCCAGTTGCCCTCTCCATCTTCACCACCCTCACATGGTCCTCACATGTGAGGTCCACCCTCACATGGCACTCAGTACATGGTCCTGGGTGAGTCGTTCCATCAGCCATCACTGTGAGTGCTCAGGAATGTGGAGCATTCCATGAAGGAAATTGCACTGTCAGCAACATTGTCTTTGAATGTTGACACTTGGCTCAAGGTCAGGCCACCCCAGGGACCATCATCGTCATCTTGTGACCTGTGCAGGACCTTATGCCTCTGGAACCGTTCCAGGTGTGGGAGGTGATGAGGTCTTGGAAAACTCTGCTCGGTGGCCTGGCTTGTAGAAACGTGGCCAGATGGTTTTGTCATCAGCCTTTGTCTACACTGTACTCCATTGGATGGGAATGAACCAAATGGAAACTCAGATTTACTGAGACAGACAATAATATGCACATACAGCACGTAGGATATAGCATGTAGGATTGCTGCGAGCATTAAACAAATAAACATACGAAAAGCACTGAACATAGTGTCTGACAAACTGTTAGCACTAATTAAACATTAGTTATTATTATTATTGATATTCTTGTCTTAAATGTATGTTCTCTAAATGATTTGAATTTTCATAGATTATTAAAAGATAGAATGAACTGAAGAAAATTAAGCCCTAGAGATCCATTTATTGAACAACCTTTTTTCCCTATCACTCCTTCCTTTTTCTCTTAAACATCACAATTCCCTTTTGTGTTGTCACAAAAGTTACTTACTTCAGTTGGCAGAGATAGTATTATGCAGGGGATGATTAAAATATCCTCACTTGTAGTTGTTGTTTTAAATTTTATTATTTATTAGTAGGTAATAACATGTATACTGCAAAAAATTCCCAAGGTATGCAAGGATATAGAGTGAAAATGTAGTCTCCCCCTCACCCAGAACCTTAGTCATCAAAGTCTCTCCCCCAGAAGAATTCTCTTACTTTTTATGGTATATCTTTTTAGCTGATTCCCTTAGGTTTTCCAGAGAAAACAGTTGTTTCCCAAAATACAATCACATCACCTGCAAGAATGATTCTGCCTCCTTAAATTTTATACCTCTTTTTTTTCCTATGGTCTAATTGCAGTGACTGGTAGCTATGGAACAAAATAAACGATATTGCAGGCAAAGGACATGTTTTCTTGTTGCAGAGTTTAAAGATAATGCTTTAGCAAGAGGCTGGTATACATACATACATACGTACATAAATACATTCATACACACATCCTTCCTCTCCCTTTTTCTCTATCTCTGCATCTAGATACATACTATATCTATATCTAAATAGACATTAGATATAGATATGTCTATGTGTGTGTAATTCATGTTAAGTAGCTATTTTTAGTATTTAACATTTTTTATCTAAAATGGATATTATATTAAAGGTCTTTAAGCATCTATGGAGATGATAGTATGAGTTTTCTCTTTTAACCAATTAATATGATGATCTATATTAATATAGTAATAGATCTCCTAATATTTAATGATCTGGGCATTACTGGAGGATTCTGTTTGCTGACCTTTTATTTAGGGTTTTGCATCAGTATTCATAAGTGAGCATGGTCTGTAGGTTTCCTTTTTTTGTATGTCATCTTTGTGGAATTTTTGTAATTTAGCTTTGCAAGAAATTTTTACAGACTTCTACTTATGAAAATATGGTGTGGGACTTCCCTGGCAGTCCAGTGGTTAAGACTCCACGCTTCCACTGTAGGGGGCACGGGTTCGATCCCTGCTCCAGGAACTAAGATCCTGTGTGCTGTGTAGAGTGGCCAAAAAACTTAAAAAAAGAAAAATGGTGTGTTACATATCTGAAAATAACTTCTCATTACAGAGCACGTAAAAATGTTGACTAAAATAATGGAAACATATTTTTTTAATTAATTAGGCTTTTTAAAATCTCTTCTGGTGTCAGTTTTGGAAAGTTTTATTTTAATAAACAATCACGCATTACATTTTGGTTCCCAAATTTATTTGCGGAGAGTTGAAGTACTTTCCTATGATTCCGTTGAAGTCTTTGTATCTGTGATCATTTTTTATTAGTTCTACTTAATACTTATTTTCTTTATTAAATTAGGTAATTGTTTATTCACTTTATTTTTTAAAAATATGTAATCCTTGAATTTATTAACTATTATTTTTTGAATTGACTAATTACAATTTTCATGCTTATCAAATCTTTCCTATTGCTCTACTTTTGTCATTTACTTTCTAGCTTCTTGAGATAGATTTTTTTCCAAGATTTTACTGTGGTAAACTTTAAACATAGAACACAGTTGAAATAATTTTAGAGGGAATGCACAGATTTCCTCACCTCATAGAGTCTACCAAGAACATTTTTCTATGCTCATTTTATGACATATCTGTCTATCCATCCAGCAATCCATCTTACTTTGTTGACTCATTTCAAAGTAAATTACAGAAATCAGTTCACTTCCTCCGTTTCACATACATATCATAAAATGGTTAAACATTTGCTACAATTTTTCCTTTTGGTGTAAGAGTTACATACAATGAAAAACACAAATCTTAAATATACATTTGCTGGGTTTTGACAGATATATACATATGTGTAGCTAAGACCCTAAGACCCTATCAAGATATAGAATATGAACATAACCCCCGAATTTTCCTCCTGCCCCTCCAACTCAATCACTGCCTCACATCCCTTCCAGAGACTATCATTATTTTGATCTTTTCTCAAGATAGATCAGTTTTGCCTGTTTCGGAAACTCATAAAATGTACTCATACAGAATGTACTCTGTTGCGTAAGTTTCTTTTACTCAACCTGTTTTTGAGATTTATCCATGCTGGTGCCCGTATCAGTAGTTGTTTCTTGTTATTGCTTAGTAGTATTCCCTGGTATCCTATTATTAACAGACACCGAGCTTTTCCCTGAGTGTGACTCTTATGAATAAAGCTACAGTGAACAATGTCTGTGAATATATTTTTCATTTTTCTTAGGTCAAAACTTAGGAGTTGAGGTTTTACAAGACACCGCCAGAACTTTTTCCAAAGTGGTTTTACCATATTCCCATCAACAGTATATGAGAATTCCAGTTCTACATCCTTACCAATGTTTGCTGTGGTATTTTTAATTTCTAATTTTGGTCGTTCTGGTGAAGAGTAATGTTATCTCATTGTTTTAATTTGCACCCCCTGGTGACTAATGATGTTAGTGACTTTTTCATGTGCTTAATGATTAGTTATGTATCTTTTTTGGTAAAGTGTATGCTCAAGTCTTTTGTGCATTTTTACTTTGTTAGCGATTTTTTGTAGTTTATATTATTGAGACCTTGCATGCCTTTTGTTAAATTTATTTCTAAGTATTTTATGGGGTTGTGTTTTTGGTGTTAAGATAAATGGAATTTTATTTCATCTTATTTTCTGGTAAAATAATTTTTAATCTTGTTACTTTTTAGTAACAGTTTTATAGATTTTAAAGCATTTTCTATACAGACAGTGCTACCTGAAAATGCAGTCAGGTTTTCTTCTTCCTTTCTGACACTATGCCTCTGCTTGTTTATTTGTTGTATTGTAAAGTTTCGGACCTCTAATACAAAGTTGAATCAGAATGGTGAGAGTAGGCATCCTTGCCTTGTTCTCAATATTATGGGGAGAAAAAGTTTTGAAATTTCCCATTAGGTGTGATGTTAACTATTGGCTTTTGGCATATGTCCTTTGTCAAAATGAGGGATTCAGGAAGTTACCTTCTGAGGTCTTAGTTTGCTGAGAGGTATTTTGTTTGCTTTTGTTTTGTTTGTTTAATCCTGAATGGGTGTTGAGTTTTGTTCAGTGCTTTTCTTTGCATTTTAAAAATGATCATATATTGATTGATTTTTAAATCTTAAACCAATTTTACAATCCTGAGGTAAACTCTACTTAGTTTTGATGTATCATTCTTGTATATGTTACTGAGCTCTATTTGCTAATATTTTATTAAAACTTTTTGGATCTGTGTTTGAGGAATGTTAAATGATTATTTTTAATCTTCTCCTTTTTTGTTATTTGTATTTAAGGTCCCAAATCTTTTTTACCAAGCATTACTTTACCTGTTAGTAAGAAGTTCCCTATATGGTGTTTTTATATCCTTATGTTCTGAAATATTCTGCAATTCACATTTTAAGTTTCTCTTTTTTAGATTGGCAGGTGGTAGAGGTTTTTTCCTACTTTTTAGTTTTTATATTAATTTCTAGATTTATTTCATGTAATCAGAGAATGTTATTTGTGTTATTTCTACATGTTAGAATTAATGGATTTTCTCACTGTGGCCTAATACATGACATTGTAGTGAGTGTTGCATGGACACTTGAGACCAGAGTTTGCCTGGGACCGAAAGAGTACCCGGGACGTAAGACTTAACAGTGCAAAAGCTGGGACTGCCCTGAATAAACTAGGGCAGGTTGGTCACCTTATTTAAGAATAGAATTCTTAGGTCACTTTCATTCATTGAAGACTTTGTAGGCCTTGCTGACCTTTAGCTGTGAACATAACAATAAAATAGTTTGAGAACAGTGTGAGTGTTTTTCCTCCACTATAGGTGATTTGATATTTTATCTTTAAAATCAGTAACTTTACTGTCTCAAAATCAATTCTGCTATGTCAGTTTTTCCTGGGGCATTCTATATCACCTTAATTGTAGAATCAAATCTTTACGTAATTCCTGAACGTTAAAAAAATTTAACATTCAATAAATATTCTCCACTTCCATTAGGTTTTCCCTTCTTTAAGGACATCAGTTATACCTTTTTGACCCTCCTCAATTTTATATCTATATGAATATAAACTTGCTTTTCTCAATTCCCCTCTCTATAATCCTTGCTGTATTTCTCATTTGTTTGCTTCAATTTAGGCTTTGTTTATGGGAGAATTTTAGTTTTTAATTTCCCTTTTTCCTGATTTCCCTTTTTTATGAGTTATATCAGCTCATGTGTCACCTCCTTCTGTTGTCCAACCATGACTTCTCTGAGCTCTTACATTTCTGCTTTATGCCTTTGATTTAGAGATGTGTTTTCTTCTTCATGAGTTAAAATTGTTTCAGTGATATCTTTGGTTTACATTTTCATTTGTTAAATGCAACTTTTTTTTTCTGGTGTAAGTGCTTTCTGTATATTTTAAGTTTATGTTTAATCCATCTGCCCCCCTCTGTGATATCTTTGAAGGAGATGAATTCTTTCTGGGCCAGCTATTTGTAATCGTTTTATGTGGAAGATGCGTGACTTCTGTGTTTCAGGCTAGCGGAAAGTCTTCCTAATACTCAGGGTTGTGTGTGTATGTGAGTGAATAAAGGTTGAAACCTTGTGTCTCTCTAACTACTCAGAAACTCAGTACTCTGCCTCCTTGTCTCATAGACTGTTTCCTGGAAGGTGGCTTGTCTCTGCGATTCCTCATTTAATCTTAACTTCCATGCTTCCTGAAGCTACCAAGAGTATCTGTGCTTCTTGTTTCAAACAAGAGATGGCTGGTTTTGTACCTCTAAGGGACAAACCTCCTAGAATTGTACTCTGTTGATTCTCTGACAACTGCAGCTGTGAACCTTCCAGCTCGCTACTTGATCTTTATTGCTTTTGTCAGCTTATCTTACGTACTATATTTGTCAGCGTATCTTACGTCAGCTTATCTTACATACTGTATTTCAGGATTACTATACCTCCTTGTTTGCCATCAATGGAGTGTGCATTTCTATTTCTGCTCCTTGTTGTTTTCCTCTGCACTTTTTCTATAATTCCAGTGTTATTCTAAGTGGCCTATTTTGAAAGGGCCCAGAGCATTAACATTAATAATTTAAAAAATCCTTTCTTCCTCTCTCAGATATCTCTGCAACAAAAAAATGGAGAAATTTTTGTTGATGTGAAGTGGTTAAACTGATGGGTGTGGAGAGGCAGCTGGGATCATCAAAATTTTAGGTGAAACATCTTGAAGAGTCAATTTTCATGGAGGAGTGGTAAGGAAAAAGAGACAAGAGAGGGTAATTACCGCAGAGCTGATAGTCAGTGAGTACACATAGGTACAGATGAACCACATATTTACAGATGACATTGAATCAGGTTGGGCAAGTATCTGTTCTGATTTTTAGTTTCTGTACCATACTATTTTGTTACATATTTTGAACATTACCCATCTACTGAACACAAAGTAGAGATTTGTTCATTGTTTGAATACTTCAGTCTGTGTGGATAGCCAGTTTGGAGGCGTTCTTCAATTTTTCTGCACTGACTACATTAACCAAGTAATTGCCGTATATGCAAAGTATTACCTGATGCCGACACCAGCTCTTCTATTTCTTCCTCTTGTTTCTTCTTTACTTTACAGAAAAATTAACTCTGTGGTGGCTTCACTTCTTATCCAGATATTTTATCTATGAATAGGACACTCTGATTCAGATTTTCTCTGTTAATGCCAAAGCACTGTTTATATACTAACAGTAAACTGGGCTGTTTATGCAGTATAGCCAGACTGGCCTGTCATGGTTTCAGGGGAGCCCTTTTCTCAGGACATGAAAGCTCTAGTGTTAGAGATTAATAAACTCTTTCAGAACCCATCAACAGTAGCCAAAAACCCTTTCCATCCAGCCACATGTACTAGTTTGTGTCCTTTCCTCCATCAAGGATTAAAGAAACAAAAACAAAAACACCCTACTGAATCACACCCCTGAGCTGTGTTAAGCCCACTTCTGTTGGGGCGAGAATGAGAGTTCTGATTGCATTCAGATTGATTCTGTCTTCCTCCAGTGCTCTTATGAAATGTTTCCACCCTGCAAGACTGGCTTAATTCACATCTTATCTGGTAAGATTCTGCAGGGCAGTTACTAATGCTTATATTTAATGAGCATTTACCGTGTGCCAGGAGCTGTGCTTTCCATGCCTTACCTCATTTGATCCTCAGAACAACTGTATTAAGATGGAACCATTACCAACCCAATTTATGGAAATTAAATCTCCGATTTAAGGAAATTGATGATGAGGGAGGATAAGCACATTGTAAGCTAGTTAGCGTGAGGACCAACAGTCTAACCTGGCCCGTATGACCCCACTAAGCAATGCCTACCCTGTGTGCACATTTCCTCTACTTTGGGCTTCTGTTATTTATACCCTGCCTTCCGAACCCCATGGTTTTCAATCCTGGCTGCACATTAGAATGACCTGTTGAACTTTTTAAACAGTATTAATTTCCGAAGATACTAATTTAATCTGTTTGAATGCGGCTCAGACTGGTATTTTTTAAAAGTTCCCAAGGTTGAGAAACACAACCTTGGCACCTAACATGCTGATTTACGTATAATAGGTCCCCAATAAGTACATCTTTAAATGAATTAGAGACTAAATTGTTATCTGATTTATTTAGTAGGGTTTGTAGTACAGCTGTGTACGCCAAAAAAAAAAAAAAAAATCAGTGTCTTAAATGAGCAGTTCTTGTCAAGTAAAAAGACATTTGATTTTTTATTCCCATTCTCTCATGAATGGATAGTGGAGTTTTCCTGAGACTTCGAGATTGTAGAATGACATTATCATTCTGACAGATAATAGAATATATGCTGATGTATTCTTGTGTTTTAAAATGTTCTCAGATTTAATTTCAAATATTGTGAATACAAATGGGTATGATTTTTTGGTTTCACAATAATTTTTAAGATGATAAAAGAGGTTCTGAGACCAAAAGTTTGAGAACTGCTACCTTAAGTGATGCTTTGGTGGCTTTGGTTAGTAAATACATGTTTAGAAATTGTGAAACTTACATCTGCACTCACAGCAGGGCCTAAAATCATTAAAGTTCTTGCTCCTCAAAGTGTAATCCATGTAGCAGGAGCAATAACATTTCCAGGAGCCTGTTTGAAATGCAGAATCTTGGGGTCACCCAGACTTTCTGAATCAAAACCTTCATTTTGACAAGATCCCCATATAATTTTTGTGACCATTATAATCCAAGAAGCGCTGACTTAGAGAATTAGCCTTATTGATTATACTTGTTAGTAACAGTCCCACATCATTTTTCTCATCTGTCATAGAACACACATTTGTTTTTCCCTTTCACTTCTAGCATTATGCCTTTATTGAATTTACTCTTATATAGAAGTTCATGACAAGTATCAGCATCTCGATTTATAGATGGAGAAACTGAGAAACAAAAAGTTGGAGAGGTTTGACTGTGTCCCAGAGTTAAATCAAATGCCAAAGTGACAGAAAAATGCAGAGCAGCTGACTCATGCACTGATGCGCCTCCCATTAAAGGACAGGAAGACAGCCCCAAACGCACAACATGGAAACTCACTATTACATAGGACCTTGGGATTTTATAAATGTAAAGGGCTTAAGAACATCTCCAGGGCTTCCCTGGTGGCGCAGTGGTTAAGAATCCGCCTGCCAATGCAGGAGACGCAGGTTTGAGCCCTGGTCCAGGAAGATCCCACATGCTGCAGATCAACTAAGCCCGTGCACCACAACTACTGAGTCTGCGCTCTAGAGCCCAAGTGCCACAACTACTGTAGCCCATGCGCCTAGAGCCCGTGCTCTGCAACAAGAGAAGCCACTGCAACAAGAAGCCCACGCACCACAACGAAGAGTAGCGCCCGCTCACTACAACTAGAGAAAGCTCATGTGCAGCAACGAAAACCCAACGCAGCCAAAAATAAATAAATTAAATAAATAAATTAAAAAAAAAAGAATAAGACACAATTCTTTAAAAAAAAAAGAACCTCTCCAAACATGAAATAGATCCATTCAATGATAAGAAGATTTAAAGCTTTCCTCCTCAGTGCTCCCATGGTGCTCTATGTTTTGTGTCTACAGAAGTATTGATCATTTTATGTTGAAATGATTGGTTTATATGTCTGTTTCCCAAGCTGGACTCCACGGTTTCTAAGATCAAGGACTATGTTTTATTTTTCTTTCACTCTCATGGTTTAACCCCGTACTGGGCACATAGAAAGTGCTCAGTAAACACTATCTTAGTTGGCTCAAGCTACCATAACAAAATACCATAGACTTGGTGGCTTAAACAACAGAAATTTATTTTCTCATGGTTTCTGGAAGCTGGAAGTCCAAGGTCAGAGTACCAGCATGGTCACCTTCTGGTGAGGATTCCCCTCCTGGCTTGTCCATGGCCTCCTTTTCACTGTGTCCTTACGTGGCAGACCTTAAGCTCTCATTCTAGACTGATCTCAAGGCTCAGGGGCCTGCAAATTGGTGAAGATCTTCCATGCCAGTCTGCAAAGACTGGAGAAGGTAACTGTTTTTTCAAATGCCCAATTTCAACAAAAGATCACAGGCATGCAAAGAAACAAGGAAATCTGACTCATTCAAAAAGACAAAATAGATATCTGGAAACAGTCCCTGAAAAAGCATATGCTTCAGACTTACTTTAAAACAACTATCTCGGGCTTCCCTGGTGGCGCAGTGGTTGAGAGTCCGCCTGCCGATGCAGGGGACGCGGGTTCGTGCCCCGGTCCGGGAGGATCCCACATGCCGCGGAGCGGCTGGGCCCGTGGGCCATGGCCACTGGGCCGGCACGTCCGGAGCCTGTGCTCCGCAACGGGAGAGGCCGCGACAGTGAGAGGCCCGCATAACGCAAAAGAAAAAAAAAAAACTATCTCAAGTATGCTCAAAGAACTAAGGGAAATGAGGAAAACAATATTTGAATGAAGTGAGAGCATCTACAAGAAGATAGGAATTATTTAAAAAACAAACAAATTCTGGAGCTGAAAGATACAATAACTGAATTGGAAAATGTACTAGAGAGATTCAAAGACAAACTCAAACAGGCAGAAAAATGAGTCAGCAAATATGAAGATAGGTCATTTGAAATTACTGAGTCTGAGAAGCAAAAAGAAAAAAGAATAAAAAAATTGAATAGACCCTAAGGGACTTACGGGATACCATAAAAAAGCAATATATGCATTATGAGAACTCCAGAAGAAGAAGAAGAGAGAGAAGAGAACAGAGAGATTATTTGAAGAATTAATGGATGATAACTTCCAAAATTTTGGAAAGACATGGTTATACTAATTCAAGAAGCTCATTGAAATCTAAGTAGGATAAATCCAAAGAGATCCACATGCAGACACATTATAGTTAAACTGTCAAAAACCAAGGACATAGAGTCTTGGAAGTAGCAGGAGAAAAGTGACATCATGCACAAGGGAGCCTCAGTAAGATTTCTAGCAGATTTCTCAGCAGAAACCTTGAAGGCCAGAGGCAGTGAGATGATATAGTTAAAGCGGTGAAAAACAAAGCCTGTCAACCAAGAATTCCATATATGGCAAACTGTCTTTTAAAAAATGAGGGAAAATTAAGAGATTCCCAGACAAACAAAAAGTAAGAGAGTTCATTACCACTAGACCTGCCCAACAGGAGATGCTAAAGGCAGTCCTTTAAGCTGAAATAAAAGGCCACTAGACAGAAACTTGAAGCCATACAAAAATATAAAGTTTTCCAGTAAAAGTAAATACATGAATAAATATCAAAAATACAGTATTATTGTAATTTTGGCTTATAACTCCACTTTTAATTTTTTTACAGAATTTAAAAGACAAATGCATAATAAATAATTATAAATCTATGTTAATGAGTATATAATATTATTATAAAGATGTAATTGTGACATCAATAACATAAAGTGAGAGTGGAGCTATAAATGAATAGTTTTTGTATGTGATTGAAGTTAAGTTGGTATCAACTTAAAGTTGATTATTATAAATTTAGGATGTTATATGTAATCCTGATGGTAACCACAAAGAAAATATCTGTAGAATACACACAGAAGGAAATGAGAAGGGAATTAAAGTGTGTCACTACAAAAAATTAAACACAGAGAAATGCAGAAATGGAGGAAATGTGGGGAAAATGCTATAATATGTGCAGAAAACAAATAACAAAATGGTGGGATGAATTGGGAGATTGGGATTGACATATATACACTAATATGTGTAAATTAGATAACAAGAACCTGCTGTATTAAAAATAAAATAAAATAAATTAAAAAAAAGAAAATACAACAACAAAAACCAAAATGGCAAAAGTAAGTCCTTCATTATCAATAATCACTTTAAATGTAAAGAAATTAAATTTCCCAATCAAAAGACATAGATTGGAATAAAAAAATGAGATTCAACTCTATGCTGTCTACACTGTAGATGTAAGGGCATGCATAAGTTTAAAGTGAAAGCACGGAGAAAGATATTCCATGCAGATAGTACTGAAAAGAGAGCAGGGTGGCTATACAAATATTAGATAAAACACACTAAATAAAAAACTTATGACACAAAGAAGGACATTATATAATGACAAACAGGTCAATTCACCAGAATATATTAATGAACATTTATATACCAAACATTGGAGTTTCAAACTATATGAAGCAAAATTGATAGAATTGAAGAGAGAAACAGACAACTCTACAATAATAGTAGGAATCTTCAATATCACACTTTCAATAATGCGTACAACAACCAGACAGAAGATCTATAAAGGAAATACAGGACTTGAACAACACTATAGACCAACTGGACCTAATAAAAATGTTACAGAATACTGTATCCAGTGACAACAGAATAGACATTTTTCTCAATTGCACATAGATCATTAACCAGGATAGACAATATTTTAGGCCAAAAAATAAGTCTTAATAAATTTTACAAGACTGAAATCATACAAAGTGTCTTTTCTGATCACAGTAGAATGAAACTAGAAATTAACAGCAGAAGGAAAACTAGAAAATTGACAAACGTGGAAATAAAACAAAATACTCTTAAGCAACCAATGGATTAAGGAAGAAATTACAAAGAAAATATCTTGAGACAAATGAAAATGAGAAAAACAGCATACCAACTTAATGGATGCAGCAAAAGCAGTTCTAAGAGGGAAATCTATAGTTATAAATACATGAAAAGAAGAAAAGCCTCAAATCAGTAACCTAACACTATACCTTAAGGAACTAGAAAAAACCAAACTAATTCCAAAGCTAGTAGAAGGAAGGAAATCATAAAGATTAAATCAGAGATAAATAAAATAAGGAATAGAAAAACAGAAAAGACAGTCTTTTCAACATATGGTGTTAGGAAAACTGTATACCCCCATACAGAAGAAAGAAATTAGACCCTTACCTTATATGAAAATGAACTCAAAATAGATTAAAACCTAAACATAAGATATAAAACTCTTAGAAGAAAACATGGAGGAAAATCTTTGTGTCTTTTGATTTGGCAATGAGTTCTTGGATATCACACTAAAGAAACAGAGAATAAAAGAAAAAATAATTAAGTGGACTTCAAAATTAAAACTTTTGTACACCAACAGAATGAAAGGTAACCCACAGAATGGGAGAAAATATTTGCAAATCAAATATCTGATAAAGGATTTTTACAGAGAATATACAAAGAATTCTCACAACTCAACAATAACAACAAAAAACAACCCAATTAAAAAATGGGCACAGGACTTAAATAGACATCACTCCAAAGAAGATATATGCAAATGGCCAATAAGCACATGAAAAGATGGTCAACATCACTAATCATTAGGCAAATGCAAATCTGAACCACAATGAGATACCACTTAATACCCATTAGGTTGGCTATTATTGAGAAAACAGAAAATAACAAGTGTTGACAAGCTTTTGGAGTAGTTGGAACCCTTGTGCATTGCTGGTGGGAATGTTAAGAGTGAATCTGTCATGGAAAACAGTATGGTGATTCCTCAAAAAATTAAACATAGAATTACCATATGGTCCAGTAATTCCATTTCTGATATATATGCAAAAGAAATGAAATCAGGGACTCGAACAGATGTTCATAGCAGCACTATTCACAATAACCAAAAAGTGGAAACAACACGTGTCTTTCAGTGGATGAATGGATGAACAAAATGCGGTATATGCATGCAATGGAATATTATTCAGCCTTAAAAAGGAAGGAAATTTTGACGCATGCTACAACATGGATGAATCTTGAAGACATTTTGCTACGTGAAATAAGCCAGACACAAAAGGACAAATTTGTATATGATTCCACTTTTGTGTGGTACCTAGAGTAGTCAAACTCTTAAGGACAGAAAGTAGAATGGTGGTTACTCTGGTCTGAGGGGAGAGTCAATGGTGAGTTAGTGATTAATGGGTAGAAAGTTTCAGTTGGAGAAGATGAAGTTTTGGAGATGGACGGTGATTGATGGTTGCACAATAATGTGAATGTACTTATTGCAACAGAAGTGTACACTTAAAAATGGCTAAAATGGTACAATTTGTTATGTATATTTTACCACAAAAATTAATAATGCCAGAAAAGAGTCAAATCTTAAAAAGAAAGAGCTTTATTAGATCAGATGACCCATCAAATTTGCTTTTTTTCCTGGAAAACTTGCTCCTGGGGGCCTCCTTTCTTTTCTCTAATGTGGATGCATTAATGATCTCCAGAGACTCAGTGGTCATCCAGGGATTTCCCTGCCCAGCTCTATTGTTGGGGCCACTGCTTCCTTAATCTATTTCTTGATTTACTCCCTTGTTTAGGTGGATGATATTCTCTATGAAAGGATGCATGGGTATTTAATCTTCTGGATCCTCGTGTGTTCCAGAATGTCTTTATTTTTGCCCTTAGCTAAATTGTGGTTCGGTTTTCCTCAGAACTTCTCCATTTACTTCTAGCCTTCAAGGCAGTTCTTTCTTAGTTGTTCCATCACCCCTTTGTCCTTATGCCTCAACCTCTGTCCATCATCTCTATCTTGTAGGTTTTAGTGAATCTGATTTCTGACTTGAAGACTGTGTCCCGCTACATGTTTTTGTAAAATGAACAAGACAATTGGTGAATACTGTTCACTGATGTTTTCTTCCCATGTTTACCTCCTGGGTTCAATCCTTTGCTCCCTGCTGTGCCCAGGAAATGTTGGGACTCCAGAGCTATAACCCAACTGTATAAAAAGCGGCTTTGTAAATTGTCCATAGTCTTAACTTTCCCTGACTTTTTGTTTCATTTCAGAATAGCCTTGGAGTTGGATTTGCTATTTCTGGTCTTTAGAATTTTTTTAAAAAGTAGATCCCCAGAAGAACAAAACAGCAACTAAATAAAAACCTCTATTTGTTTGAAAACTTAACTTGTTAGCTATTATGCTACCTTCATAATTTTCATCTTAGACTGTTATTATTATTATTATTATTTGCGGTACGCGGGCCTCTCACTGTTGTGGCCTCTTCCGTTGCGGAGCACAGGCTCCGGATGTGCAGACTCAGCGGCCATGGCTCATGGGCCCAGCCGCTCCGCGGCATGTGGGATCTTCCCTGACCGGGACACGAATCCGTGTCCCCTGCATCGGCAGGTGGACTCTCAACCAGTGCGCCACCAGAGAAGCCCTAGACTGTTATTATTAACCAAAAACCTGTGTTTGCAGAGATTAGATCCTTCCGCCTGAGACAGCATGGCACTGAGGGTTAAGAAAACATATTTCAGATTTCATTTTCCATTTTTTTGTTTTGTTTACTTTGTCCCTTTGTATGTGTTCCCATCTAAGTGTTTTCAGTTTTTAAATAAATATTTAAGACCCAGATCTACCTTTGAATGCATGCATAGTCAACATCACCTTCAGTTAAATCTTCTACATTTTGCAACAAATGGCAGAAATTGACCTTGATATTTTCCAGGAGGACAAATTTATAAATATGAAAAGAGAAAAGAAAATCCTGCACCAAGATAGCAGATGACTCAATATAGTTTCTATAGTGAAATGAAGACAGTTCACAAGGCCGGCATATTTATGAAAAGTACAATAAATTACATAATACCTCAAATGAGCACAGATAATATGAGCCTGCGCCTTTTTCTTCATGCTGGCAACGTTATGTATCTAAGCCCTTATGTGTTTTACCTTCAGTGGGTTTTGTCCATAAAAGCTAAATGTTCTGGAAAGACCCACCACGCCCCACGGTGAAACTGTCATTTGAAATCCTCCTTTTGCTTTGTTACAGATGCTTTGTGTGGAAAGGAATAAAACCAGCCTTTGTTTTTTTGATGTAAAGAGGGTTAGAGAAAACATTGATGAAGGATATCTATACATAACTTAAAAAAAAAAAGGCCACTATTTGACCTTCCTGACTCAGTAAATCTTTTTAACTGAGCAGGGAGTCATTGGACTAGTGGGTTAGTTGGAGTTTCACCGCACTTTCATTTTTTCCCAACCTGTCCTTTGACAAGCACAGAAAGGCTACATGGTGGAGCAAAGGAGGAAGAAGGAAGTGGAAGAAAGTCCTGGGCAGCATGTACATAGAGACATGGGTGTGGGCTCTAGGCATCCCAGGTTTCCCCCAGCAGGATATAGTGCTACGAGCGGGGTGCTTCCTCAGGCTCCGCCCATTCTCCCTGCGTTCCTTGTAGCCACCAGGGAAGATTCACTTGTCTTCACCCATCACCACTCACTTTATCCCAGGAAGTTCACACCCACCTCCTCCTCCTGCCTCCGCAAGCCTTCGTGAAGAGCGGGCCCAGTACATGAGCCGCCCTGATATTCGCTGTTTCCTGAGACACGTCCTTTTAAAACGAGCTTAGTGCATAAGGGGAAGATGTGGATGAAGAAGCCCAAGCCTAGCGTTGGCTGGGGTGTCCCCAGGTGATCAGCACGATCGGGGGGCTGTACGTCCGCTGTCACCTTCAGTCCTTCTGAAGAGCTGCCTGTCCGAGGCAGGGCACCTCATGTCTCAGCGAGGTTAGGGAGTTTTCCCTAGGCCACTTCAATGCCCACATTCTTTATATGAAACCACGCCCCCCAGACCAAGTGACAGGGTCTAACGAAGTTCCAAGGCTCCCCATCGGAAGCCCCTGACCCCTCTGTTGCCTCTGCTTCTTACACAGCGCCCCTGCCACCCAGAGGTCACCACTGAGGAAGAACGTATGCGCTTTGTGTTTCTTGAGAAGATAAGTTGCAGATGACAGCGTCTGGGGAGGGCCCACAGGTCCTGCTGGTCTTGGTCTGTGCCAGGAGAGAGCCGTTTCTGCCACCACACTTCAGGTATCTGTCACCCCCCCCCCCCCCAGTGCTCCACCCCCAGCGGCTGATGCCTCTGGGGCTTGGAAGGTAGTTGGAGGAGAGTCCTCAGAATTGGAATTGGACACGCCCTTCCCATTCAAATGGAAATGCTGATTTTGTGAAATGAAGTTTGGCCGGCAAAGAGCGTTTTAAGACTGGCTAGGAGACTCAGTAGGCATGCGTTCGTATTCTTCCAATAATCTCAGGTTGTTGAATGTAACCTGGTGGGTGTGCGTTGCTCTTTCAAAGCACTTTCGCATATATTCACTTATCCTATTTTACAAGGGAGGAAATTAAGACTCAAAGAAGTGGCTTGTCCAAGAAAAAAGAAAAAAAGGGGCGGGGAAGCTGAAGTAAAATACAGATATTTTGAAATCTATGCTAGAAAACTTTTCCCTATGACTTTGTGGCTTTTTTTTTTTTTTTTTTGTGGTACGCGGGCCGCTCACTGTTGTGGTCTCTCCCGTTGCGGAGCACAGGCTCCGGATGCGCAGGCTCAACGGCCATGGCTCACGGGCCCAGCCGCTCCGCGGCATGTGGGATCTTCCCGGACTGGGGCACGAACCCGTGTCCCCTGCATCGGCAGGTGGACTCTCAACCACTGCACCACCAGGGAAGCCCTGTGCCCTTTTCTTTAATATCAGGTCCTACTGGACATCACTCCCTTCTCACAGCTATTTCTTTTCATCTCTTGTATTTTCTTTTTTTCTTTTGGACAGAGTTACTTCACTTATTATTGATATTGATTAAGGGAGACAGCAGAAACTTGAGAATTGATTACTTATACAGTTGACCTTTGAAGAATTCAGGGGTTGGGACGCCAGCACCCGTGCAGTCGAAAATCCGCGTATAACTTATAGTGAACCCTCCATATCCACAGTTCCATATCCTCAGATTCAACCAACTACTGTAGTATCTACCACAGAAAAGAATCCGCATGTAAAAGAACCTGTGTTGTTCAAGGGTCAACTGTACTACCTTCTTCGGGTTCTGGGCTGACAGAAAAGAAAACATAATCTTTAGGGAACACTACTTTAGTATGGAAATATTAAAGCAGGGACTCATTTTTATAATGCCCACAACTACATATTTTACAGTTATTGTTGATAAGAATATGAATATCAATAACTGAGAAGTTTCAAGAGGAATATATATGTGTGTGTGTATATATATATATATATATATATATATATATATATATATATATGGTCTGCATGCATATATATCCACGCATGTATAAACAAACATACATTTGTATACAAGAAAAATACAGGGACTTCCCTGGTGGCGCAGTGGTTAAGAATCCACCTGCCAATGCAGAGGACACGGGTTCGAGCCCTGGTCTGGGAAGATCCCACATGCATTGGAGCAACTAAGCCCGTGCACCACAACTACTGAGCCTGCGCTCTAGATCCCGCTCGCCACAACTAGAGGAAGCCTGAGCACAGCAACAAAGACCTAGCACAGCCAAAAAAAAAAAAAAAAAAAAAATACTATGTACTCAATACCATTGTTGTTATTTAAAAAAACAAAAGAAAAATACAAATGGCTCCAGTAGAATAATAGAACTCTAAATTAATTTTTTGTTTGTTTGTTTTAGATAAATGTTTGCTTCTTATTGTCCTTCTACAGCTGATTTCTTTTCTACTTTAGAGTGCCATTACTATGGTTTCCTGCTCAGCGTAATAATTTCTATCTGTATGAAACTATCCTGATTTCTACCTGCAAGTCTCTGTGATTTCTATTGTGTGAGGAACATGGTGTCATTCAGATAATGTTCAAAAGTGCAAATATTACCAGTAGGAATGTCCACAGAAGTCTTTCCCCCACATTACATCGGAGAAAAAAACAGAAGCAGAAGTGTGATGGTAGTAAATGTGTACAAAAGAACCAAAACACTGCGGGGGTGATTGTTAAAAAGTTAAAGTGAGGAAGACAGCATTCTTGTTGAAAGTTTTTACAAATCAGTGGTATAAACTCAACCGCCTCAAACTCTGATTTTCATGTGAAATGAAACCAACGAAGGACCTTGTCCGGTTTCAGGTTCTACTTGGAACGGTTTTAGAATCTGCTCCCAGGTGTTTCTGATTAGAGTGTCTACCTCTTGATGCTGTTTGAGCCAAGCTATGTTTTTAAGCATCTGCAGACTTTTGCTACCTCGAGCTTCAGGACTCCTGATTTCTGTGTCTCAACGTCAAGCTTCTGGCTGTTTAAGTCATAGACAGGGGGCAGAGTGTGTCCTATTGATGGGGAAGATGGAGGCTCTAGAAACTCGTGTAGTTAGGGAGACAAAGAGTGAAGGAGAGGGGCGCAGGCAGACTGGACTCTGGACGTCTGGGGCCGTAAGTCCAGCCCCGAGCAGCCGACTCCTCTGGAGTTGAAACCACCCGTTTTAAGGACTGTGAAGCCAATTCCTAATGAGTCAGCTCCTCCTCTTTTTGTTGTTCGTCTGTCAGGAACACAGAGCAGGGTTTCTCAACATTGGTAGTACTGACGTTTGGGGCCACATCATTCTTAGTCATGGGGGCTGCCCTGTGCATTAAACAAAATTTAGCGGCGTCCCCGGCTAGCACCCACTAGATGTCAGTAGCGCCCCCTTAGCTGTGACAATCAGAAATGTCTCCAGACGTTACCAAACGCCCACTGGGGTAAGGGCGCAGAGCAGTATTGCTCCTGGCAGAGCCGCTGAAATACAATATTGTTTGGGGCACTTATTCATTAAGACCAATTTTTCCAAATTTTTGGCTCTCAAACATTATTTTCCTCTTGCCTTAAAAAGGAAAGTATTAAAAGTTTTACAGTTATATGGCCCCTAATATGTATTACACTTTTAATAATTAATTAATTTTCGTTCACGTTGGGTCTTCGTTGCCGCGCACGGGCTCTTCTCTAGGTGCGGCGAGCAGGGGCTACTCTTCGTTGCAGCGCACGGGCTTCTCATTGCGGTGGCTTCTCTTGTTGCAGAGCACGGGCTCTAGGCGCGCGGGCTTCAGTAGTTGTTGCAGGCGGGCTAAGTAGTTGTGGTGCCCGGGCTCAGTTGCTCCGCGGTGTGTGGGATCTTCCTGGACCAGGGCTTGAACCCGTGTTCCCTGCATTGGGAGGTGGATTCTTAACCGCTGCGCTACCAGGGAAGTCCCCTACACTTTTTTTAATGATGAATTTTTTATATAACAGTAGTGACCACTTTATAAAGGCGACTCTTTTTTTTTAAAGAACCTGTTTCCAGGACTCTCGTTCCCTCTATTTTTCTCTTGTCCTTCTTCTCCATACCCCAGTTCTTCCAGAACCTTCATAAACAGTAAAAGGAATGGAGGTGGCAGTTCCCTCCGTAAGGTTCAAGATACGATGATGCATTTTGGGGAGATTGCTAGATCTAAGAGGAAACAGAGAAAGCAAGATGAGGAATGATGATGCTAGATTAAATTCTAACTCAGAAAAATAAGGAGCTTGGTGATATATAATATTAGACATTTTGGAAGATGGTGACTATGTCCTCTTTATATTTGTCCTGGAGAAGAATACACTGAAGGACTCAGATATGTGCCCTAGACTTTGGACCCCTGAAGCAGACCTCTACAATCTTAGAGGTTGATGTAGTTATAGAAAGGGAACACCCATAAGAAATATGGCTCTGGCGGAAGGAAGAGTCTCAGGTATCACGAGGTGACTCCCAGTGAGGATAAGAGACGAACCATCCAAAGACCCAATGTGAAATTCCTGAAGAACCAGAACCGAAGAACCTGATTTTAAATTCCTCTTTATCCCGCACCTTGCCCTCTACCTTTTGCGTGGTTTATATAATATATTGAAAACACTGAATTTAAGCTCTTAATGTTATGCGGATTGTGCTAGATTGTTGAGATAAAGGTAGACATCGTTGAGTCTGTTTTTGGAAATCTTCCAAACCCAGCCTGATTCATTTCAATTTTACATTGTGGTTTGGGCCCCAGCGTTAATCGTAATAAAGGGTGTCCTTTGGTGCTTGTCCGCAGTGTGTGTATTTCCCTTGGGCCATGAATAAAAGAAATGTCTGGGTTTGGGTATTCTTGGTGTCCTTTGCACGATCTTTTTAAATTTTGCCTTTTATTTTTAACACTGTTATCTTTGTTTTGTTCATTAGTTTGAATTTTTGTTGCTCAAATAGCAACAGAGACTTTTACCAGAGGCTTTACGTGTCTTCTTGCTTCCTAAAGCTTTTAGGCAGGCCAGTCACCCTGTGAAGCCATTAGAAATACTAGATTTTGAAACATGCTTGAAAAGTGACAAGATTTAGTCTTCTACTTGGGCAAAATCTCTATAGGCTTATGACAGTTTTACAGACCCAACACGTTATTCTAAGCGAGTCTGTTCATTTCATCTCATCAACATTCTCACTCAGATCAGCCAGAAATTCTGAATTTATGATGTGTATTTCATAGAATCATATTCACAACTTGTTGCTGGATCAAATTTGACCCTAGATGACAAATTTCAAAGCTTTAATTCCTTTATGCACTTTGGTTTTAGCAGAGAAATTTGTCCATGTGCTTGGACCATATTGGTCCCCAATAAAACAACATGTGTAGATATTGTCTGGAGATAAAAAAAATAACCAGAATAGATTCTTATACTACCTCTATTTTTAATACTGTTCTTTTTTAAAAAGAAACTTTATGAGATGCCATATATAACATGGGTGTATGAAAAGATATTCTGAAGTTTAAGGGAGATTTCTCCCTCAAATTGTAACAATTTAAGTGCTTTTCTCAAGGATTTTTATTTGTTTATTTTATTTTATTATTTTTTGGCCATGCCCCGCGGCATGTGGGATCTTAGTTCCCCAACCAGGGATTGAACCCATGCCCCCTGCATTGGAAGCACAGAGTTTTAACCACTGGACCGCCAGGGAAGTCCTCAGGATTTTTATTTTAAAAGATAAAGGTTTTGATTTGAAGTATTTGCTCCTTTCTTAACCTTCAAAATCCTGAGGTCAGTATGTCGCTGCTCTCCAAGTGAGCTGGAGATGATACCGACTGAAAACAGAACCCCATGTGCTTGAAGATGCTCTGATTCAAGTACTTACAAAGTTCAGAACTCTTTTTAAGAAATTGAAAGTCTCTCATGCCGGCAGCCAGAAGGTGAATGTGAGAAGAATGGAATAGGTTTTAATTTTTTTAACCAAATACATTTCCCATCAGGACAGCCTACATAATTTTTCTAGGCCAGTGTCAAATGAACACGCAGGGCCTCTTATTCAAAACATTAAGAATTTCAGGACAGTGACAGCAGACCATGAAACCAAGTGAGGGCCTTTTTTAAGCATGACATTGTTTGAGAGACACTTTTCCTTCTGCTTATCGAGTCCCTCCCTCTAGTTCAGCTGGGTACTTTGTCACTCAGGGAATGCTTCTACTTGTTCAGAATGGGCCAGGGAGATTAATTCCATGGTTCATCTTGTATTTACAAGAAAACACGTGAATTTTGGATAGTAGCATAAACCTGCAAAATACTTTTAACCCAAACTGTATTTTATTAAATTTAGCCATCCTCCATTGTAGGAAACACTAGTGTTTTATGTAAATTAAGAAAGAAAAGATGCTGCTGTTCAGTATGATGCATCATCCATTGTAAAATGAACTGTAAATTCAGAGACATTAAAATGTTAAAGACCTTAGGGATGATGAAGCTGTGGATCTCAATAGAGAGGGTTTGCAACGCCATGGGTGATCTGCCATTATCTCCCCACCACCCAGTTGTATAAGGCTCTTTTGTTAATAGAAGTGAGGCACAGGGCCTTAAGGAGATGTGCTGGGGTCATGTGCTTTGTTGGGGGTAGAGCGGTAGGCGCGGCCACTGGGACCGAGCTGGGGCTTTCTCCTCACAGCTCAACTGCCTTGTCTCTTCAGTGGAGTCTTTCCCTGGGTCAGAGAAGGTCAGTGGCAAAGAAAGAAGAAAATGACAGAAAACTAGATAGAAAAGGAGAAACATGCATGCAAATATTAATGTTTTCTCTGTCTCTCTCTTCACACACACACACACACACACACATACATATATATGTATTTTACTATATATACATATTTTTTTAATGAATTTGGGAAGCAGTATTTTTGATGTGAAATTTAATCAGTTTATGCCTCACTTTTGATTAGTTTCAAGCTGTTGATGATTACATATCTATACTTATCTATATCATTTCAAGCTGTTGATGTATGTACGTATATGAATATGCATTTTATATTTGCGGGGGTGAGTGGTGTAATTATTTGTGCAGTAAACACCATAGAAGTTTAATGTAGACTATACATAAGTTACCATGAAGATGAAAGACATTCAGTAAATAAGCCACAGGGTCAGTGAAGATTAGGGAAAGTGTTGTCATCTCTGTATTTAAAGTGTCTTGAATGTGAGCAATCTGAAATTGAAAAAGAACTGTTTTGGAGATATTTACCAGAAATTCTTTCTTCTTCACTAGCATCCACCTTACCCACACACACGCATGCACACGCCCTCGCCCACAGTATGCCCACACACCATCTCCCGAAGCCTCCATTGCAACCCTACGGTCTTGTAACTGAGGTGCATTGTGTGACTGAAAAAGCAAAAAGGAGGAAAATTTCCACTTCTGTTGCTCCTCCTAAGAGATGGGCTCTTCCTTCAGAGACCAAAATCTCCGGGACAGGCTTTGTCTCTCACCCTCACTCCATCCTGCTTTGGGAGTGGAGGATGGGGGCTGGGCCGGGATGTGGCAATGTGGGAATTTGCTTCAATACACTGGGTCCCCTGGTGGAGAGCCCTGGGGGGACAGGGCTCAGATGCCTCTGGAAGTCCAGGGGGACAATGGCAAATGGGCACTGTGGGCTGTGTCTGCGTGCCAACGACTAAAGCTCAGACATCTAATACAAGGTACTGGAGCCAAACAGAAGCCAATATTGAAGCTGATCCTTTGGAAAAGGAGGAGTGAAAGGAAAGAGATTTGGAGAAAAGCTGTTGGCACCATAGCTTTTAAGACTCAAGCAGCCAAAGACAAATTCAAGTTACGTTCTTCCAAAGATACTCTTCTTCAGCCTGAAAGCCACAACTGGTAGAAATTTGCAAAAGCCTCGTACAGAGGTGGACTTAACCAGATTCAGGTGGGAAAAAATAAACGAGGAATGCGTTAGAAAATAAACTTTAGTTCCTAACTTCCTCCCCCGTCTCCTTTTCCCTTTGCTTTCCTTTGGCTACTTAATGAGAGGGGAAAAAAAAAAGATATCCATTCTATTATTCCTTAATTTTCATCTTGCAGCTCATTATCTCAATCAGCACATCACAGATGAGTGCACTGATTTCTGAGAAAAATTCCAGTGGGTTCTTGTAGCTGTTGATGAGCTGTGGCTAATCGCCACAGTTAAGATTTTCTGTCATGACCTGAAATGGATGGTAAGCGTTTGATTGGCAGGAAGGTTAAATAAAGGAACAGCGGGCAGAAGTGTTCATGTTCTTTCTTGGCTCCTGGAGATCTGGGGTGGGAAGAAGGAGGTCAGGGATCATGAAACAGTAACCACCCAAGACCAATGAAAGAATAATTTTATCTGGACCCAAATGTGGTCCCAGCATTACAGTGTACATTGAAGGAGAGGCACGGGTGCCCAGGGCTTTGGAATAAAGCATCTTCTGATGTGAAAGGTGGAAGCATCTGGTCTACAAAGGGAAGGCTAGTCACTGGGACTCGATGGAGAACTTGGACGAAGACAGCAGACTCCCTTGGGTGAGAATAGCCAGAAGCAAGGGCTGGGATTTGGAATCACTGCTTACCTCTAGTTTGGTGCTCTAGACTCAGTCTCTCTCCGCTTTCAGCCTCCCCATGTGTGAAACGAAGGAAATAGAAGCGAATTTACCTCCTAGGGTGTCTTCATAGCGTAATGTATAAAAAAGGTTTGCAAGGGACAAATGGAACAATCTGAGGACATTCTGGGCCACAGTTAACACCAGTTAGCTGGAGAATTAAAGCACATGAGGCTTGAAATGAAAGAATGCAAAACCCAAACCTATAGTGTCCCCCGCAAAAGAAAGAATGAAAAAAATACATAAGAAAGAAAACTGAAAACTGTGAAAGTAAAACCCATGGGGCATGATGTCCCTCAGGGGTGTGATACATCAATGTGATCAGTGTCAAGTGTGCACTGAGAACCTCCGGAGAGGGCAGTAGGTTTATAAACTGCAACATTTATAAGACCAGGACACATCTGTGACTGTGGGTGGCAGTGGAAATTGAAGAGATGCAAAAGAGAAATTAACGTTGGTCTATAAACAGAAGGAGCATGACATAATCAGAAAGAAGGAAGAGAAGCAAAAAGGGTAAAGGGAGTGGAATATATGAAATACAGTTTAAAACAATCAGTTAAAAAAAACCCCACACCCTCCCCTGCACCAAAACAAAAAAACCCTAGTTAATTTAGAGTAAAAAAACAAAAACTAAACTAAAACAAACAAAAAAAGCCTTCTCTCATCTCTCCACAACCAAACGGATCGTTGGAATTACACAGGCAGTGAAGCCAGAATGGTTACCTGGTTGCTTCTTGCAAACACAATCTTAACGAGCAGCCTTACACTTGGTCCTAGAATACGTAGGACCAGATTCTGGGGAGGACCAGGTAAAACACAATGAGTCATGAATCAGAGCCATCCAATTCGTCTGCAGTAGAAAGAGAGCAAAGCAGATGTTTCCTCTTTGCTGCTGAAGCCCTTGGCATCGAGGCTGGATGGTTGTATTTGGGGAGAGCGGGCAGGATGGGTGAGGGGCACAGGCCTCCCTTGTTCTTTCCTTCTCTCTGGTAGAGTCACCTGTGGACTATGGGGAACGGGGTTAGAGGGAGGGTTCTTTGTATTCTAAACAAAGTAAAGGGACCGGTGCTGCCTTCCTCTGCCTATGATAGAACCTGAATTCCAAAATGCTGAGGTAGGGCACAGGGGAGCAAAGCATAATAAAGTATTGCTTTGGAAACCAACCCAGATCAAACCTTATTTTCAAGGCAATATGAAAGAAAAATAAGCTTTCAGAATCAAGGCTGATGATTGATGCCCTCTTTCTTTTCATTTCAGCATGTGATTAGCTAGCCAAGGCAAAGGCAAATGAAATCTAAGTCACCAGTGTCCTGGTCAAGTATCAGGAAATGCCTTCCCTACCACAGCCGTCTTCCACGGAATTTCAAAACTGTGGTGTTTCTGCATCATACTTGAATAGTTTGTGGCTTCCAGGGAGGCATCAGGCTTGTTAGAACTACACATGCTTTGGATATTGAATATTTTTCTTTGAAACTCAAGAGGAAAGACACAGCAGATGTAAAATAGGTTCCCCGCCCACCACTTCCTGCCACTGTGTCTTCTCTACACTGATAATACCACCTTCCTCAATAGGCACAGCAGGTGGACACCTCCCGGGAAGATGGGCAGATCCTCCCACCTCTTGGTGTTCTCAACACAATTTCCTTCTTCCAGCGTTTTTCCAAAAAGAAGAAACATTTCCTAACCAAAAGAAGAAAGGCTTTGGATTAGGAGAATTAGAAATGGAGAATGTCCTGAGTCGTTTGCAATCTTATCTCAGATGAAACTGAAAGGAGGGAGCCCTGTCCAAGCCACTGGCTGTGCTCACTGTTTATTTCCCTTAAATCAAGACCGCAGGCACTGGGCCCTGGAAAAGTAGGTTTTGGACACGTCTTAGTACCTGTCATCAAGGACTCATGTCTTCCATGACATATGGACATTTTAAGATCTGCAAATAAATATACTAGGCAATAAAAGGTCTGTCTGTGAGCTCAGAGTGGCAAATGGAAAATTCTGGGGGATTTTCAAAGTTCTCACATCAAAGCAGATGGGGACACACATCATTCGTTTTTAGTTTGAGCCAACACCATTTCCCGGGAAAATGGCACTAACCTCCTAACTGGCTCCTCCTTTTATGTCCTAACCACCCCCGTCCACCCTTCTCTTTTTCTATGAAATACGTGTGAACACAGCTTTCTCTGGAAGTGAGCCCTAAGACTCAAATTTATGCTGCTTATTTGAAACGATTTAAAACAAATATTTTTGTGAAGCTTGGATCCTCGATTTGGGAAGAACTGTTTATAAACAGACACGGACACAGTTGATGACACAGTTGGCTTGAAAAACGTAAGCCTGCCTTCAATCTGGCCCCTGAAATAGTATTTGTAAATGATGAATTTGTGTATAAAGGAACAATTTCCTGTAAATCAATGTACCTTACTTTAGATTTCAGTTTAATACAGAAAACCCTCCGTCCTTGGAAATCAAACGGCACACAAATTGTTCATGGTCTTCATAGGAAAAAGCCATACATTATTTGGAGTGATTTATCTAGACTTTCAATCCCTTCTCATTGGAAACCTGTATTTTTCAGTAGTGTTCCAATTAACCTGACCCAGCAGAATAAATCTGGGATACCTGGGTTGACAATAGATGAACACAGGCTGATTCTTTGGGCATTTTCATCGTAGGATGCACCCTAATAAAGAACAACAGATGCTTTTAACGATACCATTGCCATGAAATGGCTCTTGGTTTTTCCAGTTTCAGACCTTCTCAGAGCTATTTCAGTTATTAAAGAGAAGAAAAACAAACAAGGACCACTCATTATGATTGAGGACAAGCATGGTGGAGTCAGTGCACAGGAAGGAAAATCCTTTGTCAGTTTCAGCCATATTATCCAAGGCAGGTTGTTGAAGCTAGACTCACGTTTGAGGTGTGTTAGAATAGCAGATTTTTTTGGTCTCTTTGCAGGGGTATTTATAAAAGTGTCATATGATTCTGCTCGTCTTTTAAAAGAGAATATGGGCAAAAACATTCTCTTTTCTAGTGGGTACTTTTCCTGCAGAAATCAAATGCCTCACTCCCTAAAATTTAGGCCTGAGGGAAGTACCTTGTTGTTTCTTGCATCTCGGGAATCTCTGCACCAATTGGGAGAAACTTGAATGTACCCAAGGGAGCATTTTTGACTACTGAGCAGGAAATTACATCCTGGGAGGAGCAGTCTTTTGCATAGTTCCCAGAGGCCTGGAGAGCTGGAGGGACCCTGGAATAAGCATAAGAAGGGCCTAAACTACCAAGGATAGTGGTGCTTTCCATTGGTTAGGAGAAAACAGAGCAAGGTCGGCTAGAAATTCAGGGAGCTGCTGTTCAACTCCGTGTTTCCATCTTCCAGAAGCATTGGCTCAGAGGTCATTTCCTGGGAATTTTTGTTACAAAGGAACACCTTTCTCCTGTAATGTAAACAGGATGATGACCTGGACCAAGGTTTTGATGCTGTTTTTTTAAATATCACATTCTAGCCAAAACGTCTTGTTCCATGACTATTTATTTGACAAGTAATTTTATTTGGTCCTCATTTTTGCCTCCAACAAAGTGATGACAATATTTTCTGCCCCAAATAGCCTGAAACGGGTCTTATAAAAATAATTATGAGCATTTATATAATTTACTTCTCCTTGTGTTAAAGTAAATAAAGACAAGATGTTTTATAGGATTACTATTTTTATTTTCAGTAACATGAATCCCAAGACAAGCATGATTACGGTATCATGGTTTTATAGTGCTCTGTGGTTTATAAAGCATTTTTTAATATATGCTAACTCATTTGATATTTACAAAAAATACTAGAAGATAAACCAGATAGCTGTTATTTTTTCTATTTCATAAATTAAGAAATAAATAAGCAGAAAGGTTAAAGGATTTATATGAGGTCACACAGTCTGGAAAAGAAGATTTAAAACCCTTGGTTTATGATCATTTTTAATGTCTTTCACTCCTCTTTCGTGCCAGGGTTTTATCACATCACTAAATCTGTCTTTACTTTCTGAGCCAAGTTGCTTAAAATCTTAATATTCTTATTTTTCAAGTATTGCAATGTTAGCGTAGAAATAAAACTGTGACCAGTCTGTGGGTTGTGAGTCAAGGTGCGAAAGATTTGACAGCATGGTAAAACTCAACCTAGATGCCTCATAAACAAACTGACTTAATAGAGAGTTAGGGGATTTCCATTTCCAAGTTTATGATGGAAAGAAGTATTAGTATCTAACTAGTTTTTTTTTCTGTGCAGACCTTATTGAATTTTTTCCCCAACTTACCCTTTAATAATTCTTCAGGGTCTTTTCATATAATAATTTCCCGCTCTCCTGGCCTCAACTTTTGGTCTTAGTGTAGACCCCCCCCCACAACCAAACAACCAATCAGAGTCCTTTCCCTGGGAGTCACAGGCAGAGGGAGATGCAGTCTTCTCCAGTGGATAGGCCTGTGATGGGTAGATTTCTGGGACCATGGTTTTCGTCACATGGATTCCAGAGCAGAAGAACACAGAGACTGAGAGAGAGAGAGAGAGAGAGACGGGGGGAGGGAGGTGGGGGGTTGGGACAGGGGACGGGGGCGTGGAGGGAGATAGAGAGAGAGAGATCTGAAGTAAGGCTTTGGGAGAAGAGATGAGATTCAGAGGGAGTCCTGACAGATTTCCAAACCCTAGTTCCAATCACTTCCTGGGGACTTGTGGCATCCCTGCCCTTGGGTTTTGGGAGATAGCCCTGTAGCCTTATTAATATATGAACCTGGGGCTTCCCTGGTGGCGCAGTGGTTGAGAGTCCGCCTGCCGATGCAGGGGACACGGGTTTGTGCCCCGGTCCGGGAGGATCCCACATGCCGCGGAGCGGCTGGGCCCGTGAGCCATGGCCGCTGAGCCTGCGCGTCCGGAGCCTGTGCTCCGCAACGGGAGAGGCCACGGCAGTGAGAGGCCCACGTATCGCAAAAAAAATATATATATATATATATATGAACCTGGATTTAATGTGCTTAAGATCACCTTTCAATCCCACTGAAACAGTTGCTCAAAGTAATTGCCTTCCCGGGCAGAACATTTTACCTTCAGCTCTTTAATCCTCACCATGTATCATAAACACAGTGAAGCATTGATGTAATTATGTGAAGGACAGAGTGGAAATGAAAACGAGGAAACGCAGGCTGGTGGTTAGATTGGCAAACTAAATGTCAGAAGTTTTGTTTCTGTTTTTGACATGACTCTGGGGACACATTCAGTCTTAGGCTCTCTGCTGTCACCCCCCAGAGCCCAAGAGACCAGGTCTGTCTCCTACTTAGATGAGCATAGCTTCTGATACTCTGGGACCCTTGTGATGCTAAGAAGATGCTTCTAAAAGTGGAGAAGTCACAAGCCCAGGCAGAGTGAAAGGTCAGTTTCACAGTTGGCCCATATTTTCTCATCTCCAAAGCAGAGGACAGCGTAAGTCATACTTGATAGGGCCAGTTTCAATCACAGGAATCAAAGGCAACGTGCTTTTTATCTTGTGACATAGTTACCAGCTCAACACGGAGGAAATCTGGTATGGTGGGACTGACAGTTTTTTCTGTGTATTTGAATAGAGACAAGTACTCTTTTTAAAAAACTCCTGCCCTTCTACTTCCATAGAACAATCACTTGTCTTTCAAAACTATGATGTGGCAGCACTCTTTAGTCCAGAATCCTTTATGTTTTCTATTAGGATTTTCTGATTGGCTCAAAAAATCATTGCACATTCCTTCTTACATATGACATGATTGTCTGTGTAGAAAATCCCCCCCAAAATAAAATATGTATAAATTAAACAAAACATGTACAAGATCTGTATACTGAAAGTTATAAAATGCTGATAAAAGAAATCAAAAAACACCTAAATAAATGGAAAGATATACCGTGTTCACTGATGGGAAAATTTAATATAGTAAAGATATCAATTCTTCCTAAATCGATCTATAGGTTTAATGTAATTCCTATCAAAATACCAGCAAAGTTTTTTGTAGACATAAACAACCTTTTTCTAAATTTATGGTGCAAATCCTAGAATAGCTAAAATCATCTTGACAAAGAAGGATGGAGAGGAATCACTCTACCTACTGTTAAGGCTCACTGTGGAGCTCTAGGAATCAAGACAATGTGGTATTAACAGACGGATAGACATATATTCAGTACATCACGGAACAGAGTAGAGAACCAGATATAGACCCACACAGATGTGCTCCTTTGATTTTTTTGAGGAAAGTGGAAAAGCAGTTCAATGTAGGATAGCCTTATCAACAAATGCTGCTGGAATGATTGAACATCTATAGGTTAAAAAAATTGAACATTATACAAAAATTATTCCAAATGGATCGCTAACTGAAAAATAAAGTGTAAAATTTAAAAACTTTTAGAAAAAAACTTAGGAGAAAAATCTTCAGAATCTAAAACTAGGCAAAGAGCTCTTAGACTTGTTGCCAAAAGGATAAACTGATAAAATGGACTTCATCAAAATTTAAAAGTTTGACTCTGCAAGAGGCTCTGTTAAGATGAAAATACACGGTACAGACTAAGAAAGAATATTTGCAAACCACATATTGACAAAGGACTAATATCTAAACTATATAAAGTACTCTTAAAACTCAATGGTGAAAAAACAAATAATTCAGTTAGAAAACATTCAAAAGACGAGAACAGACGCTTCACCAGAGGAGATTTACAGGCAAGTACATGTGTGTAAAGATGCTCATCATCAATCACTATTAGGGAAATGAAAACTAGAAGCTAAATGAGATACCACTACATACCTATCAGAATGGCTGAAATTAAAAAAAACCAAACAGTGACAGCGCCAAATGATGGAGATGAAGCTGAATCATTTATACATCACTGATGGGAATTTAAAATGGAACATACAGTACCATTTAAAATGAAAAATAGTTCAGCAGTTTCTTATGAAATGAAATACTTAATTACCATTTGACCCAACAATTGCAGTCTTTGTCATTTATCCCAGAGAAATGGAATTTATTTTCATACTAAAACCCATACCTGTTTATAGCAGCTTTATTTGTAATAGCCCCAAAGTGGAAACAACCCAAGTCTTCTTCAGTAGATGAATGGATAAACAAACGGTACATCAACATCATGGACCACTACTCAGCGATAAAAAGGGACAGACCACATTGATTCACACAACAGCTTGGATAAATCTCAGTGGAATTACCGTGAGGTAGAAAAAGCCAGTATCCCGAAAGGTCACATACTGTATTACTTTTATGTTGCTCCTGCAACAAATTACCACGAACTTAGTGGCTTAAACACAAATTTTTAATCTTACAGCTCTGGAAGTTAGGACTCTGAAATCGATCTCTAAAGCTTTAAAAAGTCAGGGTGTTGACAGGGTTCGTGCCTTGTGGAAACTCTAAGGGAAAATCCACTTCCTTGACATTTTCAGCTTCTAGAGGATATCTACACCGCTTGGCTTGTGGCCCTTGTATCCCCCCAACCTCTGTCTCCATCACATCTCCTACTACTGTATCTCTGATCTCTTGCCTCCCTCTAATCAGAACTTTTTGGATTCATTCAGATAATCCAGGAAAGCCTCCCTCTCTGAAGATGCTTAACATGATGACATCTATAAAGTATCTTTCACTATGTAGGCTAATGAATTCACAGGTTCAAGGAATTAGGATGTGAACATCTTTGGGAGACCACTTTTCAGCCTATTACATATACTGCTTGATTTGATTTCTGTAACATTATTTAAATGAAAAAAAATCATAGAACTGAAGAACAGATTAGTGGTTGCCAGGGGGAGGGGGAGAGGGTAGGTGTGGCTCTAAAAGGGCCACACAGGGGGTGTGTGTTGACTGCTTTGTACCTTGAGTCTGGTGGTGGTACAGGCTACACATGGGTAAAATTGCATGGAACTAAATACACACAAACGCAAGTGAGTATAAATAAAACTGGGAAAATTTGAACAAGATAGGTGGATTGTATCAAAGCTAATATCCTGCTTCTGATATTGTCCTATGGTTTTGCAAGATGTTATTATTGAAGGAAACTAGGTAAAGGAAACTAGGTTATTATTGAAGGAAACTAGAAAACTAGGTAAAGGGCATGTAGAATCTCTTTGTGTTTCTTACAACTGCAAAATATTATCTCAAAATAGAAAGTTTAAAAAAGCAAAACAGCAAACCCCAGAAAGTCATAGTGATTATTCTAGAAAGGTCATAATACCTTAGGTTGGATCCCAAGCCCAGCTGGTAGTCAGAATTATTTGCAGGCCGGGCAGGGGGGTGTTGTAAGGATACAGATTCCGTGACCCCATCTTGGACCTACTTGACTAGAATTTTGTGGGATAAAAGCCAAGAACCTCCAGTTTTAAAAACTTCACAAGTGATTTATTATCAACTAGGTTTAGAAACCACTGTATCATAGCCAGGACATGGAAGCAACCTAAGTGTCCATCGACAGATGAATGGATAAAGAAGATGTGGCACATATATACAATGGAATATTACTCAGCCATAAAATGAAACGAAATTGAGTTATTTGTAGTGAGGTGGATAGACCTAGAGTCTGTCATATAGAGTGAAGTAAGTCAGAAAGAGAAAAACAAATACCGTATGCTAACACATATATATGGAATCTAAAAAAAAAAAAAGGTTCTGATGAACCTAAGGGCAGGATAGGAATAAAGACGCAGATGTAGAGAATGCACTTGACGCAGGGAGGGGGAAGGGTAAGCTGAGACGAAGTGAGAGAGTGGCACTGACATATATACACTACCAAACGTAAAATAGATAGCTAGTGGGAAGCAGCCGCATATCACAGCGATCAGCTCGGTGCTTTGTGACCACCTGGAGGGGTGGAATAGTGAGGGTGGGTGGGAGGGAGATGCAAGAGGGAGGGGATATGAGGATATATGTATGCACATAGCTGATTCACTTTGGTATAAGGCAGAAACTAACACAACATTGTAAAGCAATTTTACTCCAATAAAGATGTTAAAAAAAAATGATCCCTCATTAAAAAAAAAGGAATATTTTGAGAGTGATTTTAAATTTTTCTTCTTGGTTTTCACATGACTCTTATTTTTGAAAAAAAATTACATACAACTGTAAAAATATTTTGAAAAGAAAATGCCTATGATGTCATAACCATAAAATTTATTCTCATTTTTCATATAACTTATTAGCCCTTGACTCCATGTATGTGTTTTTTATGTAATTGGCTAATATATGCATACCATTTTGTTTTCTGCTCTTTTACGTAATAATCATTTCCCCTGTGTCTAAAAAAAAGAAACCACTGTACCATATGATGTACTGCTTTTCTTCAAATGGTTTTGCATGTAGTACTCTTTGTTTACATAAAATTTCAAGAAACACATAGGTCCGTCTTACCAAGATGATAGCAGAGGAATAGACAGTCCCTTCACATATACTCGTCAGGTGTAGTTCTGAGTAAGATGAGAGAAAAATTGAGTAAGAATGGGAGAAACTTGGGATATTGAGTTTAACAGTGATCAGGTAGATGATTGAATCAGAATTAACCTACTAGAAAGATAGTAGTTTTGAGATTCTCCCCAACAGGGGAGGAGGCTGTTGTTTGGAGGAGACCCCTAGCAAGAGAGAGGTGACAGCTGTGACATAAAAAGGAGACACGTTGATTGGAGATACTCTGGGTGCTGCTTTGGATGTAAAATTTATTTTAAAATTTTATTTTGTGTTACTGTGCATGATTGTTTGAAGGGAGTCAGGATATGAAGAGAGCCTTCATGTTAAGTTTCCAAATTGGTGGGAAAACCAACATGGCCAGATACAGAGACTGGAGAAGAGAATAGATTAAATGGTAATTCAAAGGGCAAAGGTAACTTAAAGGTTTGTGAGTGGAAAAAGAATTTCTGAGTGCGCTTGGGTGGGAGCCAATAGAAATGTCTCTTAAAAGATAATGTGTGTCTGTTGTGCTTGTTTGACATAAATAGGTGTTGTACGAATAAAGGTGAGAACCCTACAGTCTATGAGTTGACACTAGCCCGATTCAATTAATTGAGAAATTGTTAATTTGGAAGCTTTCCCTAAAAACCAGGGCCTGTGTCCCATCCACAAAGTTAATAAAAGACCTGATGGGGGTAAATTAAGACATGCAGGCAGTTAAAATTAGATGTCATGGAAGGAAACAGTATACGCGGTTCCTACACAGCAAGCTTGGTATTGACTGATAACCAGCCCTAAGCCAACTGGTACTTTCCTGATTACTGCTCACATCACCATTCCTCTCAGCACTGGAGAGGTCTAAGAGCCAAGATCAAGACAGCCAATATTTGGAACTTCATCAGAAAAGCCTGTGTGATGAGATTACCTACCCTGTAACCCACCTTGGGCAGCATTTGCCCCGTGTTTCCAAGGGTGGAGGGAATAGGTCTTAAGATAGTGACCCTGTTCCTGCCCAAATCCCTCCATATGCAAAGGCAGCCACTGTACATACTCTCCTCTGCCCATCAGATGCTCATCATTCAGTGAAGGGACTCCCTGCTTTGATACCATATTCCTAGAGCTGTAGCTCTACAAGTAGAGCTATCATCACTGGCCATATACAGGGAGAAACGAATACTTCTGCCAGCAATATTTGCTAAGAGGTTAAGTGATATTAGATGATACTTGCTGCGGGGACTTAATGGGTTCTGGGACCTTAATCTACTGTAATGTGCCAGCCTCAGGGTATGTAATATTTGTTAATGTTCTTTTTTAAAAAATTTATTTTTGGCTGTGTTGGGTTTTCTCCAGTTGCATCGAGCGGGGGCTTCTCTTGCTGCAGAGCGTGGGCTCTAGGCACGCGGGCTTCAGTAGTTGCAGTGCATGGGCTCAGTAGTTGTGGCGCTTGGACTTAGTTGCTCCGTGGCATGTGGGATCTTCCTGGACCAGGGCTCGAACCCGTGTCCCCTGCATTGGCGGGCGGATTCTTAACCACTGCGCCACGAGGGAAGTCCCTAGTGTTCTTTTTAGTAATAAAATATTCCTTTAATATGCTGTAGCCAGAGTTCTTGGGAAGGGAGCTGTTGCTAGTTTACTGGACTTTTGAGGGAGCTTGCAACGGTGTTTGGGTGGGAGCCGGCGGACGTGTATGCCTCTGGAAAGATAGTTAAGTCTATTGTGCATCACAGATGGAACAGGAGATGCGTGAATGGAGGTGTTAATCTGCAGCCCATGAGCAGACCCTCTCACAGTTGATACACAACTGGGGCCGTGTCTCCATTCTGCTTCCTGACCCTCAACGGTTGGGGAAGAAGCAGTATTCTCCCAGCAGACGCTCGGCTTGGAAACTGGACACTTTTGAGAATGATTGTCTCTGGGGTCAAAGATGATGCTCTCGATTCTAGTCCTTGATATTGAATCCAAACTTCAGGAAGCGGACTTATTTGGCCAGGATCATCTCATTCTGCCCCATGCTATTCCAAGCCCTTCTCTATACATTCTTAACATGATTATTTATATCAGATCACCTGTCTGGCCCTGAAACACTGCAAGAATCCCACATCTTGAACCTTAAAGCCTAATCCTTAATGCCTTCTAGTTTTCTAGTATTTTTTCACATAACTCTCTGGCTCAGACTCCCCTGACCTTTGGGGCGTGTTCTCTGTTGTGTTCTGCTCATTGGCACACGCATGTCGGAACGTGCTAGAGTGGAATGGTGACCCATTAGTCAGTGAGCTGAAAGGAGTAAATAATTTAGGTATTGTTGGAGATGTCCACAATTTCCTGCAGGTGAGCAACTCATCCAACGCTGTACTTAAAATTCCAATACCATTCTCCTCTGGAGCTTAATACACATTTTGGGAACTAAGCCAACATTACTCTCCCATATCTGCCCTTTCAAATCAAAGGGATAAAGGCTGAGATTGTTCCTCTACAGTTTTATCATTAGCTTTTCTTTTCCTGGGTCAAGTACTTTCCTTTGGCCTCAGAAACCCAATACCATCACCCCAGTCTCACTTTGCTGACCAACATCTGTACCTAGTCCCTTGGGTGTGAGATAACTTTAATCAAATCAGTACAGACTTGGCTGCGATCTGAAACACTTGTGAATACAAGGATTGTCTCCCATCCCCCTGGCCTTTTTACTATAGGATTACTGTGTTGAAATAAGGCTGGAGATCCTGTGACAAAGATCAGATTTACTGTAAACACCGTAATTTATTCCTCCCCAGAGACTTTTAAGAGACCAGGTATTCTGTTGCTCTGGTGTTTTAATTCCATGTCAGCAACAGAGGTAGAGAATTAACTTGATTCTCAATGACATCTCAAGTCCCTAGCTACTTCTCACCTCCAAGCCCATACTTCTAGTAAATGGCTGGGTTATATATCACCGCTGTAGCCAGGAGCCACTCTTTTCATGTCATTTCCTGAGTGTAGGTACTTGCATTCTGAAGGGCTTTTGAAATTTCTTTCAGATCTTCTTTGTAAATCCCTTATGGAACAACCCTGTAAGGCGTGTAAGGCACATTTCTTTTGAATGTATAGAGTATCATCATTTGGATATGAAATGTCTCAAAATGTATAATAGTACACGCTTGGGGATATGTGCTTTTTTTTTTTTTTTTGCGGTACACGGGCCTCCCACCGCCACGGCCTCTCCCTCTGTGGAGCACAGTCTCCGGACGCACAGACTCAGCGGCCATGGCTCACGGGCCCAGCCGCTCCACGGCATGTGGGATCCTCCCAGACCGGGGCACGAACCCGTGTCCCTTGCATCGGCAGGTGGACTCTCAACCACTGCGCCACCAGGGAAGCCCGGGATATGTGCTTTTGAAAATTGATCATGGCATTCTCTCTGGGATTTGTCACTCTGGCTTCTTATCTGAGGTCCAAGTTGATGGCAACCATGTAAGATACACAGCACCAGACCACAGGGTGGACCCCAGGCAACAAGGCCCAACACACCTGGCCTACTTTACTCAGACTGCCTAGCACTGCTCCTTGCCCAGATCTTCTGGGTATTGGGCTGCCCCCAATGCCCTCACACACGTGCCACATTCCAACTTCTCTTTTTCTCTTTTATTATTTCACCTTCACCTTTGCCCTTTTACCAACATGAATCTCAACATCTTAACCTCTGCATGCCAGATCCTTCCTACCATCAACACCCAATTCAAGTTCTTCTTTGTCATTCATCCAACACACATTTATCGGGTACCTAGTCTATACCAATCAACATGCTAGGTTTGGGGTACCCACTGGTGAACAAACAAGCCTGCTCTCTGCCCGGGGGAGGTCACAGCGTATAGAGGGAGGCGGACAAGTAACTGGAAAGCCAACAAATAAGCAATAAAAAATGAGCAGTGCGATAGAATAACAGGGAGCAGGCACTTAGAGAAGGTGCTGACCTTTAAGCTAAGACCTGAAAACTCAGAAGTCAGGTGTCCTTTGAGAGTGAGAGCGGAGGGCACCTGGCAGAGCATGTGGCGTGATCGGATGCACGCCTTAAAAAGCTGCACGTGGACAACAGATGGGAGGGGGACAGGAGTTAAAGCGGGGAGACCAGTAGGTGGTGTGGAAGTAGTCCAGAGGAAGGATGATGGATGAGATGGTGGCGGTGAAAATGCAGGGAAGGGACCACACTGGATTGGATATAGGGTGAGACAGATGGAGAGGAGCCAGGAACGGATCGTTCCCAACTAATTTAAGCCCCTACTCGCTCTTGCAGACTAATGCCAGGCACCTAGTAAAGATCAAAACATCTTCCTTTCCTACTTTCTTTGAAGGCTTAGCAATTCCATACATGCCTTATTTGGCAGTAACGCAGGTAACATCCTGCGACATCTCTTCTACTGTTTTTTAATCAAAGATACTAGAACACACCATCAGCGAAACACTAAGAAGTGTACAATGTACCATCCTAGGACACAACTCACATAGCTCTTGGAGGAAATAATCTCTTTCTGTGATAGTAATGATTACAAAAAAGAACATCAATGATCACGTCTCTCTACAGTTGCAATTTTATCTGATATTCAATTCTTGATTAATTATGTCCTTAGGTTCCAGGGTAATGGGAATTCCGGGTTCTTTTGCAGAGGTCCGAGGCATATTTCAGGCATGACCCTTACTCATGATCGTAGGCCAGGAAGTAAGTGGCAGAATTGCACTGGTGGCAAATCCTGAGGCCGAGCTGTGTCTACAGCGGATGGCCACGTTGCAAGGGGTCAATCACATGTTGTCACGTCGGGCTCCTTTGCACAGTAGAAGCAGAGGAGTCTGTGCTTGCCTGTTGGAGATTGGGGATGGGGGGAAAGAGAAACACGCTGCTAAGGGAAGCTGAGTACAGATTGGTCCCCATCACCTGTGGGTCAGTGTGCTTCGCTGTGGTTTCCAGTGGCGGTCTGAGAGCCAAAAGATGTCAGGTGGACTTGTGGCTGGCTTAGCTAGAGAATGTTCTGAGTGAGGTCCCTCAAAGACGAGTCTTGAGGCTGGAAATTTTTGAGCAGGAATGTTTGGAAGACCCATGTGTAACCCGCTGGCGGGGTAGGGATGGGACACTCAGCTGAGGAAATATGAGAGAGCCCCAGCCGTCAGACATCAATATTTAGAGGGAGGGGGAAACCTTTTGTTAAGGAAAAAGACAGTCTTCATATAAATGCTTCTATTGTGTAAACATGTCCAGAACGTTGTGAAATCAACTTAGTGAGCATTCTGCTGTACCTAAACTAGCCAAACAACAAACACAGGTTATTCCGTTTTTTCACTTGGGAAAAAGAAACACTGCCTCAGTTCAACCCCCAATTTCAGCCTGTGACCATGAGCTCTTTCCATAGTAGAGGAGGGGTCTGACAGTGGCTTTGCTGCTGGCCACTCCAGCCATTTAGAAAGAGCCCCAGGCTGGTGCCTGCTGTGGGGAAAAACTGTGTCTAAACAGCTGCCCCTGAATCAACGGACTGAGAATGTGGGTGAAGCCAGTGAGCTGAGGCTCGGCCGGGCGAGTGAGCCACAGGCTGGGACATCAGCTCAGTCTCCGCCCTTGTCTAGCGCAGGCAAATGCCTAACCAATTATAGCTACTGCATTTTGATGCCCTATTCTGTTCTCCCACAGGACAGACATATGCTCCTTTACTTTTTCAAGTACTAAAATGAAAATAAATACTGCCAGTCAAAAAGTACTAACAGAGAACGTGGAATGGAGAATGAGCGAGGAATTGTTGCCTCTTGGTGATGGCATGGAAAAGCAAAGCTTTTGGAATCAGGTACTTTCATTTTGCAATGGTATGGGTTTATTGTGCTTGTCCGTTCACGGAAATACACTGCTTTATTTTCAGTTCTGTGCTCAGCCTACAGGTCCCACCTTAGTCCCCAGAGATACACGTACTTGGCTATCATTTTCCTCCACATACTGGAAAGAAAACAAACTGATCAGGAGACCTTCCTGAGTTAAGAGCTTTATAATGATACCAGTTACAATAGTAAAATGATTTTTTTACCCATTTACTTGTATGAGTCCCTTTTCTTACTATGTTGATGCATTTTCAAAAATGCAGACTGCCAAATTCAATACTATAATTCAGTTCTTTACTCTAAAATATTATTTATATGTCTGTCCTGGCAAACTAATCAAATGTTGATCACCTATATTCTTTGAGTTTCAAAAGGAGATACTTTGGCTTCTCCCATGGCCTTTGTAAAAGTGATACCGTGATGCTTACTCAGACTGGATTTCTGTTTGAGTGACTGTTGCTTTTCTGTGCAGATGAGTTTCCTGGGATGGCATTCCTTTTAAGTTTCTTACAGGAGCCATCTAATCAAGGTGATATTTGGATTGAAGTTGTCTAAGACTGAAACCGTATCACAGATCATTAACCTGGTCAGGTGCGGCTGCTTTGAGAACTGTATGCTGTTATAAAATAAGAAAACAAAGCTTGTGGTTCCTATGTTGGGGATCACCCACATTTCACTCCTCATAAGGACCAGGTGAGGGTCAGAAGTCCCCTAAGAGAATGTTACTCTCCACCATGCTCTCTTATAGCTTCACTGTACACACCTGCATGATAGCATTAATCCCTTTGAAGGTAATTGTACATATTTGTTTGTCTCTTTCACTTAGTTATGAAGGTTGAGGCAGTATGGTAGAACAGGGTTGGGTTCAAATCCGTTTGGGCCACATTTTAATCTTGAGACGCAGGTCAAACTGTGTAACCTCCCTGAGTCTCTGTTTTATCGTTTGGTAAAAAGATGAGAATAGTAATACCTACATCACAGGGTTGAATAAGGGATACATATGTACTGACCTGCTGTATATACTAGGTGCCTAAGAAATAAGAACGTCTGCATCTAATTTTCAGGCTGTAATTTATCTTGCCATAATCAGTGCTTAGCCCTGTACCTGCCCTTAGGAGAGGATGCAATAAATGTACGTTAAATAAATAAATTGATGAGAAAATGCTGAGGGAGTCAGCAAGATCTCTGAGAAGGGCGTTTGTCTGGAAGACACTCCGTTCTTCTGCCCCCAGTCAGTATCCCTCACCCAAATTCCTAACGCTTCGTACACACATCCAGGGTTTGTTTACTCTTAGCATGGAGGTGGGGTGGAAGGGAAGGGCAGGGGCTCTGGACTTCCACTGCCTACTTTTGAGTGAGTGAGTCAGTTGAGTTGATTAGAGACCACTGTTCTGTTTGTAAGCCTAAATCCACTAAAATGGGAACAAGTAGGTATTTCTCAAAATTCTTGCTGCCAGGTGTGAAGAAAAGCTTACAGTGTTATAAAGTGTGTCCCCAGATAGCCCACTGGTGGTGACCCCTTGGCCCTGTGCTGGGGCAACCTTCGAGGGGACTAGAGAAAGATGGAACTCTGCTCCCCGCCCACCATGTTTTAGTGCCAAGTACTTTCCATAAGCACTTTCTAAGCTAAAAGACAGACTTACACATCCATCGCTACTATTTCATTAGTTCCCCCTTCAAAATCATCTATCTCTTTCTCTATGTCTATGCCTGTTGCTCCAGGAGCAGTAAGTGATGAAAGGCAAGACTCCTCCAAGAAGATGAAAGGTCCACTTGTTATGAAACATTGCCTTTTCCATGGTTTAATACTCTTCAGATCACAGGTAGAGCCCAGAGCACTTTCCCTGGTGTTTGCCAAACCCCAAGCCGCAGACGGTAGAAGAGGCAGAACATGAGCAATGCAGGGATGTGGGCTGAGGGATTCTGTGTTTAGACAGATGCTGTCCAGCTGTGTGTTGAGCCAGAGAAAGCAGGAGTCCACACCTGGAGCACGGGCCCCAGGGGAGCGAGTGGAGACGTTTGCACCAACCATGTGAGGTCATGGGGAGAGCCAAGCGTGAAGACAGGATTCTCAGTCATCATCACCCACAAAGTGTCACCAGGAAAGAGAGGGGTTTTAGTCATAAACTGGATAAATGGCTTATTTTTCTTGCAGAAGAGTATGAGAATGAAGTCATATGAAAAGGGATATCAACATAAGAAGCACTAGTGACAGATTTGGGTGGGTGGGAGTGGTGAGGGGATGGTAATCCTACTTCCTTGTTATCTCCTGACCACTATGTATCCTTAGTCTAGACCTGGTTTATTCACTAGGTTTTAGTTCGTGTGTCCACACGGATCAATTGGTAATGGCTACCTGGAATGTAGGGAAAGAGCTGATGATTGATTACTGATGTCTGCCCCAGGACAGGAAAGAGGAATAGTTGGATTAATGCCGTTTACTGGTCAGCCCTGGTCTAGAACTCAGCTTGCTTTAGGCTTTACTTTCCTCATCTTGAAAACCAGACCAACCAGATTTGTGTGAATTATTTTAAGCCTAAGGTGTAACTAATGAGAGTATTGTTTGAGGGTCATTGTGGTTATATTAAGTTCACTGGCTTATAACACCATGTTTAGCATTCAAGTAAATGAAAGTTATTTAACCTTTTACATTATTTATCATAATCCACTCATTGTGCATTGGTATCTGGGATTATAGTAGTCCTGGTATTATGTTATCATTTACATAATGCAGTGGTACCTGATATAGCCTTACGGATTATAGGCTTGGTGTTGGTTGGTGTTTTATAGTGAAATGTTAAAGACTGAAACACTGCACAATTTATTAAAGAAAAGGAGGGGGCACTTGAAACTGTCTTGGAGATCTATGTCTGTCTGTCCATCTCTATCTATCCATCTTCAACCTGTGGGAAATAAGAGTATTAGAGGTAAATAATAATATAAGCCTATATTTTAAACAACTGCTTTATAACAAATAAGCTTTTGGATTGCAAAACCTTCAAAAAATAGTCCTAGTCTCAAGGGTCTGGAAGAGACTTTGAGAATCCCCCTAACTTTCTAACCACCCCTTGTATTCAGGCAGGACTTCATGTAAAGAGCTTCCAGAACTATTTTGCACAATTTTCTTCTTTAGAGTTCCTAAAGCAGATTTGACCGTCTCCTTGAATCCGTTATTGCATGACGGATCCAAGTTTTGTGGGACCTGGAACTCAGACAAATTTCGGGGTTCCTTGTAGAGAAAAGGGATACAAGAATCTCTTTTAGAAGTTTTACATAAACATGAGACATGTAAACACATTACCAAGTCCTCTGCCAGGGTTTTGGAAGGGGCTCGTAGCCTTAACTTTATCAGCTCTGAAATGTTAACTTTATCATCTTGGTATTCTTAGCAGTCAGTAGTTTGGGCTAATTTCCTAATCCTGCAGGAATTGAGGAAATAGCTCCTTACACACTTACCTAAGGTAAGAAAGTATGTAATGGACTCTGATTTCAGGTATCACATTCTTCTAGGAAGCAGAGTCCAAGAAGTGAAAATGTGGGAGTGAGTGTATTTTAAAAAATTGTTTATAAGACTATAGGCAATTATGTATAGAATAGCCATTTATACACTGGCACACGTACAAAGAAGTTGGGGAGTTTTTCTCACTCTTTTCTGTGGTAAAATAATCTGGCCTCCAAAAATAGCTAAAATTTTTTATTCTTTCCCCCTTTCCACCCCCTGGCCTTCTCACCTCTCCTCTCCTCTTCCTTTCTCCTTCCTTCTCCTTTTCCACCTGCTTCTTTAATTTTCTTTTTCATTCTTTTCTTTCTTCTTCTCCACCTCCTGACCCTGCTGTCCTTCCTGCATCTCCTTTTTTGTATCTTTTTCTCTTCCTTCTCCTTTTAAGCTGCATATGAAAAATTCCAAAATATCACAACCAAACTGTTGACAACAGCGAAAAGTTAGGCTCATTGTTCCTAAATATCCCTTTCTTATTTACTTAATTTTTTTAGGGATATTGAACAAACTCAAATTAATTGTGAGCCCATAAAAGGAACTGAAGGCCTAAGAATTACCCAAGAACAGAATCAGTAAAAATAAGGTAGCAGTCAAACCCCCAAAGTACAGATATTGGATGTAGACACATTTCTGGTATCCTGAACTCCAAACACAGGGCTAAATCATTGAAACACAAAGAAAGGAAAAAAATTGTGTTTTTAATTTTCTTCTTTCAGAAAGCACTCTGTTTCATTTTTTTCTCTAACCAGGTCTGCAGACATATTTTGCAGTTTTGTGAATTTTTGTCCTTTTGAAGTGATCTTCCCATTACTCAAATTTAGGAACTTTGTTTTAAAATTTTAAAACATGAAATATTTCAAATCTCAGAAAACAATACAACAAACACCAAGAGAGCCCATCAATCAAATTGAGTAGATTTGCTGTATTGTTTCTGATCTCCAATTTTTTTTTTGAAGGAATAAGATATTTTTCATGTACAGTTAAGCCCTTCAGTATCAATGCTCCTTGGACCACAGACTGTAACTTGAATCACTAGGTTAGAACAGAAACATATTAAAAAGACATGTATTCACAGTTCAGCTTTTCTATACCCTCAATATATTCTATTTTGGTACTTTTATAATATAAAACACTGCATGATGAGAAGGTTTACAGACTGCCGCTGTTAAGCAAATTTGTACATTGATTGCCCAAGTTAGTTTTAAGCAAGATGATCTTTTCACATCAATTAAGTTATTTCCATTAGTTTAACTTTGAAATGATGTTTGTCTGTTTTTTCCCATGGTGCCAGCGGCAGCTCCGACACACAAATACATGTGGACACATTTTTTTCTTGAAAGAAATGTTCAGAAATGTAAACATCTTTTGCTGAAGTTAGTGTAACAAATTTCTGATTTTCAGAAAACTTCCATGTTAAAAAAAATTGCTAAAGCTCAATGATTATTTCACCCAGGTCTATGGACATTTGGAAGTCAGCAATATGGAAGTGGTAATAAAAATGGTTTTTAATTTTTAAAAATATTAGTACATGTGATTCTTCTGGGCGAGAATCATTATTTAGCATGTTCTAAAACGCAATGAAGGCAGCAACATATAGCACTACGTTGGGCAAGTTATTTAATTCTCTGTATTTTATTTCCTTTTTTGTAAAGTGAGGATAATAATACCAATTCTTACCTCACAGATTGCTGAGGGTGTTTAATGAGCTGATATATGTTAAGCACCCGAAACAGTCACTGATATAAACTAAGCATTCAGTCATTGTTATCTATTATTATTATTAATAATAACATTATTAGGAGTAGTAGTGCAAAAAACTGATAACAGAAATACATTTGGGCTCTTCCCCCTGTCTATTTTAAAGATTTCAAGTCTTAATTTAGAACCCTTCTTTCCTTCTACTGAAGTCTAAAGCACTCAGTCGAAGACTTCTGTTACAAAGACATGATTTTATATGTCAAAGAAGACTATTATTCAAAGTCTAATTACAGTTTGGATGAAGAATTGATGTCTTTAGGCAATTGGCATTTCTTTCTAAATGCCTGCACTATAAAGAAAAGGGCTGTTAACTCTTGATGGTAGCATCTGCAGTCTCAGGCTAGTCTAGTAACGCAATCCTAGTTTCATTAATTTAGAAGAGACCCCATGAAGATGATTTGTGTGACCCAACGTAGATAAAATTTTCATCAGTCAGGGTTCCAAGAAGAAGTGGATGAGACCCTCCAGTGGGGCAATCTGAAGAGCAGAGTTAACCAAGGGGACCCCGCCCGGTTAGCAACTTCCCGAGCTTTTACCCGCGGGGCCTGAAGGGGGCGCGCGGAGGCAGCCGTTACAGACCCTGGAGACCCAGAGGGTCTAAGCGGGGGCCGTCCTGTAGGACTGGAGAAGGCAGCAGGCCCTTGGTGACCCTACAGGGAGGGAGCTGGGGACCAGCAGGAACTCCACTCTCCTCCTCTGATCTCCCTAGCTTGCTTTCCACGGGCCAGACCCAACTGGAAGCCAGAGAGTGTGGGTACCACAGCCAGTGAAAAACGATGGAGAGTGGACCCGCAGGGCTGAAGGGAAAAGATCCAGTGCAGAGGTGCAGGCGATGAACACGGGACTAATGAGAAAGCTGTTCTCTTTCCCCCCATCCTCTTACCCCATGAAGCTGGACCTAGAGAAGTAAGGTGGCTACTCCAAAGTTTAAATTGTCTAAGCAACAAGTCCATTTAACATGTCCGCTTCAGAGACGTATGCCTCTCAGGTTAAATCTGAAAGTGACTTTATTTAAGATACTCACACATCCAAGGAAAGCATGTGCGCCCCAGAAGGAAGCCTGACAGAGCTGCTGCTTTCTAATGGGATGAGCGATTTTCTTTCCAAATTCCACCTGAATCTCAACTCTTTCTTCACTTATATCACACAAACACGAAATCAGACAAATGACCTGCTCCAGATACGGACACTGGTGAATTGGGGTATGCTTACTTTCGCTTTAGAGTTTCAGGATTTTAAGTCATTTTATGATAAAATCATTAGGGCCTCACATACTTTTTTTTTTCTTCGCGGTACGCGGGCCTCTCACTGTTGTGGCCTCTCCCGTTGCGGAGCACAGGCTCCGGACGCGCAGGCTCAGCGGCCATGGCTCACGGGCCCAGCCGCTCCGCGGCATGTGGGATCTTCCCAGACGGGGGCACGAACCCGCGTCCCCTGCATCGGCAGGCGGATTCTCAACCACCACGCCACCAGGGAAGCCCTCTCACATACTTTTGAAAACTGCAGTTTATTCAAAAATATAAACTAGTGGATATATTTGGTTATTTGATAATAATCATTTTAAAGTATGTCTCACAGATGCACATGGGCAGCATTTAGTGTTTTTCAGATGGGCTTATATAGATTCTGCTTTTATCTTGGTCTCTATAGTAAAATTATTGACAAAGTAATGAAACAAAAGATATATTGTTCTACGATTGTATGCCTTGTGCAATAGCTCTCAGCCTCTTACACCTTCCACCAGCAATTGTCTCCAATAGGTCTCAACATTAATGTTTCAGATTTATTAGATTAATTAATTTACTTATTTATTAGAAATTTAAAAGCCCTCACTTTCAGGAAAGGTCAGATTTCATAAATAGCCTGTTATTATGTTTATCATTTATTATGTTAAACCTGTGAAAAATTGTAGTTGAAATTGCTAAGGCTTTAAAATAAGTAAGAACTATTCTTTTAGCAGTTGAAAATTGCAATTATATAGTTGAGTATAAGTATATATAGTTGAGTACTATAAGTATAATTGCAATTATATAGTTGAGTGTAAGTTTTATTACTTTGATGACAGTAAAACATGTTCAGTAAAAACTATTGCCATCGAAGTGTTTTGTAAAATTCTAAAATGGCAGGTGGACAAAACAGGCTTATCGGGAAGCTGGACAACAAAGACTTGTTGCACACACGGGAAGCAAGGGTTAGAAGAAATTTAGTCCAAGGTGACAACAAGCATATCAACAGTTATAGATCCCTGGAAGCGAGGGTCAGAAGAATGTGGCACGCCACAGACACGAGTGACAGCCAGTTATGAAGCTGCAGTGTTAATTCTGTGTCTCCTCTAGGCTCTAGTGGGTCACAGAGCTTCTGGCCCGACCGTGGTACTTGGATCCCACAATACTGGGATACCATCCCATGGTACTGGGAGGCCTTAGCATATGTTGTGGCTCAGTGCTTTTTAGAAAACATGTTTTAGCTTGTTAGATATTCACAATGACTTCAATTATATGTCTGCTAAAAGTTATTTTCCTTCTGAATCTAAGAATGCATTGCTTAAAGTAAACAACATATAAAAATCAGAATTAAAAAAAAAAAAGAAAGATGCTGATTTCAGCTCTGAGTTCAGAGAAAAGAATGTCACTTGCACACTGGCTAAGGTTTCCAACATAAGCCTGGGGACTAGAGAGGAGTGACAGTGGCAGGGACAGGCTCCAGCAGAGGTGGATGGCTTGCTGGCAGCATCATTAATATCTTTCACCTGCTCCCCTGGTTTGACTCATCTATGAAGCCTCTTCCTGATAATAATCTGGCTTTCCTTGTAGATTTGTCTACAGGGGAGCAAATGAACAAGCAAGAAGATCTGGTCTGGTCCTTTGCTTTATGTTTCATTGTAAGTTAATCAGTTGCCATTCTGGTTATTATACATCAGTAACTGGGGATCCAATTAATGTGAGTCTTTCTGGAGAGCAGGATCTACTATTGATGTTCTGATTGACTGGGTTTCTAAGCTTGCAGGGCTCAGGACCAGACCCTGAGTAGCAATGAATTCACTTAATTCACCAAGGTTGTGGCATCCTTGGGGACCTCACTGGGAAATCTTTGCTAAGTTTGCTTTTCCATTCAAACCATAACAGGAGGTCTGATAAGACTGACTTTTACAAACCCCATAATGATCCCAATGGTTCGAATTGGTACACTTGATACACTTAATCTTGCTTACCTGAGCCTTGAGCTAACACGAATTCTAGAAATTTCCCTGGTTTGGACATTGCTCAACACAAAACCTTCATACAAATCAGTTAACTGAAAGAACAAGGAACAAATCTAAAAAGGATAAAGCTTTCTTCTGTATTTTTCTTCTTGGGGGAGAGCTACTACAGTGTGAAAGAAATGACATATGTCATAACTCAGATACAAACTCTGAAGCTGGGATATTAAGCTAGAGTATTAAAGGTATTAACAGTGAGCTCTAAAAACATGCAAGGATAGTCGGAAAGTAATTAAGAGTAAAAAGACGGAAATAGGAATGGAAAGACAAAATTTTATTAGCCCTCAGCTGACAAAGTAAACCTTGAGGCTGAGTGGAATTTTGTCCCTCAGATCAATAAGTTGAACTGTAGATTATATCTATAAGCTAAGCCTCATAAGCTGAAATAAAGGCAAAGCATTTGAACTCACTTCTCCCTTAATTATTTATAATTTGTATATTTCCTAAAAGGACTGTGTGGTAGTTTATGCCATATAGCATGGATAAAATAAAAGATAAAATCCAGTTATGTAAGTGTGAACCACTTAGCCACTTGAATAAAAAGCATCTTAGATCCACCCCATCCCCCCACCAAATATCAAACAAAATCTGTCTTTGAGTAAGATTTTGTAAGACACACAAATCAAATATTAATTTTGGTATCTTCCCCACCTTTATGAGAGTAAACTAGTACATTGCCCCAGCAATACAGGGAGGATACTTGTTCTTAGTTGACGGAGTTGCTGACTGTTACATTAGCTTCAGAAGTGATCTGACCTGCGCAGCTGTCTGCCCGGTCCCGATGTTGAAGGAGGATCGCAGAGAGCCCCCTACAGTGGCTTCTTCTTTTGTTTCAGTCTCAAGCACGGAAACGTTTCCTATTGTTTTTAGCACCAAGACACTTGGTATGCACATGGTTCCCCCTTATCCGAGTTCCTCCCATCTCTGGGGTGATATAGGGGAGGGGTCATTGGTGTCTTCAGGTGTTTACATGTGTCCACCCCTCATGGTCCCCCATCTTGTCTCCCAGGCCCAAGGTCTTGGAACCATGGCCATCTCCTGTCTTTGTTTTCATCCTCTCTTTAAAGGTCAAATCCCCAGTCACTCTCCTGTTTAATGCCCATCTCCTTGTTTGCTTCTCCCAAAGTGCTAAACATTTCCAAACAGAGACTGGGGGAAGGAATTATTTAGAGCTCTAGTCCTTGAAACACTGCCAAGTCTCCCAAAGGCAGAACTTCAGAACTCAGACCCCAAAGGCCTTGCTGTGCTTTCTATAAAGAAAGAAAAAGAGGAAATTACTTTCTTTTTCTTCTTTACAAAACTGTATTTATAGTATAAATATAATCAATACCTCCAAGTGACTTCGTTAATGTAATAGCACAGAAATAAAATAACAAGACCTAAACAGTAAAAGATGTAAAATGATTATATTAGAAACGTCAGCAAATGAAGATTGGCTTGTTTTCCACAATTGTACAAACTTTTATCTGAGCGTCTCAGCAGCTATGGTGATAAAGGAAACAGTGGATTACCAAGCTCTTGCCTAAAAATAGTGGGTGAACACCTATCTGCACTGTATTGATAAACTAGATACACTAGTAAAGCGTCTTCAGTATATGCTTTAATGAAACACAGGACTCTACAGAAATTTGCTAAAATACTACCAGTGATTTGCAAGTAGAATTAAGCTTTCAGGCACCTTTAACTCAGGTCTGGGTCTGTTCTTGGAAAATGGGGATTGTCTATAATTGTTGTCGAGGAGTTATTCATGTTTTTAAAAAGCACTTTGGTCTGATTTGTTGATGTAACTTTTACTTTCTGTTTTTCACTGTCAAACCTAAGAGTATGCAGTTGGCAGTTCTCACAAGAAGCTGTTACTGGCCCCTGGTGTCAGGTGACAGCAGCACAGGGAGGTCTTGGTGGGGAGAGCTCTGGAGACCCACTGGAGAGAAGGGTGGGTGTGCAAGCAGGGGAGGAGCTGCATCTCAGAACGGCCAGAGCAACAGCCAGAGTGCAGAGAAAAGCTCACTCTGAGCCAGGGATGAAGGAAGGTGAGGAACTCAAGGACTCAGAGCTGTGCCGAACCAGGAAATGGAAATCCACATGCAACACCCAAGCAGAGGCAGGGGCTGGGAACAGAAGGAGCTGTGGTCAGTAGTCTAGAGCCAAACAGAATCCAGAGGAGGGGATGGGGATCTTTAACCGTGTTACCTGTACTGCCAGATGGTCTGTGTTTTCTGCAATGCTCACACAATCCGGATGGTAGGTATTATTATCCTTGTTGTTTCACGTCATCACAGTAGCCAAGAACATGGTCCAGTGCATCACTAGCTTAAATGATAGAAGAAACTCATTAATATTCAGATCCATTTACTAATAAATCTAAATTTATATTAATAAAACGTTTATTTGTGGGCACAATAAACACTGTGTACTTAACACAAGAGTTACCATTGTCTTTAGTGAGAGAGTTGAAAGCAGCAAGACCTAAGGGCCCAGCCCACCAGCGATGCTCGTCTTCCTGTGTGAGATGCACTTTTAGTAACTACAAGTGAATAAAAAGGAAAAAAAAGGCAAATATAGAAAGGCAAGAATTCTTTTTATGAAAGATGTAATTGCCTACTTAGAAAGTTCAAGGACGGTAACCAAAAATTACTCATGGTAATTAAAAGGTGGAAAAAGAGATCCATAGAAAATCTTTTATCTTTTTTTCAAATTTAATTTTATTTATTTATTCATACAGCAGATTCTTATTAGTCATCAATTTTATACACATCAGTGTATACATGTCAATCCCAATTGCCCAGTTCATCACACCACCACCTCCACCCTTTGTCCTCTACATCGTGTCTCAATTTCTGCCCTGCAAACCGGTTCATCTGTACCATTTTTCTAGGTTCCACATATATGCGTTAATATACAATATTTGTTTTTCTCTTTCTGACTTACTTCACTCTGTATGACAGTCTCTAGATCCATCCACGTCTCAACAAATGACCCAATTTTGTTCCTTTTTGTGGCTGAGTAATATGTACCACAACTTCTTTATCCATTCATCTGTCGATGAGCATTTAGGTTGCTTCCATGACCTGGCTATTGTAAATAGTGCTGCAGTGAGAATTGTGGTACATGACTCTTTTTGAATTATGGCTTTTGCTGGGTATATGCCCAGTAGTGGGATTGCTGTGTCATATGGTAATTCTATTTTTAGTTTTTTAAGGAACCTCCATACTGTTCTCCATAGTGGCTGTATCAATTTACATTCCCACCAACAGTGCAAGAGGGTTCCCTTTTCTCCACACCCTCTCCAGCATTTGTTGTTTGTAGATTTTCTGATGATACACATTCTAACTGGTGTGAGGTGATACCCCATTGTAGTTTTGATTTGCATTTCTCTAATAATTAGTGATGTTGACCAACTTTTCATGTGCTTCTTGGCCATCTGTATGTCTTCTTTGGAGAAATGTCTATTTAGGTCTTCTGCCCATTTTTGGATTGGGTTGTTTGTTTTTTTAATATTGAGCTGCATGAGCTGTTTATATATTTTGAAGATTAATCCTTTGTCTGTTGATTCATTAGTAAATATTTTCTCCCATTCTGAGGGTTGTCTTTTCGTCTTGTTTATGGTTTCCTTTGCTGTGCAAAAGCTTTGAAGTTTCATTAGGTCCCATTTGTTTATTTTTGCTTTTATTTCCATTACTCTAGGAGGTGGATCAAAAAATATTTTGCTGTGATTTATGTCAAAGAGTGTTCTTCCTGTGTTTTCCTCTAAGAGTTTTATAGTGTCCAGTCTTACATTTAGGTCTCTAATCCATTTTGAGTTTATTTTTGTGTATGCTGTTAGGGAGTGCTCTAATTTCATTCTTTTACATATAGCTGTCCAGTTTTCCAAGCACCATTTATTGAAGAGACTGTCTTTTCTCCATTGTATATCTTTGCCTCCTTTGTCATAGATTAGTTGACCATAGGTGCGTGGGTTTACCTCTGGGATTTCTATCTTGTTCCATTGATCTATGTTTCTGTTTTTGTGCCAGTACCATGTTGTCTTGATTACTGTAGCTTTGTAGTATAGTCTGAAGTCAGGGAGTCTGATTCCTCCAGCTCCTTCCTTGTCTCTTGTAACATTCTTTATTTTAAAGTCTATTTTATCTGATATGAGTATTGCTACTCCAGCTTTCTTTTGATTTCCATTTGCATGGAATATCTTTTTCCATCCCCTCACTTTCAGTTTGTATGTGTCCCTAAGTCTGAAGTGGGTCTCTTGTGGACAGCATATATATGGGCCTTGTTTTTGTATCCATTCAGCAAGCCTGTGTCTTTTGCTTGGAGCATTTAATCCATTCACGTTTAAGGTAATTATTGATATGTATGTTCCTATTACCATTTTCTTAATTGTTTTGGGTTTGTTTTTGTAGGTCTTTTCCTTCTCTTGTGTTTCCCACTTAGAGAAGCTCCTTTAGCATTTGTTGTAGAGCTGGTTTGGTGGCGCTGAATTCTCTTAGCTTTTGCTTCTCTGTAACGCTTTTGATTTCCTCATTGAATCTGAATGAGATCCTTGCCTGGTAGAGTAATCTTGGTTGTAGGTTCTTCCCTTTCATCACTTTAAGTATATCATGCCACTCCCTTCTGGCTTGTAGAGTTTCTGCTGAGAAATCCGCTGTTAACCTTATGGGAGTTCCCTTGTATATTATTTGTCGTTTTTCCCTTGCTGCTTTCAATAATTTTTCTTTGTCTTTAATTTTTGCCAATTTGATGACTATGTGTCTCGGCATGTTTCTCCTTGGGTTTATCCTGTATGGGACTCTCTGCGCTTCCTGGACTTGGGTGGCTTTTCCTTTTCCATGTTAGGGAAGTTTTCGACTCTAATCTCTTCAAATATTTTCTCTGGTCCTTTCTCTCTCTCTTCTCCTTCTGGGACCCCTATAATGCGAATGTTGTTGCATTTAATATTGTCCCAGAGGCCTCTTAGCCTGTCTTCATTTCTTTTCATTCTTTTTTCTTTATTCTGTTCCGCAGCAGTGAATTCCACCATTCTGTCTTCCAGGTCACTTATCTGTTCTTCTGCCTCAGTTAATATGCTATTGATTCCTTCTAGTGTAATTTTCATTTCAGTTATTGTATTGTTCATCTCTGTTTGTTTGTTCTTTAATTCTTCTAGGTCTTTGTTAAACATTTCTTGCGTCTTCTCGATCTTTGCCTCCGTTCTTTTTCCGAGGTCCTGGATCATCTTCACTATCATTATTCTGAATTCTTTTTCTGGAAGGTTGCCTATCTCCACTTCATTTAGTTGTTTTTCTGGGGTTTTATCTTGTTCCTTAATCTGGTACATAGCCCTCTGCTTTTTCATCTTGTCTATCTATCTGTGAATGTGGTTTTCGTTCCACAGGCTGCAGGATTGTAGTTCTTCTTGCTTCTGCTGTCTGCCCTCTGGTGGATGAGGCTATCTAAGAGGCTTGTGCAAGTTTCCTGATGGGAGGGACTCAAAACCTTTTATCTTTATATGTAGTTTTGCTATTTTTTAGTCATTGCATAGCATAACATACATGGGATGTGATACTGAAGAAATTAAATTCCAATAGAAATACTGGGCCAGAAACAGTCAAAAGGTCACAGTTTTTCACATTAGTTAACATAATCAGTTCATTCATTTACTTATTCATTCACTAACTCATTCTTTTATTAGTTCTTTTTGTAAATATATAAAACCACAGGCCCTGTGTTGGGGAAGTGAGACAGCTTCCAGGGTTCCTGTGAAGTTTCCAGGCTACTGGAGGAGAAAGCTGTTAAATATGTTGTTACTCTGAAGGTTGAGAAGTGCTGTCATGGGCGAGATGCTGCCATTTCCCCACACACCAGCACAGTGTAGGTTTCAGAGATAATTTTTGTGTCATACCAGAAATACAGTTTTGTTAGTTTAGGGGTCTAGCTCATTTAATCAAACAAAGACAAAGCCAGCCAAGCAAAAACTCTCCTTTTATGCTTTGCATTTACTGGGTGGCTTTACAAAGAGATAATATTGGCAATGTTGAATCTCATTTGCCGAACTGGGCTTCAGGTGACATTTGGATCTTTTCAAAGGACAAAGTTTTGTCATCATTGAGAATATGTGAAGAAGTGTTTTAAGCCCTGAAAGTACTCCCTTCAGAGGGGCAACAGTGCTGAGTGAGACAGCATCATTACAATAAATGTCAAATACCCCAAAGGGACTTCTACGAAGGAGACAATACTCCCTGAGCTGCATCAACGTGGGTTTAAAAATGCTGTCTCCAAACTTAAATATCACCCCTTTTATGGTAGAGCTTGTCCTGGTTTTGCATAGCTCTTATTGACCCAGAATTCAGTACTTACCTGTACTGCAACCTTCCTTTAAACACTGAACAATAATGATTTTCTTAAATATTCCCATTGCTCATGGGAACTGGGATCAGATGAACTAGATTTGGGTCTCGGCCCATCCTCAGACTGTAACCTAAAGGCAGGTTTCATCTCTCTAAGCCTCCATTTTCCCCCCAAACATTTTATTATAAAAAATTTCAACTGAAAGACTTTTACAGTGAATACCCATGATCCTATCACCTAGACTTTACCATTAACCTTTACTATACTTTCTTCATCACATTATCTATTCATGTATGCAACCCTCCATCCATCCATTAGTTTATTCCATTTTTTTTGATGGATTTCAAAGTAAATTTGCAGAGAGTAGTATCCTTTCCCCTAAATACTTCAGCATATATATTGTTAACTAGATTGGATATTTGCTTACAATTTTTATTTTTGATATAAAATGGATAAATCTTGTGTATGAACCACTCTTTTTTAAGTTATAAAATGGAGTGGAGAGTACTTGTCTCAAAGAGTTGTGAGAATAACATGGGCTAATGTGAAAAGTTCTTTGTAACTTACAAAGTGAGGTATCAGGGTGAGGCACTATTTTTACAATTGTAATTAATGTAATCATTGTCTCTTTGATAACTGTGACTATTAGATGGGAAGCCAACTCTGAGAGAGTGGCCATTTCTGTTAGACACATTACCTGCATGAGTATAAAAGCTATCACGGCCCCAATGTTAATTGTCAAACAATTTGCACACAAGTACTCACACAATCATGACAGGGCTGCTTGTATGACATCCATCCCAGTAGTCTGGGCAACTGTGCAGCGTCTGGAATATGTCTGGCAAAATGGTGATGGCAACGTTCCCTTCCCCTCGATTCGATTACCATCGCCGGACTGCATTTTCCATGCTATCTGGGTGGCCCCAGAGGCCGGCCCCGGCTTTACATCCATCTTTGAGTTCTGTCACATTTCATGGATGGTTGACAAATCAGAATGCTGTGGTCAGAGAGGGAGCTTGGTTTCCTGTCCCCGCTTAACAAAACCACCAATGGCACTAAAGTTTCAAATGTGGACGCTTGTCAACCAAATGCTGTTATTTGGTGCCAGTTAATCCTCATTATTAATATTGTGAATGATTAGGTTATAATGTATTTGGTTAATAAAATGCTACTGTGGAGAAGCTTGGATAGGACTGGTCTGGAGCTCGACCTGCCTGAAAATACTGAGCAGGTGTTGGAAGTTTATGGCTAGATTTGGGTCATGGGAGAAAGTCCTGTCCAGTGGTGTGGATGTGGCATGGCTGCTGAGAAGAGGTGGTTGAAGCAAGTTGCCAGCATCAGAGCATAATGATTCCACAAGGAATAAGGAGGGTAGAACTCCACATACATGGAACAGGGGCTCTAAGGGTTATCACAGACTGTGAAGGGACTGAGATTTTTACCCTTCTTGCAAACTAATAAGTTAGCCTGCCACAGTTTCATGGATGTTGGCAGAAGACACGAGACTCTCGGTCAGAAACAAAGGACTTTATTTGTCAGCAAGCGGCATGAGGTCAGGTTTGCGCTGCTTCCCTCGGTTCTTGAACAATGGCCAATAATCATAAAAGCATTTGATATTTATGAGCACTTACTACGTGTTGGCACTGTTCTGAATGCTTTTCTTCCTTACTTCGTTCAACAATACGATGACCTTATTTGTGTCCTTATTTACAGATAAGAAAACAGGCACAGTGAAGTTAAGCAACCAGCTCAACTAGCAGCATAGTTGAAAGAAGTGGAATCAGGATTCCAGAGTAGGTAGCATCTGAGGCTGTGTTTTTAATCCCTTTGACATGTATTTCCAGGTAACCAAGTCCTAGAGAGCTATGGTCAGAACTGCTTGTTCTCAGTCAGGGAGGTTCAGGTGACCGGTACCTGACAATGTTAAAGTCCAGAGCATCCCAGGAAATGAGTTTGGAACAGAGTATGCTAACACGACCTATTTTGTTAGTGTAAATACTTTCAGTTGTGTAGGACAAATGTGCCTGGGAGGCTACTTTGAATGAAGGTAGCAGTGGTTTCTCTCTTTTTTATAGAGGGTTTCCCAACTACTGCGATACTATGGTAATGTGTTTTTCTGTAACCTTATAACTCAATGTAATTACCATTGCACATTACAAGCCCCAGTGAGCTCATTTTACACTTTAAGTTGGAATTCTATATATAGCAACATCCAAGCAAAAGAGTTTACAATCCTATTATTCCTTAGTCTGTCTCCCACATTCCATATTTTGTTACTTTCCTCAAACTTCTCATCACTTCACCCCCATCCATGCTCTCAGTTGACGACTTGCTTGCTATTTAACTGAGATCAAAGCAATCGCAAAAGAACTTGCACAAGCGTCCAAAGCATATCTCACTGACTCTGCATCTGAGACCTTATAGTCTATTTTCTCTTTTGCTATTATGAATATACTAACCTGGCTCCTTGCCAAGGGCAACCCTGCACTTGTACATGAAATTGGAATGCCATTTCCTGTGTTCTACCCAAGGATATTGCCCAGCAGTTTTCTCCTCTCTTTCTTGAATAATCAGAAAGAGAGGAGAATAATTTCCAGAAGCAGTTATTTGTCCCATCTACCGTGCTACTTTTCTATCACCCTTTACAGTAAAACTCCTTAATAGGGTTGACTCTCCTTCATGTCTCCTGAGTTTCTCCTCCCATTCTCTCTCAAGTCTATCCCAGGTATGCTTTCGTTCTCACCTCTCCACCTAAATTGCTTTTGTCGAGTTCACGAGTGACCTCCATATTGCTAAATCCAATAATCAAAACTTAAGTCTAGTCAAACCATAAGTGACATTGTGGATCACTCCTTCCTCCTTGAAACTGTTTCTTCATGTGACTTCCAAGTTACCACACTCCCAGTTTTCCGTTTATCTCTAGTTGCTCCTTCTCAGTCCTCTGCTGTTTCACTGTATATCTCTGACCTCTAACACTGGAGTGTCCTAGACTTCTAGACAGCTTCTAGACACTCATATTTAGTCCCTTTCCCTACGTAAGCTCTCCATAGAATGCAGAAGATATGCAGAGCAACTTCTAAGCAAGAACAGCTTTAGACTGGTGACACTGCCAAGGTAGTGAATCAATTCTTTGTCTCTCTCAGACTTGATCTGAATAACAGTTTTTCTTTTAAGACAGTTTTGTGTTCCTGAGTCATTTATATATTCATTTATTCAACAAATATTCATTAGGCATTAACTAGAAGGAAGCCATTGTTTTAGATGATGGGGGAAGAGTGTGGAAGGTGACAGACAGTGCCCCTACTTTCAAGGAGCTTTCACTCTAGTGGGGAGGGTGTGGGGGGAAGGATACAGCCAGTAAACAGGTCAATAAACTATCAAGATAATTTCTGAAGGGCTTGGACAAAGTGACATGATAAAGGATAACGGGGTGGGGAAGGATCGTGGGTGGTCAGGTTAGCGTTCTTTAAGATGACTTTGGAGCTTAGATACAAAGAATGAGAAGGACCTCCCCAGTTATGCAAAACCAGGGAGGGCTAATCCAGGCAGAGAAGAGCTCACTGCAACAGCTCTGAAGTCGGCATGAGCTGAACCTGTTGAAGGAGTAGAAAGAAAGCCAGTGGAGCTAGAACACAGGGAGGGGCCAAAGAGGTACAGATGGCAGGTCACGTGGGGTTTGTGACCTTGGGAAAACATATGATGTAACAAAGTAGGGCCATGGAAACCACTGGACGGTTTATTCAGGGAGCAATTCAAACTGATTTATATTATTTATTTATTTATTTATAAGAAGATGTTGGGGGTAGGAGTTTATTAATTAATTTATTTATTTTTTCTGTGTTGGGTCTTCGTTTCTGTGTGAGGGCTTTCTCTAGTTGCGGCAAGCAGGGGCCACTCTTCATCGCGGTGCACGGGCCTCTCACTATCGCGGCCTCTCTTGTCGCGGAGCACAGGCTCCAGATGCGCAGACTCAGTAGTTGTGGCTCACGGGCCTAGTTGCTCCGCGGTACGTGGGATCTTCCCAGACCGGGGCTCGAACCCGTGTCCCCTGCATTAGCAGGCAGATTCTCAACCACTGCACCACCAGGGAAGCCCGATTCCAAGTTTTTGACCTGAGTAAGTAGTAGATGGTTGTGCCATTTGCAAAGATGAGAAAGATTAGGAGACAGACTGGTTTAGGAATGGTAATCAAGACTCTGTTCTGGACATTATATATTTACAAAGAGGTATCTAGTAGATAAATGGATGTATTACACACACACACACACACACACACACACACACACACACACACATCTGTTTGTGGTAACAAGCATGTATTAGCTTCTTGTGTCTGCCGTAACTAATTACCACAAACTTGGTGGCTTAAAATATCTATCCTCTCACAGTTCTAGAGGTCAGAAATCCAAATGGTTTCACTAGGTTGGAATCAAGCTGTCATCAGGGCTACACTCCTTCCAGAAGCTCTAGGAGAGACTCTGTTCCTTGCCTCTTCCAGCTTCTGTTGGCCAGCATTCCTTGTCTTGTGGCCACATCACTCTAATCCCTACCTCTCTGGTCACATTGCCTTCTCCTCTTCTGTACTCTAATATTCCTCTGCTTCTCTCCTACAAGGAGACTTGTGGTTGCATAGGGTACACCCAGATAATCCAGGTTAATCTCCCCATCTCAAAATCCTTAATTTAAGTTACATCTACGAAGTTTTTTTTTTTTCCATATTAGGTTACATTTAAAGGTTGTAGGGATTAGAATGTGGATATCTTTGGGGGGGGCATTATTCAGCCTCTCAAAATATATATATTCAGACAAATAGAAAGTCCCTGACTCCAAGAGTAAGGGTATACGCCCTACCTAGCTCAAAGAATTTTCTTTATGGGTGCCCAACAAGGATGTGTCCTCTACCTGTCTTGATGCTCTCTGTGACTCTCAAAGTTCTTGTCCCTGTTTTTTTTTTTTTTATTCCATCTTGTTTGATTTTCCTGCAGTAAATACTTTCTGTTTGAATGAGGTTCATGATCTAATCAACTTTCACTGTTTGTTTACTGCTGTACTCCCACGCCTAGAACAGTTCCTGGCAGTAGGTGCTCAATGAATACTGGTTGATTGAATGAATGAGGAGATGGCACTGAACAAGCAGACATGTACTTGATACTTGAGTTCAGATGACTCTAATTTCATGGGACTTACATCGAGCCAGTGATGCTGGATTTCTGTATTTATAACACTGAGTCAGTGTCTAGCCTTGTGTCTTTGAAGACAGGTGCTAATGGTCTCTGGAACCTGGACACATTATAGCAGTTCATTCAATGCCCAGCAATAGATTAATTTCAGATTCATATTTCCAAGTGAGTGAATCAATTTTGGAATGCACTGAATTACTACTTTCTGTCAGAAATGTTCCTCCAATTCTCACAGCTTTGCAGAATGAGGTTGATGGAGGAGTTTTGGGTCTCAATGAAGAATCAAATGCTGCCTAACCCAGGTTATTCACTCCCTTACTTTCATGGGTTCTTTGATGACCTTTAATCCTTTAGGTCACGTCTTATCCTGGAAGGAGGTATTCTTCTCAAATGCCTCAGCTACATGTGCATTCATGGTGCTAGTAGAGCTTTATACTGTTTGTTTTAATCACACTTTTACAATAACAATAACAAACAAAACTTCATTAAAGGAAAAGAGAGTTACATCTATTGATATGTCATGCTCTGCTATTTTTTGGCCACTATTGAAAACACTCATTTTATAACTAACCTAGCAAGCTATGAGACTAGGGAAGTGGTAAAACAGCTCCTATCACTTTTGTTTAAAATGTAACCTAGAGGAGAAAATTAAAATTCTGGGAAAACACCTAACAAAATAAGGGAAATTAGGCATTCTGGTGCAGAATTAAATTTAACATACATCTCAGAATTTTCAAACTCTGCCTCTTGGAATAAACAATTTAGGCTACCAAAACATGGTGATTGTTTCTGAATTGCTTTCAAACTTGGGGACAGACTTAGGCATCACAGCAGACATATCAATAAATGTGTCTCCACAAAGGGTGTTCGTAAATTGTTTGTTCTTTGAACAAAATGCCAGTGTGTGGTAAGAAGAGAGAATTACGTAGAAAAATATTATGCCACTATGGAAATTGACAATAAACTTGCAGTGTCAGCACCAGGATCTTTTAAAAACACAGAATCTAAAAATAGATGAATAGAAAAAGAAACTGACAAAGTAGCGCCAAGCAAATGTCTTTATATTAAAGGAGGAATAGAACTATGGAAAGAAGGACTTATTTAAATAAGCTGTAAATAAAATGTCTGCATCATTACTTTAAGAGTATCTTCAAGAGCAGAAATATAGTAGTTGTTACTGTCATCATCCACGTTATCATCATTACTATCATCATCATCATCAAAAACCATCAAGAGCATTTTACATCAGTAAAAATGTGGCACCAAAAAACGGGAATTTCATAGTTTTCTAGGAGTTAATATTTTAAAAGTAAATCACCCTGGGGCTTCCCTGGTGGCACAGTGGTTAAGAATCTCCCTGCCAATGCAGGAGACATGGGTTCGAGCCCTGGTCTGGGAAGATCCCACATGCCATGGAGCAAATAAGCCCATGCACCATAACCACTGAGCCTGCACTCTAGAGCCCACGAGCCACAGCTACTGAAGCCCGCTCACCTAGAGCCCATGCTCCACAACAACAGAAGCCACTGCAATGGGAAGCCCACGCACCACAACGAAGAGTAGCCCCAGCTAAAGAAAGCCCGTGTGCAGCAATGAGGAACCAACACAGCCAAAAATAAATAAATAAATTTATAAAAAAAGTAAATCACCCTGAAATGTCTACACAAGTGAAAATCATACTGTTGTCTACTTAAGTATAAGACATGCTGACATAGAAGAGTTATAGAAATTCTCACTTAAAAAGCAAATCTTGTATGGGACTTTTCTGGACTATCTTCTTTATTTTTCTGTTAACCTAAAAGTCTCCTAAGAAAATAAGTGTATTAAAAAAAAAACAATAAACTTTAGGTTCCATTGCACTTTGGAAGTGATTGAAATGTGGTGGAGGTGACACAGTAAACATTGCAGAAGTACATGAAGAAAGACAAGAACTCAAGAAAATCCTTGAGTTCTCATCTGAGCAATTCGTTAAAGCTTTATGGAGAAAAACAGTACTTTCACAGCAGTTTGAAGGATGGAACCGAGATGGTTGGAGAGGAATGAAGTCGTTGTAGCCACATGGTTCAATTTGAAAGAGGGCTCACAGGTAGCTGTGAGGTGCCTGGACATTGGAGCTTCTGCAGGGCTTAGGAAGAAATAATATATATATCTGAGAAGAGAACCCTAAGTAAGGAACCCTGCTTCCTAACAACCAACGCTGACATTTTGGATTTAGTAAATCATAATTTACTTTAGACACTCTGAACTTGTATATTACAATTGATGAAATAAATGGAAATTTATTTATTTCTTAATTACAAGACCGTAATGGGACTTAACATTTCTAATTGCCCTGGTCTTCTGAACAGTTTGACTAGCTTAAAGTGGAGCCTGGTTTTAGAGAGCAGACCAATGTCTGTACTAAATTGTCTGTTTGTGCAACTAGAGGGAGCTAGATGCAGCCGGGACTGTGAAAGAGGACTGAAAAGATTTGCCAGAAGACTGATTATTTGGTTTAGAGGACAGAAGTCTATCTCACACCTTATTTCTATATAAATCCCAGATTAATTAATAATTTCAATGTGAAATGGAAACGACACAAATATTTGAAGTAAAAAATCAATATATAATCTTGGGAGTGCAGAAGCACATTTTTAAGCATACCAAAAGGAAATACAATTTAAAAAACAATCAACAGTTTTTATCATTTTTAGCATGAATAACCTAAGTAACATTTTTAGGCTTAGAGCACTGGAAAAAATATTTGTTGCATACATATCAGATAGAAGATTAAGATCCTTAAAATATAATGAGTCCTTAGAAATCAATGATTAATAAATAAGTGCAACAACAGGAAAATGGGAAAAGACATGAGTAGACACTGCCCAAAGAAGAAATACAGATGGTCAATACATATTTGATACAACGTTCACTTTTACCACAACAGACAGAATTTCAAATTAAGGCAAGAATAAGATACAATCCCCCCTCCATCAATTGGTAAAGATTAAAACTGGTAATACCCAATGTTGGCTAGGGTGCAGGGAAACAAGAAAAAAAATGGTAGCAGAAGTATAGATTTATCCTTCCATAGGAAAATTTGGCAATATTTATTACAAATATTTAATATTTATTAAAAACACTCCCTCTGCCACTGGAATTCCATCTACAGGAATGAGGATGGGGCTTCCCTGGTGGCGCAGTGGTTGAGAGTCTGCCTGCCGATGCAGGGGACGCGGGTTTGTGCCCCGGTCCAGGAAGATCCCACATGCCGCAGAGCGGCTAGGCCCGTGAGCCATGGCCGCTGAACCTGCACGTCCGGAGCCTGTGCTCCACAACGGGAGAGGCCACAGCAGTGAGAGGCCCGCGTACTGCAAACAAAACAAAACAAAAGAATGAGGATGAAGGTATAAGTATATTCATCTCAGGATTTTTATGATCAAAAAAATTGTAACATCTTAGCAGTTACAATCTGAAGAGTTTTCCAACTTTAGGAGAATTGAGAAATGAGTTAAATTACACACCTTACATAGCCATTAAAAATTATATTGTAGAAGAATATTAATTAACATGGGCAAATGATCAGGCTCTGTTTTTTAAAGTCAAAACAGCAGATTTTAAAACTGTGCATTGTATGAGCTTACTGCTGTAGAATAATGTTATGTACACATAGAGAAGATATGGAAGAACAAACAATAATGTGTTAATAAAAACTGTTTTGATGTTAGATTATAGGTAATACTGAGCAGTTGGATTGCAAAGTTCCTTATGCATTGCCCAGCAAAACCTGCTTTTGTCACCTTTAATTTGAATTGGTAATAGAATTTTGAGTCAGTGTTACCTTGTTGACAGACATTGAATACAGGACAAAAGTTAGGCGGGACATCTAGCATGATGGAAAGTGAATGACAAAATGATTTGTTAATGGAATGATTTTAAACCATTCTGTGTGGCTTAAAATGAGGACTTTGGAACAAAGAGGAGAATATGATAAATGTAGCTGGGCCAGTGGCATTCACTACTGGGATTTGGATCAGCTCCTTTGGTAGATTTCTCAGGAATCTGTTTGCATAAAGTCCTGAGCAGCCAACTGGGAGAGAGCACCTCAGGACAAGCTTGCCTCATAGCAAAGCTTCACAGCGAGGTGCTAAGTGGCTCTGTTATCACAGTGCCTTCCACTCACGTGTGTCCCAGTATAATCCTCCAGGATTCCCTGAGTCCCGGGAAGGGGCCTGTTTCAGTTTAAAAACAAAAAACAGAAACACAAAAACAACTTGGGCACACCATCGGGACTCAGTATGCTGCTTTGGTACCATTCTTGTAGAAAGAAACTCCAAAGGAGAGAAAGACGTTCTGCCAAATGGCTCGGCTTGAAGCTTGTGGAATTACACCATCCTCTGCAGAAGCAGCGTGGCTCCCTGAATCATGCCACCCAACCTCACCTCTCAGGTGAACCTCGTCCTGGTGCTTATGCCCTGACAGCTCCAGATCAGTTTTGATCAGCTTTTAGTGGGGAATGCCAAGGAGAGGGAAATTAGAGTCTGGAATACTACTGAGCCCCAAATTATGTTAATATGGAATAGGAATGTCATTTTGGTCCAGTGGGTTTTAAACTTTTCTTTTTAACAGTAAGATACGTTTTTTGTGAATTAAATATTACATGTAATCCAAAATGTAATATTGATAAGGCAGAGCTGATTGACATGGGAATGGGGAGGGGCTAGAAACCCAGCTGTTCCATGTCACCCCCTCGCTAAGCTAGGGGTACTTCCTGGAACCATTAAGGCTGAAAACCACAAATATATCCAACTTCCAGAGATGTGCAATGACTTAGTCAAGATATGCAGCAGCAGGGTGAAGGCTGGAATCCAGGACTATTTACCCTGTGGTGTTTTTCCCACTACATCACTTTCTCTACCACTCCTGTAGCACTTCTGCCCTAGAAATCCTCCACAAACACTAGGTGAAGGATGTGTTAACTAACCTTATTGTGGTAAACATTTAGCAACATCTACGAAGATCAAACCATCACACTGTACACCTTAAACTTACATAATGTTATATGCCAATTACATCTCAATAAAGCCGGGAAAAAAATCAAACAGAAAAAGAAAAGAAAAAAAAAGAAAACTTCTATGGTGACGCTTTTAGAGAAACAGACTAAGTCTTGCAGGTAGAAATGGAGAGGAACAGAGTAGGTGTCACAGGTGGGATGACCCTGGAGAGACATGACAAGCTACAAAAACCCCATGGAAAAGCCACACAGGGCCTCGACACATCTGCCCCTGAGCCCCTAGACAATACAGCCGAAATCTGCTTCGGGCTCTTTCCTGGGGGACGTGAAGGGGCCCTGAGCTGAGTGGGTTCCCCGCAGGCGTTCCCTCCTGCTGTCGTCCTTCAATATGGTTTGAATCTGCTGGCCTCCCAAGGTCACTGTGGGCCCTCTGATGGAGCCTTTGATTTAACATGTAAGGGGATTCCCACTGGCTGATAAAATATTTTTATATTTTATCACTTTCCTGCAGCTAGCGGCTTTTGGCACGCAGGGTGTTTTTATAAATGTTATAAGTAAATATTTTGGGGTCCATCACCGAGATGAGCATGGACCTGCAAGCCTGGGACTGGAAGATATTAGGCTCCACTGGAAAGAAGTGGGAATAGAAAAAGTAAAATATTGAGGACGTGAAAGTACTTGTCAAAGCACTGCAACTCTGCACTGTGGCTCCAACATCCAAAGTTAATAGAATTAGACCAATAAAAGCAAATTGATTTTAAGCAATATATCTAGATATCCAAGGGCTTTAAGTGCTTTTACTTGGATTATGGGCCATTTAGTAGAGGAAGGAGAATAAGTAGGGCTACATTTTCACATTAATGACCATCACTTTTGTTCTCCAGACAGAACCAGACCCTTCAAGACCCTTCCACAAAGCACGGCAGACAGATTCCTAAGATGTCAAGCCACTACTCAGGGTTTCCAGGAGTCATGGGCCACTTTTGGTCCAAATGTCCCTTTGAAAAATACCCCCCAACATAAATAAAGTGTGGGCTATGGTCGTGGTATGCTCCACTGCCCTTTCGAGTAGTAAAGTCTCAATGAGCCGCTCGGAAGCTGAGGTCAGGAAAATTCTCTTTCACACTGGGTGATTCACTATGTAGGAAACTTACTCCTTCCTGGGGAACCGCTAAACCTCAGCAGTGGCTGGGAATCCGGGGAAATCCACACAGAGTGTATTGGTCAGCAGATCCAAAGTGACATCTGCCCCAAGACCCACACGGCATCTTTTCCACTTTTCTCTCAGCTCCCATAGCCCTTGGTGCAGGTCAGAATGAATGGGGGGTGCTCAACAAATACCTTTAACTTGCCTTGTTGATCTCTTTTTGCCCTGTTAGTCTCACCCCACCTACTCTCCCAGTGGTTGGCTGTTTGCCCCATGCTCCCTTGAGTCTAAACTTATTTGAATCCAAATCACTTCACAATTTTTCTAATTACCTCCAGTGCATTTATTCAACACACTCATAAATTTTCTTCCTGTTCAAGGTGCTTTCAACACTATTTACTGTCATCTTCAAATTTAAGAGCTTAGTGTAAACTCAGATAATTAACAAAGTCAGTGCCAGGCATCTAGCAGATAGTCAATAATATGTTGGCAGGAAGGAGGAAAGGAAGAGAGGGAGGGAGGGAAGGATGAAGCGGGGGAGGAATCACCCTGGACCACAGCCCACATTCCTCCAGGGTGATTTTGAAACACCTGGTTAACATCCTGATTGAAGGGTGGGACGCGGTCCAGCATACGTAAGCATCCTTCTCTGGTGCAGTGGAGATAAGATGACAGCAAGGGCATGGCAGGAAGAAAAGTGCAGAAAGGTCAGATAGAGTAAGAGCAGGGCTGAGGAGGCAGGAGAACGCTGCTGAGGATGCAGACCCCGGCCACGGGAGGAGGTCATGGTAAAGATCCTGCCACGTCCCACAGCATCAGTCCCTGTGGTCCTCAGGATCCTCTGTAAACCCTGTTTGAAAAGCATGAGTCTAGATTGGGACATCCTTCAAGTGGGTCCAAATGGACTGAAAACATTTCTGGGGTCTAGGTGTGATGGTATCCTCTATTTCCTGCTTGCCTACCTGTCCTGTCTCTGGAACGTGAGGGAAAGAGCACACAGTACTGGAGCCAGTCTCTGCCTGCACGGCTGAAGAATGTTCTTACCATTCACCCCACCTTTCCACGGATGCTGGCCGTCTTCACCCCCGATGAGAGCTGGCTTCTAGGGGCTGTGAAAGAGAATCACAGAAGGAGATTCGCTGCCCTCTAGAAGCTACCCTAGAAGGTTGTCCTTTTTTGTTTTCTCTGATTGGAGCCTGTAGTACCAACTGACCATTTGGGTTTAGGTCATCCTTGGAGAAGGTCTGGTGGGATTTCAGAACAGGATCTTCTGAAAATATGTGAGGAGGAACCTACTACGGGACACAATTATTTCAGTTGCAGGAAATGAGACTTTATTTACATCCCAGGTAAATTCTTCAAGGTCAGAACATAGCTAGGGAGGGAACAGAGGGGAAAACAGATAGTAATTTTTTAAACTTGGCAAATTGTGGCAAATTAAGGGCAAGATTTACTGTCTAGATATGCAACATAGGTCTTTGATGATAATAGTAATATTGAATGAGATGAAATACTTACTAAGGGCCAGGCTGTGTTAAACTCTTATCTCACTGCTTACAAGAAGCCTATGAATTAGGTTCTCTCATATCTCCATTTTACAGATAAGGAAACTGAGGCTGACAAAATGCGGCAAAGTGCTCAGGGGCACATAGCTGGTATATGGTAGAACCTGAATCGCTGAATTTGTATTTCCAGTTGAAATCCTATTCTCTGCACTTTGGGCCACATGTATATATACACAAGCTGAATAAATCCTGTTGCAAGATTAAAACTGACAATTGCTTTCTCCCCCAGGTTCAAAAGCATTTTCACTACTTGAACCTGCTGTTGCCTACCTCTGGGGCAGGTTTGCTTACCCACTAAATTATACCACCTGGTAAACTGGTGGGATCCCTGTCCCCACCTTCCGGGTCCCCCCCCACCCCCCCCAGGCCCACAGCACAAGCGCGTGTGTACTCACAGGGGTTTGCTCTTTCTGGTAGGTCTGGGACCCTGGACTAAAGATTCCCATTCCTGTTGACTGACTTTATTAGTGCAACTCAAGTTTCTTGGTTTTCTGTTTCTTCCCAAAGATGCTTGAGTGCCTCTGGCCCACTGCTTCTGACCTAATTACTCTTGCCCTGATAGAGTATATCTTGATTATGGGATTCTTGAGCCATCTTCCAATTTGGGTCCACTCTGCTTTTTTGCATTTATGCAGGGAGCTCTTGAAAGGAAGTTTAGGTTTTTGTTCAGCAGTTTTTCTTGTCTTGATCTTATTTCCAGCCTCTGTGCAAACAAGATTACATATAAGACTTCAGCCCTGGATCACTCTGTAGCTAACCGCAGTCCTTCAGCATGTGAAGGCTGTTCTCAGGATCTCAACAACACCTATTCTATGGCTTCTAGAAAAGTTTCATTGAAAAAGAGGCATATTTCCTAAATTCTAGCAGTTGCCATTTCTTAATAGAAGTAATTGGAATGCATAGTCTGTTCCTATGTTGGAAGTTACTGAGAAACCAAAGTCCCCCATAGCAACAGTATTGTTCTGTCCTAGCCCACTGTTCCCACTTTCAAGATATGTTGAAACAATAATAATAATAAAGCTATTTCAAATATGCCAAATCTAAAAAATCTGCACTCCCAGACTCCACTATTGTGACTGTGTTTCTGGTTGATAGTCTATAATCTTATCACTTTTGGCCACACATCCACATACCATCCTGGGTTATTTATGAAGATAAATCCTGTGCTGAGATCAAAATCAACAATCATTTTTTGCTGCATCTAAATTTATTTTTGCTACTTAAAAAATGATTTTGAAAATATTTTCCAGTGGGTTTATTTGTTTTAAAAAGATTTTGGTAAAGAGATTCCTCTGAACAAAAAGTAGCTCTTGGGTTGTCAACTACCAACTGCGACACATTTGGAATATCTTGAATTGTTATCCAGTAACAGACAATTCAGTTTTAAGAGTATTTGTACCCTTGGCTATGTTATTACGTTTTAATGTTTTCGAAGTTTGTCTATCTAAAAATATAACTCCAGTTATTAATTTCTGGCTCACTGAGAGCATGGATTTATTAGCTAACTGAACTGTATGTTACCCATACTTTCTGAGTTTCGATTTCCTCATCTCTGAAGTGGAAAGAGTAACACCCACTTTATAGAATTGCCATGAGATTTCAACGATGTAATCCAGGTAAAATAATGATTTCCCATCACACAGTAAGTGCTCAGTAAAAGGTAGCTTGAAAATAGCATCTAAAGAGTGAAGTTTAAAATGAATAACTGAGGGACTTCCCTAGTGGTCCAGTGGTTAAGACTCCACGCTTCCACTGCAGGGGGCACGGGTTCAATCCCTGGTCTGGGAACTAAGATCCTGCATGCCGCATGGCATGGCCAAAATAAATAAATAAGACAAAATAAAACAAAATAATTGCGTTACAAAATTTGTGCCCACCTTCTATCCCCACAAGCCTGCGTGCTCAGGAAGGTAGTAGCCTCCTTTGACCTCCAACCTTCCCCAGCCTTCGGCTCAGTTCTGACACAGAGCAGTCTCTCAATGGATATTGGTGGAATGAAATTCACCTGAGTATCCACTTGCCATGCCCTCCATTGCATTGATTAGTAGTTGTCTATGTTTATCTTCAGAATCGATTTCTTTTTTCTAAATACATTAAAAAAACTTTAATCTCTGATTTTTAAAGGTACTGTTTTTGTTTCACTCTTCTGTTTAAGAAACTGACATTGAAATTCTAATGCAAATTCAGTACAATGGTGTTAAGAGGCTTATACCTAAAAAGAGTCAGCAGATAAATGATGTAACTGGCTTTTCCAAGGAGAGGTAAATGGAGACAACTTGGGAGAACAGCAGGAATTTGTCATCTGCTTTGGGGCTTGTCTCAAAAACAATCAGCTACAGTCTGGAGAGCTGACCTACAACTGGAAAAATTTGACCTCACATGTGAATGCGTTGGCCACTCTGCTGTGAGAAGACCAATGTCATCAGGGCCATTGCGTGAAAGAGGCAATTCAAAGCACACTGGGCTTGAACATAGAGCTTTTCCTCTATAAGGAATATATTTCCCAACTATTCATCTAATAGACCTTTTCTACTCTTTAACTATATACAAAGAAATGTATGGGCAAATGCTCCAAGCTAATTTATAAATATTTCTGGTGCTACTGCAATATTCTAAACATATTTGGCTCAGATTTAAATGTTAGGTGTGTGTGTGTGTTTAGAGAACTTTATTTCCTAAGACTGTATCAACGTTAGCCTAACAAATATTTCAAACACCCAATATGTGCTAGGAATGGTGCAAAAGGCTAAATGCATGGCACAAAAGAGCAAGAGGAAACGTGCCGAGATGCTAGAATGGAAGATTGGGGCCAGATTGTGTTATGCTATGCTTTTGAATTTGGAACATATTTTATCTTATAGGACAAGGTTGGAACATATGCTTACCTTGAAGGAAAAGCAGTGTCAGTACTGGCTGCCTGGAGAGCTGTGACGGAAACCAGTCTGTGACTGAAAGCTGCAATCATGCCACGGGAGGTGAGAGTGAGGGTGACCGCCCACATGGTAAGTGTTTGTCATTCTTTGTTTTGTGGTCAAAGGCAGCCACTGGAAGTGTCTGGCAAAGGAAATGGGTCTCATCAGGTCTCTGCTTAAGAAGACTGTCAACAGGTCAACAGTGAGGGAGATGAATTAGAGAAGGAGCAATTAACATATTTGATCTCACTTCATAGGCAGCTCTTTTCTAGACACAGGAGACACTAGCTATCTCCCTGGGCACCCATCTTCTCAGTTTATGGGAAGGCAGGTTACTGTGGGACAGGTTACTGCAATGGATGGAGGATTGCTGCCCCACTCTGCCCACCCATGAAAGGAGGGCAATCTTCATTCACTTGTCTTGTGGGAATTGAGCCGGACATCTGTTCACCTCTCAGATTACACGACCAAGTTTCATGTTACACGAGAGACATTCTCTGAACTCCAAGCTGAGTATCGTCCTGATAAATATTACAAACTCATTCAGGAAAGTGAATTCCCATCTTTTCACCCAAAGTAGGCTCCTGAATATGCTGGTATCTGAGTACATTTCACCAAAATGAGAAGCATTTCTCAGAAAGAGAAATTAGCAGCCAACAGTACAATGTGTTAGAGTTCCAGCAGGAAACAGATGGCACTCTCAAACTCAGTGAGGAGTGTTAACAAAAGAGTGATTTACAAAGGTCTGGAAAGATTTAGGGACGTGTACAAAGGATGTTGAAGGACCCTGGGGCTGAAGTAGCAGAAGGTGATGGTGATTGGTAAGCTCTTTGTTACCACCAGGTCTAAAGGAAAATGTGCCAGTTCCAGATCTCAGGGTGGGCAGCTCTAAGGAAAGGGTCACTGGAGAAGAGCCGTGACATTTGATGGAAAGATGTGGCCAACCTGTGTATACGGCAGGCAAAGAGTTAAATGCACAGCCTCCTTCTCACCCCACTGGGGCTGAGAACCCATTGATGTGGCCTGTACAGATCAGCCTGCAGGGCACAGACTAGAACAGAGGAGGGTGGAGTGTGGGTCTGGAAGGCAAAGAGAAAATAACAAGCTCAGTGCAATTTTTGGTATGTGATGAATTCACATGAAATAATAACGATAAGAAATCAGCAAAATGTGGGCTAGGAAACCCCAAGCTCCATGTTCCTCCATAAAATCATCAACAAACAAACAAACAAACCCAAACCCACCCTTGCCTGAATGGAAACAGTCTTGGTCTTGAGTGTGGCAACTCAACTCCCAGTTTCACTCTTTAAACCACAGGGAGGGAGCAGACCTTATTTACAAATTATTGTGTATATCTGTTCTAAAGTGGCTGGGGATACCAGAGGATCTGACTCGCTGTCTCTTGCTCTCATAACGCAGAACACATGCAGGAAAAGCTGTAGGCTTTGCTCACAAAAGCTACAAGGAGATTACACACCCACAGAAACCTGGGGCAATAGATGCTCACTGGAGACATACAGTAGACCATCTGAGGACCAGAGGAGACAGTGAGATGAGACTTTTTGGGAAATGAGGAGATTCAAAATCAGCCATTTTTACAGGGGAATCTAGAAAGCCACATGCATAACCAAGTAGGACATATGCTCAGAAGAAAAACTAAGAAGACCTAAAAATTTCACCTAAGGCTGATTCCTAGTCTCAGAGAAAACCTAACTAAGTAGAAGGAATACCCCAGCACAGAGTCAGTCTACCAAGACTGGGAGTTGTAATTGCTCTCTCTCTTTTTTCTCTCTGTATTTTTTTCTTTGTCCGTTTCATCTCCTGGCATTCAAAGAAGTTTCTATCAAAACATTAGTTGAGCACAAACTAAAGTAAAAGAGATTTCAGTGAGAACACATGGCAAGAAATAGACTTTGCAAAAATGGTTTGGAAAAGTCTCAAAACAAATGGACTATCATAGCCTTCAACAATCAAACAAACAACAAAAAGTAAATTCTGGGGAAGGGGGGAAATCTGATTCCCAGACTTAACACATTATAATAATCAAATGTCAAATTTTACTTTATCTCTAAAGACAGAATTAGGTTGGAAGGGAAAGGAAGAAAAAGATATTTAATGCAAATAGTAGCTAAAGAGAATTGGGGTGGCTATACTAATATTAGAGAAAATAGACTTTAAGTAAAAAATTATTACAAGAGACAAAGAAGGATATTATATATTGATAAAATATCAATTCATCAGGAAGATATAACAATTATAAACATCAGAGCTCTAAAATATATCAAGCAAACACTGAAAGAATTGAAGGGAGAAATACACACTGTAAGATAATAGTAGGAGACTTCAATGCCCCCACTGTCAATAAAGAATAGAACAACCAGACAAAAGATCAATAAGGAAACAGTGGACTTGAACAACACTGTAGACCAACAGAATCTATCAGACATATACAGAACACTCACCCAACAACAGCAGAAAACACATTTTTCTCAATTGAGCATGAGCATTCTCCAGGATCTGTTAGACCACAAAACAAATTTTATTAAATTTTAAAAGATTGAAATCATATAAAGTTTCTTTTCTGAACATCCTGGAATGAAGCTAGAAATCAATAACAGAAGGAAAACTGGAAAATCCACAAATATGTGCAAATTAAACAACATATTCTTAAAAAAACCAATGAATCAAAGAAGACATCACAAGGGAGATTAGAAAATATCTTGAGACAAAAAGATAATGAAAAACATAACATACCAAAATTAACTAATGCAGAGAAGCAGTGCTAAGAGGGAAATTTATAGCTGTAAATGCTTACATTAAAAAAAAGAGGGCTTCCCTGGTGATGCAGTGGTTGAGAGTCCACCTGCCATTGCAGGGGACACAGGTTCGTGCCCCGGTCCGGGAAGGTCCCACATGCCGCGGAGCGGCTGGGCCCGTGAGCCATGGCCGCTGAGCCTGCGCGTCCGGAGCCTGTGCTCCGCAACGGGAGAGGCCACAACAGTGAAAGGCCTGCATACCACAAAAAAAAAAAAAAAAGGAGAAATCTCAAATCAATAACCTAACTTACTCTTTAAGGAAAAAGAAAAGCAAACCAAAGCTAGCAAAAGGAAGGAAATAATAAAAATTAGAGGAGAGATAAACAAAATAGAGAATAGAAAAACAATGAGAAAAATCAACGAAACCAAAATTTGATTCTTTGAAAAGATCAACAAGGCTGACAAACCTGTAGATGGATTGACTAAGAAAAAAGAGAAGACTCATGTAACTAAAATCAGAAATCAAGCGGGACATTATGACTGATTTTTCAGAAATAAAAACTATAAGAGAATATTATGAACATTTGTATGCCAACAAATTGGATAACCTAAATGAAATGGACAAATTCCTAGAAATACATATCTACCAAATCTGAATCATGAATAAATAGAAAGTACGAGTAGATTTATAACTAATATGAAGATTAATCAGTAATCAAAACCTCTCAAAAAGAAAAGTCACGGGCCAAATGGCTTCACTGGAGAATTCTACCAAACCTTTAAAGAAAAATTAACATTGATCCTCACCTGTTCCAAAAAATTGAAGAAGTGAGAACATTTCCTAACTCATGCTATGAAGCCAGAATTACCCTGATTAGCAAACACAGCAAAAATGCTATAAGAAAAGAAAACTACAGATCAATATTCTTTATGAACATTGATGCAAAAATCCTCAACAAACTACTAGCAAGCTGAATTCAACAGCCTATTAAAAAGGTCATATACCATGGCCAAGTGACGCAAAGATAATTCAATATACAAAAATTAACCAATATAACACACCACATTAACAGGATGAAGGAAAGCCCCCTGCATGATCGTCTCAACTGATGCAGAAAAAGCATTTGGCAAACTATCAGAATATCAATATACAAAATATTAGTTACAACTTCTCTTTATTTGGGACGTGCCACGTGCCAAGCAGTATAATGAGGCATTTGATATAGGATGTTTCGAATCCACAAGGCAACACCCTAAGATATGTAATATTATATTAGCACATCCCTCTTACATATGAAGAAACTGAGGCTGGGGCTTCAAAACTGAAGTCATGTGTCAAAATCACATATATAGTGAGGAGCAGAGTAAGTACATACGTTCTAGATTTTCAGCTTACAAAGCCTAGGACATTTCTGCGGTGTATTGTGGCTTTTGCTTCTGTTGTTTGTTTGTTTGATCACACCATTTTGTTGAGGGGCTTCAGGGAAGGAGTGAAGCCTGGGAGGCCAATGAAGATACAATGTCCTTGCCCCAGGTGGGATCTCCCCAGCTTCACAGTTTGCTGAAATCTGCTTCTATATGAAGGAGAATCAAAATGAAGGTACCAAGAGCAGATCTGACAAAGTCACTACCTAACTGATGGGCTTAATAAAATGGCCTCTGATGTCTTCACCCCTGTCCCCATCCCGACCAGTAATAAAGGGCTACAATTTTGGTTGCATGTTAGCTTTCATTGCTGGAATGGAGGTCTGGCCCATCTCACTCCCAAACTGACTGTGGACTGCCGGATGATGTCTCTTCCCTTTCCACAGTCTGCCCAGGGAAAGACCGGTTCACCCGGAACCAGCAGCCCAATAATAGAGCTGACCCCACGTGGTGGCAGGAAGAACAGAAACAAAAAGGCAGCTAATAAATTGAGAAAGCTGGAATCGATCTGGTTTTGACTCAGAGTCATACTCTGTCTCTCTTGGAAAAAAAAAATTTCTCTCTGAAAGATTGGTGCCAGCTCACTGTACTTGAGTTATAAATAAAAGTCAGAATTAGAGTTTCCAATTTTTTAATGAGTTTTAATAGATGTATTGTTTAGCTTCCTGACAAACTGATGAAATGCAGACCAACTAAATTGCAAAAATGCCTCTGACATTTGTTTACTTGGACTATTACAAGAAAAGAGATTGTTCAAGGTTATATCCTTTTATTTGTAGTGAAGCCCAAAAGTCTGCTTCTGCTGACTCCTGAATTTGTACATTTTCAACCAGAAAAATCTCTTTCCAGCTAATACCTTGCTTTAGGCCCACAGCTGGGGAGGCGGTGTACCTGTCAGGTCAAGTGCTTCTGCGCTATGAATGGTGGGAATGGTGACATCTGCAGACTAGGAAGTAAAAGAGCTTTTGAGGATCCAGCTTTTGTGGATGAGGTGAAGGGGCGTTCACCTAACCTAAAAGCCTGGGTTTTTCTAAGACTTAGAGACCGGAGATTTCTGGGGAGGAGCTGCTGGTATGTGAACTCCTTTTCACTGGAGTTATCCACAGAAGTAACCCCACATTTTGTTTAGGTTCCATTGATTGCCCTCTGCTCTTTGACGGTTTTCACAGTCTCCCTTGTCTATCACTGGGCATGCGTGTAGAGTGACAATGACAGAGGAAGCACTTAATGTTAACCAAGACATGAAAGCCCTTAAATGCTCTGCGTGAGGTGAATTCTGGCTGCTCTAAAAGGTTATGTGATGCTGTAATATGGTATGTCATGCCAGTTTCATCATTCCAACCCAAGTTGTCTTATGTGAACCTGGTCTATTAAAGGAAAAGCCTTCCTCCTTTAAGAAAACAGAAGTTAAAAAAATAAGAAAAAAAAAAACCTCTTTCATTTCCACGTCTCACCAGGTCAGGTGACTTCTGTTATCTTCTCTGGGTTGAAGGCTTTAACCACGGGAAATAGAGTGGCACTAAGCAAGAATTTTCCTATCACTGAGAAAATCTGCTTGTTAAGTTTGCCAGAAACTGTCTACCTCTCAGCCAAAATGACAGGCTGGTGAATCCCATGCCAGTGGGTGTGGGCGGCTCATCGGGCTCTCATCTCTGAAGGCAGAGCGTACAAGTAGGTCACAGGCAAAGGAATTGGTGGCTTCCTTTCAGTCTTGCCTTTCCAGTTGGGATTTTAAAGAAAACCTCTGGAGGGGAGGCTCGGAGGCAAGTTAGCAGGTATGGGATACCTGGGGACCAAGTAGCCCCGGTCATGAGCAACGATTAGGAGGACAAAACCCACGTAGGCTAATGAGAGCCTGTGGTACCATCCCTTCCTACCAAAATGTTTACTAAACCCTGAAATCAAAGACTGGCAAATCCCCAAAGATCAACTCTACCCTCTGGGGTCTGTCAAAATCAATCCCATCCTTCTGGGTCTTAGGAGATGTGATCCTTGCCCTCTGCCTGTCTGCACTTCTCAGCTCTGACCATCAGTCAACTCTGCTGTCAGCATTAACTTTTGTTCAAGTTCAAATCTGGAAATATCTTCCCTTTATTCTCTGTGCTCCTTTTCTCAACCCACTGCGACACTCCCCTGTCAAAGAAAGCCTTTGTAGAGCTCAAAGTAAAACGCTGTTTCAGAATGGTCACCACGCCAGGGTGTAGCCCGCATTCAGCAGAACAGAAGCGGAATGTGGCCTTTGGCTTGTATAGTTGTCGTGTCTAAAAACAGCAGAGACGCCCCTTACTGTACTGGTGACACAGACGCATGAGGGATGAATAATCATCTTGGCAGTCATTGGGGGTGGGTAAGCAATAGAGAACAATGAGTAAAAAGTGATCTCAAAATATTAAAATGAGGAGCACAAACTTCAAAGGATGTTTTCATTGTGAACTAGGGTTTTCATTCCTTGATCAATTCCTCTGCCCCTTTATTCTTTATTTCTAAAACCTGAGTTGGCCAAGGACCTTTTTTTTTTTTTTTTGGTCTTTACTAAGGCCAGTTTCCTTCATTCACAGTCTAAGGCCTGTGTAATTTAGCTACGGCTGTCCAAGAGTATTTGCAAGTACTCTACACACTGTGAAGCATTTTCCTACGCATAATGTCCTTTGTTTGTCCCCTTATATTTGAAGTACAGATAATCATCCTTTTTTGCAGTCGAGGAAATTGAGGCTCAGAAAGATGAAGTGGCTGGTTCCAAACCATGAGACTGTACGCAGTGGGGCTGGGACTGAGGCTCGGTTTGGTTTTATACACTCTGTGCCTTTGTCACTAGGTTATGCCACCCTGTCTGCAGCTAGAAGAGCATACATCGTCCAGCAAACCTTTATTGTGTGCTTTCTAGGTGCCGGTATCATACACAGCTCTGTAATCTGTGTTCCTGCTGCATCTAAGCCATTAATAAGATGATGCTGGGTTTCCCCGGTGGTCCAGTGGTTAAGACTTCACAATCCTACTGCAGTGGGGCACGGGTTCGATCCCTGGTCATCCCGATGCTTTGCAGCATGGCCAAAAAAAAAAAAAAAAAAGATGATGCTGCATAATCGGAATAAACTTTATCTTTTGGTCATTTTTATTTCATTAGAGACATAAATACAAGGACCTTTTTTTTTGGTCTTTACTTTCCTGTGCAGGTAAGGAGTCTCATTTTGGCTTCCCTCATGAAAGTGGTACTAACATACCCAACAAAGATGATCATAAGATCTCCTGGGGAGGTACCTGGGAGAGTACCAAATCCAACTTTGTCACATTTAGAGATGAGAAAATTAACACCAGAAACTTCAAGTAACTTTTCTAAGGCCACACAGCTAACTAGATGCTGAGCCAGAACTGAAAACCAAAATGTCTGATTTATTTCTCCTAGAAAATAAATTCTAGTTTATTTCTCCTAGAAACTGAATCGTTTTCGGCCAAGTGTAGTTTGACTGCTTCGTATTCGTACTTCTTTTTCCAGGACAGTTTTTACAAAGCGGTGAGATAAAAAGGGACACCTTTAGGTTTTAGGTTATATATAAATATGTATATACCTGATAGAAGCATACAGGAAGATTAGCAGTCAAGCCCATTAATCTGAAACAAATGAGAAAAATGAGGAGCATCTCTGTTCTCACTTACATTTGTCCTTTCTAATCAAGACCATGTGAAGCTAGAAAAGAACCAGGAGCACAGCGTGACTGCCAAAGACAAAGAAAGAACAGCAGAGAAAGAAAACCGAGGGAAGAATGGAGTAGAGACGCGGTGCTGTTTCCAGCATCTCAGCACAGGGTCACACTTCCAGCTCTTCATCAGCTAAGAATGTTCTGCTCACATCGGGCCAGTTCACGCTGCACAGGAAAGCCTGTAGCCCTCCGCTCACAGCCCCCACTTCCTGTGGGAGGCAGCAGATCAGGCTCAGCCCTGCCATTCCCTTGACTGACATGCTTCCAAGCCCGAAGAAGGACCTCGCTGCTCACCCTGCCCTTTGGTGGAAAAGGGTCCACTGTCACCTGCCGACAGTGATCAGGAAACGATTGTCCATTTCTCAGGTGTCTTTTTCCCACCTGTGTGTATGTAGGAAAGCTCAACCTTCTTTGGGCCCACAGCACTCCAAGAACTCACCATTCATGCGAGTTAATTATTTACACTCATCCTGGAGCCGATTCCAGGCTGGCACTATGAATATGGGAAACAAAATGGCAACTTCTCGCTCAGGAATTGAGCCCATTGCGGTGAAATGACGTGCCCACCATCACACAGTTAGTGGAAAAGGCAGTAACGAAAAGACTCAGATCTGAGTTTCAACTCCATTTTCTTTCCAGCATCCCAGTGTTGGCCGAGGCAAGCATCAGGGACCACTGGCACAGGGTCAGCTGGGGGAATTTCCTGCTCAGAGGACTTGGTCCTTCGCTTTTTGATTATATTTCTTACTGAGTAGAAGGAAATATTTATTTTCATTAGGAAAGCTAAAGGGGTAGAAGACCCAGAAGTCCTGGGTGGGATTGTATAATTTATAGAGAACTCCGTGGAGGGCAGGGCACAGGAAAAGAGAATGATTGATGTGCCCAAAGGTTCAAGAAATGAAAGAAACCCAAAGATCTTCATAAATGTCAGATTCTCAGATATTCTAAAGACACTCTTGCTAAGTGTTTTCCACATTTTTAAGCCCATGTTCTCACACAATGCTTTTTCAATGAAGCCTCCATGAATCTCTAAAACCCAAGAAGATTTTGAGTAATTTCACGTGTCATATTTGGGATCATGAAAATATACACCCTTATAGATTTTTAGGTGTCCCCAGGGCAACTAGGTACTTCTCCTCCCCACACCCACCGATAATCCCTGTAGCCCAATCCTGCAGATGAAGAAAATGCCAAGAGATGACCTGCCTAAGATCCTCTAGCTGGTTAGCTGCCTGCCCAAGATAAGAACATATGTTTCCTGTCTTCTAGTCAAGAGCTTTATCCTCTATAACGTCCTGTGTCCCAAGAGTTCGAGTGTATCAGAAATGTGAGCTGTACTTCGAGTATTCAATTCTTCAAATTCTTTAAAGCGCTCAAAATATTTCCTTGGGGAAGTTATTCTAGGCATCTTCTGGGAAACAAGCACATGGTATATCCATTATCCAAATGGCTCTTTAGTCAGAGAAAGAAACGTTGTTGTTAGCTGCAGAGAATAGAGCCCCAGCCAAAGTCTCAATCTGCCTCTGAACAAAGGGGTGGGAGAGTGAATGAGAAGAAGAATTACAGAAAAGAAGACACCGGTGTCCACTTGAATTTGGCATAGTGAAAATTGATGAACACATGGCCCAAAGCAGTATAAGCCCTCATTCCTAGACTTAAAATTGTAAGAAGAAAACTAATCAGCCAAGTGAAATGAGAATTATTAAATGCTTGGAAGTGCCTCAGGAATCTTTAGAAATTTAAGCAACACTCTATAATTAATACATATGGGATTTTTGTTTTAAAGAAAGGAAAACTACAGCTGTACTGTGGACTCACAAAGGAAGATAGAGGATTTCATCTTGAAAGACAGAAAATGATCTCTCTCTGAGAATATGAAAGAAGGTGGATTCACACTGGAACATGCCTGAGAACTGCAAGGGACAGGAAATGACAGCAGCAGTCCCTGGAAGGAATGCGTGGGCAGAAGGGTTATAGGAACTTTCAAGGCATTTATAAAAGGATCGGAGAGAAAAGAGACATAGGAGGCCCATTAGTAAATCAGAAGAAAGATGGATTTAATGATGCCCATGACATTATTGAGATCATGAACTGCATCATTAAATTCACCTTTTAAAAAGAAGAAAGAAAATATATCCCCAGGAGTCTTTTTGTGTGGAGAGGAGGGGCAGGGAGGGTAGAAATCTGAATCTTTTAAAACATGGCCACTTGTAAACAAGCAAATTTTAAAACCAGACGAATTCAAAAGCAAGCAAAGCTAATCAATGGCGTGAGAAGTTGAGAGAGGGATGACCTTGGAGAGGAGGGGTGGGGGGCTTCTGGGATACTGGTGATGTTCTATGTCTACACCTGTGTGAGATTCCGGGGGTGGGAAATTTTCTATGAAAATTAATTGAGCTGGACTCTGCGACCCATGTACTTTTATGTATGTGCCATACAGTAATAAAAAGTAAAAATAGAAATGAAATGAGAGTTTTGAAAAAGGTAATTATCAAAATGATAGTGATGTGACACCAGAATCCAAGGTGGGGTGGTAAGGTGCCGGATTATCAAGCAACACATAGATAGTTTCAAAAATCATTAGAGGGCTGAAATGGAATGGAATAGCCATCAGTCAGGGTACAACCACATTTTACTTTGCAATCAATATATTCCTGTACAATTATGAGTATGCATTTATGCGTGTAATTTTGTGGTGGACATTTCTCATGAATAGGAATCTTATACCCCATTTGAAATTAAATCATCACTGTCTAATTTTTCTTATTTAAGAGAAAATCCAAATTTCCATCTATACAATTTGTTTAAATTGAAGTGTATCCAAATTGGCAGAAAGGAATGAAATCATATAGCCATATGTGACTTTTAAGAAAAAGACTAGTCAATTCAACCAGAAATAATTTGATTGCTAATTACGTGGCCAATTCAATACTAGTTATCACTGAGGATAAAAAAGAAGTAAAAGATTTTGTTTCTGTTAAGGACTAGTAATCTAGTCGGGGAGAGAAGACTAATACATGTGAGTGGCACAGAAATGCTACATTGTTCATTCAATGCTGTCTCTAAGTGGTAATATGCATGTAATAGTATGAACACATGGTATCTTAGAGTATGATTTTGACTTTCTCTTTTCATAAAAAAACGGTGAAATGAGAACTACTGTATTGATTGAAATTTGTATAGACTTTAAACTGAAAACTCATTTCACAGGAATTATCTGATGGAGATCAAATTAGATGTCATTTTAGTAAACAGGTTCATTAAAATTTTCTAAGAAATTCTTTACAACAATAAAATATGCAGTTGTTTTACTAATCCGTAACATTCTGTGAAAGCTCTAGAACATTTAAAAAGGGGGAAGGGGAGGAAATAAGGAGATCTCTCAAGTTGAATGCCAGTACCACTGGAAATCAATTACCAACATGGTATGTGGGAAGACATTGGTCAAGTCCAAGTGCTAAAAGCAATGCTGAGGTCAGAGTGCACAACAAACTACATTAGAATTGGGAACATGACTTAGTAGGAAACGGCAAAACAGATAAGCAGAGTCTAGGTCTCTGTCTACACAGTAGTAAAAACTCCCATGTTGAAAAGGAAAAAATAGTCTAGTAGAATGAGCAATAGCTCATCTGAATGTCCACATTTCAGCCTTGTTTCCAGCCACATCTGTGAATGAATCAGAAGTTTCCCTCAGTCGAGTTGACTTCTGGCTGAGTACAATAGGCTGAATAATTGTTCCCCCAAAATATCTCTGTCCTAATCCCAGGAGCCTGTGACTGTTACCTTATATGGCAAAAGGGACTTTGCAGATGTAATTAACATAAGGTTTTTTTTTTTTACATCTTTATTGGAGTATAATTGCTTTACAATGGTGTGTTAGTTTCTGCTTTATAACAAAGTGAATCAGTTATACATATATTCCCATATCTCTTCCCTCTTGTGTCTCCCTCCCACCCTCCCTATCCCACCCCTCTAGGTGGTCACAAAGCACCGAGGTGATCTCCCTGTGCTATGTGGCTGCTTCCCACTAGCTATCTATTTTACATTTGGCAGTGTATATATGTCCATGACACTCTCTAACTTTGTCACAGCTTAGCCTTCTCCCTCCCCATATCCTCAAGTCCATTCTCTAGTAGGACTGTGTCTTTATTCCTGTCTTACCCCTAGGTTCTTCATGACATTTTTTTCCCTTAAATTCCACATATATGTGTTAGCATACGGTATTTGCCTTTCTCTTTCTGACTTACTTCACTCTGTATGACAGACTCTAGGTCCATCCACCTCATTACAAATAGCTCAATTTTGTTTCTTTTTATGGCTGAGTAATATTCCATTGTATATATGTGCCACATCTTCTTTATCCATTCATCCGATGATGGGCACTTAGGTTGTTTCCATCTCCGGGCTATTGTAAATAGAGCTGCAATGAACATTTTGGTACATGACTCTTTTTGAATTATGGTTTTCTCAGAGTATATGCCCAGTAGTGGGATTGCTGGGTCATATGGTAGTTCTATTTGTAGTTTTTTAAGGAACCTCCATAGTGTTCTCCATAGTGGCTGTACCAATTCACATTCCCACCAGCAGTGCAAGAGGGTTCCCTTTTCTCCACACCCTCTCCAGCATTTATTGTTTCTAGATTTTTTGATGGTGGCCATTCTGACTGGTGTGAGATGATATCTCATTGTAGTTTTAACATAAGCTTTTTGATACGGGGATACTCAGGGGCTCAATGTAATCCCAGTGGTCCTTATAAGAGGGAGGCGGGAAGGTCAAAAGAGGAATTAGAAGATATATGACCATGGAAGCAAAAAGTTGAGCAATAAAAGGAATGGATAGTGCATGGACCAGGGAAGCAAGGCAGACTCCAGGAGCTGGAAAAGACAAGGACGTGGATTCTACCCCAGACCCTTGAGACAGACCCAGCCCTGTGGACACCCGGATTTTAGCCCAGTGAAGCTTATTTCAGACTTCTGGTCTCCTGAACATGAGGGAGTAGATTGGTGGTGTTTTACACCACTACCTTTGTGGTAATTGTCTATGGCAGCATTAGGAAACTAATACACTGTGTAAGGTAATCAGTCTACTTAGACTTGATTTTCTCCAAGATGCCTGTCATGTCAGGCACTGGATTGGAGCATAGCTTTTGAAGACGAACAGGTAGTTCACTGAGAAGCAGGGTCTCCTCTCAGGGTATTTCTTATGCCACTTTCTTGAGTTTTTTTCACTTTTTTTTTTTTGTGTGTGTGTGTGTGGCTTTAGAAGTTCTAAGCTTGAATTTTAAATCCACGATGAAGCCCTTGGTATTATCAGCTCTGAATTATTGCAGGAAGCCAGTCCCTGAGCTAGTTTCCTGAAATTCATATCTATCAAGGCTATGGCCCACCTCCAGAATGCACGGGGACTGGGACCCAGACTCCAGGAAAAAAGAAACTAGCCACACGGCTAAAGAAAGATCATTATAGCACACCTAAAACTAATATAATATTGTATGTCAGCTGTATTTCAGTTAAAAAAAAAAGCAAGATTGTTACCCTTGGAAAATCATAGATGATTAAGACATCAGCTCTAAAGTGTAAGTTTTAATGTGTTTCTATAGGGATTGTTTGACTCAAATTTCCTTTTAGTAAGTAATTTGTTCCCCGTCTCCACAGTAGCAAAAAAATAAGGGAAAAGGATACTTTTAAAGAAAGGGCTTATCCGTTAACACATGTTTCTCCCTTACTGGATCATCAGCTCCTTGAGGATAGAGCCCATGAATTATTACTCTTTGGTTCCACAACAACTAGTTGAGTGCTGCTCAACAATAGCTGATGAGACTTTTTTGTTTGTTTTTTTTTTCCATAAAGGAGGGGAAGAAGGAAGAAAGGAGAAAAAGAAACTCTTTTAAAAAATACTTTTCTTGAAATCATGAATTGGGGAACCAGAGTAGATTTCATCAGTCAGGAGCTACAAATTTTAAAAATTCATTTATAAAAATATTGGTTTACTTTTTCATTAGTATCAGCCTACCAAGTAAGCTCACTACTGAGCCTAGATTGGAGAACAAAAATTAGGTACAATGGTTTGGGTATTGAAAAGCGATAGAAAATGCTAACGTTGGTGAATGAAATTTCGAATGGAATTTGCAATGAATATTTTGGGTATTTTCACGCTAAATAACTAGCTCCACGTTTTTTTGGTGACTTTTGTTGTAAAACTGAAGGCTAACTGTATGCAGAACCTTAGGGAAGATTTCATACATTGTACAAGCATGCAAATATTGGCATAAGAAAGACACTGTCAACTCTTCTAGAAACTTAAGTATAATGATAAAAACGTAAATACATTCAAAGAAAAAGGTTAGTGCTTAAATAGGAAGGGCTCAATATATATTTGTTGTTTGATCAAATCTTTAGTAATGATGGCCCTAAGAAGAGAAGCACTTTAATGTGGAGACAGGAAGTACTTGAGTTACTTGTGGGATTGATGCAAAAACAAAGGCTTACCAAATGTTGTAAGCTTTATTCAACTCTTCTAGGCTTATCATTTCTTTTTTTAAAAAAATTAATTAATTAATCAATTTTTGGCTGCATTGGGTCTTAGTTGCTGCATGCGGACTTTCTCTAGTTGCGGCGAGTGGGGGCTACTCTTCGTTGTGGTGCATGGGCTTCTCGTTGCGGTGGCTTCTCTTGTTGCAGAGCACGGGCTCTGGGCACATGGGCTTCAGTAGTTGTGGCACATGGGCTCAGTAGTTGTGGCTTGTGGGCTCTAGAGAGCAAGCTCAGTAGTTGTGGCACACAGGCTTAGTTGCTCCATGGCATGTGGGATCTTCCCGGACCAGGGTTCGAACCCTGGCATGGGTTTTTAAACACTGGACCACCAGGGAAGCCCCTAGTCTTATCATTTCTTAAGTGTGTTAGAATTTGCAGTATCCAGGCAAGGATGACAACCCGTATTGACAAAGATGGTCTACATGGTTTGTGTATGATTTGTACAAGGCATGGCATTGGACTAGCCTTGTGCTGGACCCCACCAGGAAGGGGACCCTCCGTGCTTCCACAGTGAAGGCATCTTCCCAGCACAGAAACAGTGGGAAGTCAGGAAACATGGATTCGAGTCCAACTATGACCTTGTGAAAGTGACTTATCATCCTCAGACATCAGTTTCCTCTTTTGGAACATGAGGGGGTTAAATTAGAGCACTGCCGAAGTCCCTTCCTTTTCTGAAATCCTATAACTTTACACTTGGCCTAGAGAACAGCGCTATCCATTAAAAAGGAATTTTGTCCTCTGTCAGGTTCCTCTGCCCTAAATATTCCAGGTCTTGACTTGTACACAGTAGGGAGCAAGAGGCACGTCCTTTGGATCCTGCGGTTAAAAATATTTAGTTCTTTGGTGTTGGAAACATTTTCTTCAACTAAATATTGTAACCTTGACATAGCTGGATGTGTACTTAACTGTAAACACACGCTATTGGCAAGACCTCATGAAATAACTGACTTACAGTGACCTTGGGGCTGGCAGCCTAGCAGCTCAGGTTTCTCATTATCATTCTGTGCCAGATAAGATAGTTTTCCTCCCATTCAGCTGAGTTTCAGCCTTTGTTTGTGGGGAGGTGGGTAGTGAGAGCTTTAAAACGCTCAGCATCATATGTTGTGATGTGAATTTCAGCAGCCTATTTTGGGGAGCTATTTTTAATCTCTCAATACATGATTAATGTGACCACTTTCTCCTTATCACTCTTTGATTTAATTAACAACTGGTGTGATTACTCTTTCTGGTTGTGATACCAGACTATTAAGATTTTGAATCATGAATGCAGCCATGTTGGTTAAAAAGCCAACAAAACTGTTCTTGATGGGACAAGAGTGTCTCTGTGGGCTAGTGAGTTTTGTGAAGTCTGTTTGCAAGACCACGTAAGGGACTGATTGTAAAATAAGTTTAAGTGGTGCTGCCGTTCAATTAGAAAGGACCATAACAAAAGTGAACTGTATTGCTCCATAAAAACCTCACGTTATATAAGCTTAATGAGCATTTCTATTGTGTAGAAAAAGACTTGGAAAGATTACTGTTCAGCCTAGGTTATTCTCTTTCTTTGTATTATTCCTTTTCATATCAATTATATAACTGAGGAAGAGAGATGCTGGCTGCATCTCCAATATTTGACTGCTCCCATAAAGGCTATTTTGTTCCTCCTAAATTAGAATCTGGTTCAATGGTGAGCAGTAGCCTTGGGGATAGGATCTTGATTTACCAAAACCGATAAAAATGTGTTTCGAGATATCTGGGAACCACGTGGCAAAATAAGACCTTTTGATCAATCTTCAGGAAGTAGATATTAACCGGAACTTATCTTTTCTTACTCCTGCCCAATTTATTATTCTCATCACAAATTAAAAACAATACATCAACCAAAAATGTTTAATTCCCTTATTAGTTACCCAAACTAACCAAAAGTTTGAATTTCCAGTGAATCAAAGTTGCAGGACCTTGAAAGAGAAAATGGCTGAGAATAAATGAATGGAAAGAGCTTAGTACAAGGGCTGATACATTTTAGATGCTCAGTAAAAATGATGACTGTTATTAACAGCATAACATCTTTGACTTTGCCATTTGTCTTTTCGTTAATTTATTTCAGAGCAATCATACACCAGTCTTGTTTTCTGTCTTCTTCTTGCTGCTGAGGGATCTGATACCTAAATTCACAGTAGCAAAATTCCTCTAGAATTAATTAACACATCCCATAGAGTAAGTTATTATGGGATTTAAACTGCATCTCTAAAAACTGTATTATTACATTTATAAATTAAAAATCAGTTTTGAAAGGGGGTTCAAAATGGAGTCATTTATGGCGTCAAGAGGTATATACTTCTACTCCAAAAGGCATTGGCTTGTGGACAATGTTATTTATCTTATAAAAGAAACCGTGTACTAATAAAAAATCAGGAAGCTTCAGGAAGCTACTTGGAAGTTGATAATTTGAGCTTTGAGGGAATTTTAATCCAGACTCTATAATAAACTCGATTTGATAGCTTAGGAAACTTAAGTAGTCTACCTTAATTTCTTCATCTATAAAATGATAATTATGATATAACAGAGGATTCATAGTTTATAAAATTATGGTAGAAGTGTACATTCCTAGAAGAATTACCCCGAAAGAAGGTACATTCCCTTCTTAGCATAATGGTGTAAAGTCACTTCTGACCAGGAAGATGGGTGAGGTGGATGGTCCTGATGCATGTGTTTCTGTGATTTTGTGATTCTATGACCGCCCCAGATGGGGTAATGCCACTAGTTCTGAGTAGCTGAAGTGGAGGTGGCATAAAGAGAAGGAATCATGGTTATGGGAGAAAAATAATCCGAGCCTCCACTTTACCTTCCCAGCTGATAAAATTTGCTTCTATTCAAAGTTGAAAGAGTACGTATTTCAAAAACGTTTACTGGCTGATTACAGAGCTGTAACAGTAACGATGCCAAATCAAATTGGATAAATGCTGCCGGGCACATAGAAGGCCCTCAGTCAATGTTTGTAAAATTAAACCTGAATATAAATGATTGCAAGGCATTTTGGAAATTAAAACTTCCTTGAAATAGTAGATATCAAAAATATGAGCCAACTATGATTCAGAAAAAATTAAAGATCAAAGATGAAATGATTAGATTCCTAATCAATGATTCATCTCATAGGGATCTTCTGAGAAATGTTTAATTGATGAACATAAAGACTTTGGATTTTTAAATGATCTTTTGAATGCATTTTTAGCTTGTTTTATGAGTTTGCACATTTCAGCTCTTTATCATCATATATTTATCGGATGACTACCAGATGTCAGATACTATTCTAAGCCCTGGGGAAGCAGGAGTGAACAAACAGGAGAAAAATCATACCTTCATGAAACTTCCTTTAGAGCGGGGGAAACAAACAAATATGAAAAAGACACAGCATCTCAAATGTAATGTTATATAGAGACAAGCAAAACAGGGAAGGAGGGGAGGAGAACGCTTGGAGGAATGTGTTTTCGTTATAAACAGAGTGGTCAGGAAAGCCTTGCTGAGAAGATGCTTCTGAGCAAAGATGTGATTCTGGAGGCAGGTAGTGAGCCCTGGGGGATCCTGGGGGATCCTGGGGGACCGGCACCCCAGGTAGAGCAAGGAGCACCACCTGTGGAGGCGCCATGCCCTGGCTGTTTGAGGATAACAGGAGGTCACCGTGGCTGGCGTGGAGTGAGCGAGGGTGACAGTCAAGGCACTTAGATGTCGGGGCTGGGGGGCGTGCGTGGTGACATGGAATGAGATCACACAGAGCCTTTCGGTCAATATTAGAATTTATGCTTTGAGTCTGAGACGGTTGACCATTCATGTTATAGACATAACATAAAATTTATCGTTTTCACCTTTTTTAAGTATACAGTGCAGTGACATTAAGTACCTTCACATGGCTGGGCAACTGTCACCGTCATCCATCTCTAGAACTTTTTCATCTTGTCCCACTGAAACGCTATACTTGTTCAACAATAATTCCCTTTTCCCTCCTACTCCCAGCTTCTGGCAACCACAATTCTACTTTCCTTGTCTATGAATTTACCTGTTCCACATACCTCACTCATATAAGTGGAATCACTACATCTGTCCTTTTGTGAGTGGCTTATGTCATCCACAGATGGACACTCAGATTGCTTCAACCTTTTGGTTATTGTGAATGACACTGTTATGAACATTGATGTGCAAGGATCTCTTTGGATCCTTACTTTCAATTCTTTTGGGTCTATACTCAGAAGTGTTCATTCAAGGCTTTTGACTAGAGGGGTGGCAGGTTTCTCTGTATTACTCTGGCTCTTATGAGAAGAATAGGCTGTGAAGAGATCAGGGTGAATAGAGGCGACCTGTTAAGAAGATATTTTTTATTGGATCTTGAATAGCTTTTGAAGGAAGAGCCCACAAGATTTTCTGGCAGATAGGCTTCTGGGAGTGAGAAATAGAGAGGGGGCTTCCCTTCCGTGGTGGCGCAGTGGTTAAGAATCTGCCTGCCAGTGCAGGGGACACGGGTTAGAGCCCTGGTCGGGAAGATCCCACATGCTGCAGAGCAACTAAGCCCGTGCGCCACAACTCTAGAACCTGTGCTCTAGAGCCCGTGAGCCACAACTACTGAAACCCGTGCGCTTTGAGCCCGTGCTCCGCACCAAGAGAAGCCACCACAATGAGAAGCCCATGCACCACAACGAAGAGTAGCCCCCACTCGCCTGCCGCAACTAGAGAAGGCCCGCGCACACCAGTGAAGACCCAATGCAGCCAAAAATAAACAAAGTAAAATAAATTAATTTTTAAGAAAAGAAATAGAGAGGAATCAAGGATGACTCCAAGAATTTTTCTTGTTATAATACTAAAAATGTTCATCATTTGTCATTTTGAAATAAAAAAATGACTGATGAAAGTTTCTAAATGGACATATTTCTGCACATTTCAAAGGCTACTACATATTTGCAGGGAAGATTCAGGCAGGTACAAAGAAGTCTATGCATTGATGTGGCTCTCCAAAGGCATATACTTGGTGATAGATATATCATCATATATCATATACCACCAAATATATATATATGCGTGTATATATATATATGTGTGTATATATATATATACACACATATATATATATACACGCATATATATATATATAGTAGGGCCCGTTGAGGCTTTCTGAGACCTTACAGGAAGCAAGAGATAAATGCTATGTGCAAATATGACAAAGCCTCAGAAGTCGTGACCCAACATTGTTTGAATGCCTAGGAATCTGACACAAGTTTGGTTTATTTTTGAGCAAATATATTAGAGCTAAAATCTAAATGTTTATTTTCAATAAAAACTTTCATATTTACTGTTAACAATATTATTATAACAATATATAATAATATTATAAAAATAATAATAGGCTATCTGTGAGTTTTAGAATTGTTAGCAAGGCTGGGGAGGCAAACTTAAGGACTGGCATAGGACACCTCCAGGAGTTCATGTGGCTGGAATTACCAGTCCTAGTAGAGGAAAAGTTGAGCTTTGCTGACAGCCACTGCAGCCATGACCATGGGCACTGTTGCCTGCACCACCATGACTGTGTCCCATGTAAGATGAACTAACTCTACCTGGTCACCATCTTAGTATCACATGCAGGATTTAGTCTCCAGTTGGCACAGCCAATGGGCTGATCCTGGGTCACATTGCCTGTGCCCTTGGAGCAGGCAGAGGAAAGATCTAGCTGACCCAACACACAAAGGGGATTTCCACCCCACAGGAATGGGGATTGGATGTGGGACAGCAAACCCCTCTCCTGATAAGAAATGTTACCATAGATTTCTCACAGCTACCTCAAACACAAGACACTTAAAGCAGGACACTGTTTGTTACCCAGGCAACTTGTGCCTGAAAACATCTACCTCATGTATTCAGGCTAAGGAATCTTGCTTCACAAGGCTTTATTTTAATAGTTGTTTGGTTTTATTCAGTAATTGCATTGGTCAGATTGTTAAATTTTGATCACTTCTTGCTTTTCTTTTCCAGTCCTGGCACACAGGTTTTGTTAGGAAGTGATTAATGAAGGAATGGTTTAGGGACTCAAGGCAACACAAAGCGAGTCTCAAGGTAGAGTTTTATTGATCCAGGGCAAAATAATCTTGACTTGAATTCTTACTCTTTTATGTGATTTTCATGACGGTTTCTCCCTTGTAATTTTCAATGAGCTTCAGTTACCAAGCAATGCTTTTTCAACCCCACGAATGACAGAGAGCAGAACCTGGTGATTCAGGGCTTACCTTCTATTAGAAAAGGAATGATTATGCATACATCTCATGATTAATATCTAAACCAAAATTGGTGTCTTTAGAACTGACTTGACTGACAGATATTATTGTTTTGCTTAATGCCTTTTGGTTTGTATGTTGGGTAATAGAAAACAGAAAGTGTGTTTGGTAAGCCCTTAGGAAGAAATTAGAGAAAAAACATGGACTTAGAATAAGGAGTCCATGGAAAGGGTTAAAGAGTAGAGAGCACTGGGAACAGTACCTCTTAACATTGTCTGAGTTTGTGCTGATTTGGAAATCTTTTCTATAAAGCTGAGACTGGTCCCCTTCTTTTTCAGTTCTTCCACAGTGCTATAAATTGTTTAAAGAGGCCATTCCAGCAGAAATCAGCATATAACAATTGATTACTCCTCTGTCTTTCTTTTTCTCTCCACATTATTGAGGGCCTTGTCTCTTTTGATTCTTGTCAGGCATGGTGTTTTAGAGTGCATGCGGTATATCACTGAGCATTGTAACCTCAAGGAAAATAGTTTTGGTTTGTATGTAGCATGGTATTATTCCTTAAGGCAGAGCTTTAAAGAACTTTCATACAAGGGTCTACAACAATTGTATTTTTTATAATATTTTCCCTTGCATTGTCATTTTAAGTATTTGTCATTTTATAGTACATGTGTAAAGTTAAGATAGATTTTAAACATCTGAGCCTTGTATAAAATAATGATTCATTTACCTGGGTTGTACGGACTAAATATTGACAATAAATCTATTTTATACTGACTGAAATTTGTTAATCTAGCTCCGTAACATCTTGGAGCATAATTAAAATGAATACTCTCCCCATTTAAAAAGAAAAGGAGAGCGTACAGAGGCAAAGCTTTCCCTGGTCTTTTTTTTTTTAATTTATTTTTGACTGTGTTGAGTCTTTGTTGCTGCGCACGGGCTTTCTCCAGTTGCCGCGATCGGGAGCTATTCTTCGTTGTGGTGCATGGCCGTCTCATTGTGGTGGCTTCTGTTGTTGCAGAGCATGGGCTCTAGGCGTGCAGGCTTCAGTAGTTGTGGCTCACGGGCTTCAGTAGTTGTGGCTCGTGGGCTCTAGAGCGCAGGCTCAGTAGTTGTGGTGCACGGGTTTATTTGCTCCGTGGCATGTGCAATCTTCCCAGACCAGGGCTCGAACCCGTGTCCTACTGCATTGGCAGGTGGATTCTTAACCACTGCGCCACGAGGGAAGCCCTCCTTAGTCTTTTACTCTTTCACTATGAAGCAGATCACAACACCCTCAACACTTAGAATAATCACCATCTTTGGAAAGTATATTTAATTCAAATATTTAAACATTTTCATGTGTTGATGAGGAAACCATCCCAATACGTTAAGCCTGATTTGTACCTGTGGAAGTCTACAGACGAAGAGGAGGTGAAGGTGTGTCCTTGTTCGAAAAGACATATTTTCCTTTGCTTTTGTTGGTGAAACTCAGCATGTCCCCTGCATTCACGAAACTATAAAGGAGATAATGTGATGTTATTTGAACATCTATAAATATCCACAGAGGATAATAGACGCCTTTGCTACCTTTAAGCCCGTGTGTTACATGAATTTTCAGTGTCTGGCAGTTATCACAGATGCACTTTATGGTTTTTAAACTTAGGATCTGATTATATACTCGCTGGGCTCTTCACTGAAGTACCTATTTGAAAAAGGAAACCACCCACCATATTTAAAATTAGAACCTACCCCTACCACCTAAGCATTCCTAATCCCCTGACCCAGCTCTGCCTTTCTTTTTATTTCCTATAGCAACTTGTAGCCTTCTAAAATACTATATGGTCTGGGCTTCCCTGGTGGCGCAGTGGTTGAGTCCGCCTGCCGATGCAGGGGATGCGGGTTCGTGCCCCAGTCCGGGAGGATCTCGCATGCCATGGAGCGGCTGGGCCCGTGAGCCGTGGCCACTGAGCCTGCGCGTCCGGAGCCTGTGCTCCGCGGCGGGAGAGGCCACAATAGTGAGAGGCCCGTGTACCGCAACCACTGCGCCACCAGGGAAGCCCTCCACCACTTTGTGTGTGTGTGTGTGTGTGTGTGTGTGTGTGTGTGTGTGTGCATGGCTTATATAGTCTAGCAGGGGTAACTTTGGTTTGAAGAGAATTAGACTCAATCTCTTGGATCATTACATGAGATTCCTAATGTATGCATTTGTTGTGAAGGGATATTTGTCCAAAGAGAGTTGTGGCCTCTTTTTCAAGATTTTACTGAAAACCATGTGTTCCGTAGAAAACAAAATAAGCATAAATCATAGTCTAATCACGCGATGCTTGGTATTTTCCTCAACTGCTCTAGAAGACCTGAACTCACCATCATAATGTGAATTGCTTTTATCTTACTTTCTTTCTTTTTAAAATCTATAAATCATCACCATCATCATGGTCATGGCCATCCTCACCATCACCAACATCATCATCACCATCTCATCAGCATCCTCGGTATCATCACCATCGCCATCACCATCCTCATCATCCCACGAAGTCTGAGACTACATTATTTAAAATTTCTTAACCAAATACAGTAAAACCTTGCTTATCTGAAGGTCATAACCAGAAACCACAACTCTGGAATTGAGTCAATAAATGGTCTGTAGCTGTTCTGAATCACCTAATTAAAAGTATCTTTTCAAGATCTCCCTTCCTTTCTTCTTGCCAGCTTTTACTATCCTGCTGGCTCTTGGCCTGCAGTGGAGGTCCTCTGGGGCAACCTGGTTTCTTGCAGCCATTTGGCCTTGGCTGCTGAAGGGGAATTAGGAAGAATGTGGTTGGGCCGGAGCTGGGGAGGAAAGCAGGGCCTGAGGGAAACACGATATGACTACGCTATTGTTTTCTAGGCTAATCTCATTGTAAATTAAAGAAAAGAAAGTTCAGTCATTTGAGATGCCCTATTCTAACTTTACACTTGATTTATTGTTTGAGTGGTCATTAGAAGTTAAATTAAAAATTTTTTTTCTGCTGATTTTAGAGGCATTTCTCCTTTGGCTTTTATCCCTGTATTTGGCCTGTTTTCTGTTTCTTTCTCTTCTTTTTTTCTTTTGTTTTTGGCCACGCCACATGGCATGTGGGAGCTTAGTTCCCCAACCGGGGATCAAACCCTCCCCCACTGCAGTGGAAGCATGGAGCCCTAACCACTGGACTGCCCTGGAAGTCCCCTTCTTTCTTTTAAGTCTCTAGAAGCTTTTAGATTATTTTCTTCATCATTAGTGGGCTGAAATTTCTAATTAGTGAGTCCTTATGTAGGTCTCTTTTTGAAACAAAGTTTTTTTGGCTATACGTTTGAAGAGCCCTCTCTAAACGAGGGTCCTGAATCCTTCAGTCTGAGAAATTATTCTTGCATAATTTCTTCTTGGCTAATTTTTTTTTTTTTTTTTGCGGTACGCAGGCCTCTCACCGTTGTGGCCTCTCCCATTGCGGAGCACAGGCTCCGGACACGCAGGCTCAGCAGCCGTGGCTCACGGGCCCAGCCGCTCCGCGGCATGTGGGATCTTCCCGGACCAGGGCACGAACCCGTGTCCCCTGCATCGGCAGGCGGACTCTCAACCACTGCGCCACCAGGGAAGCCCTGTTTGTAGATTTTTTGATGATGGCCATTCTGACTGGTATGAGGTGAAACCTCGTAGTTTTAATTTGCATTTCTCTAATGATTAGTGATGTTGGGCATCCTTTCATATGTTTGTTGTTAATCTGTATATCTTCTTTGGAGAAATGTCTATTTAGGTCTTCTGCCCATCTTTGGATTGGGTTGTTTGTTTTTTTGATACTGAGCTGCATGAGCTGCTTGTATATTTTGAAGATTAATCCTTTGTCAGTTGCTTCATTTGCAAATATTTTCTCCCATTTTGAGGGTTGTCTTTTGGTCTTGTTTATGGTTTCCTTTGCTGTGCAAAAGCTTTGAAGTTTCATTAGGTCCCATTTGTTTATTTTTGTTTTTATTTCCATTTCTCTAGGAGGTGGGTCAAAAAGGATCTTGCTGTGATTTATGTCATAAAGTGTTCTGCCTATGTTTTCCTCTACGAGTTTTATAGTGTCTGGCCTTACATTTAGGTTTTTAATCCATTTTGAGTTTATTTTTGTGTATGGTGTTAGGAAGTGTTCTAAGTTCATTCTTTTATGTGTAGCTGTCCAGTTTTCCCAGCACCACTTATTGAAGAGGCTGTTTTTTCTCCATTGTACATTCTTGGGCAGGTGTATTCTTAACCACTGCACCACCAGGGAAGTCCCTGCCTCTAATTTGTATTTGTGTAATACAAATTTATTTAGCTTTATTTAGTTCAAGTGATCAGCTCCTTGATCATTTGGAAGCTGATTTTGCTTTAAGTTACATAGTATCTCAATTTTGGATGAAAAAAGACAATTTTTGGAGATTGGCTGGAAACTTACTTCGGTTGGTAAGTTAAGAGCATCATTCGTCACCACTGGCTCCTTCTCCAGTGCTCTCTAGCTCAGTAGCTGATATCACTAGTGTCTCAGGGTACTAGTTTTCTGGACTGCCTTAACAAATATTACAAACTGAGTGATTTCAACAGTAGAAATTTATTGTCTCACAGTTCTAGAGATTAAAAGTTGGAGATCGAGGTGTCAGTAGTATTGGTGTCTTATGAGGGCTGTGAGGGAGGATCTGCCCCATGCCTCTCCCCTAGCTTCTGGTGCTTTGCTGTCAATTTTCGGCCTTCCTTGGTGTACAGAACATCACCTTGATCTCTGCCTTATCTTCACATGGTGTTCTTCTCATGTGCGTGTCTGTCTCCAAATTTCCCCTTTTTATAAGGACACCAGTCATATTGGATTAGAGCCCATGCTAATGAACTTGTTTTAACTAGAGAATCTCTGTAAAGACCCTATCTCCAAATAAAGTCACATTCTGAGGAACTAGGGGTTAGGACTTCAACATATGAATTTGGTGGGGTCACAATTCAACCCACAATACTCAGGAACCTAGATGTCATTTCTGGAAGCTCATTCCCTTCCCCCTCTGCATCCAGTCCATGGCTGACTCCAACTGTTCAGCCAGTTCTACCTTAACCACTTTGGGTCTAGCTATTTCTTTCTATCCTTAAGCCAACACTATCATTCTTTCTCTTGGACTATGGTAGTAATTTCCTCACTAGTCTTCTGCTTCCACTCTACTCTCTCCTAAACTATTTTCCAAACACTAGCCAGAGAGCTTCCAAAAGTACATATTTGGCTATATCTCTCCTCCTCTTACAGCATTTTATGGCTTCCCACTGCCTAGAGATAAACGTAGAACTCCTTCATGTGGCTTACATGCAATTTGGCTCTAGCCCTGTCTCCCCTATTTTATTCTCCCAGTGCTCTGAGCTGGGGCCAAACAGGAACTTCTTTCAGTTCCTTGATCGCACCATGCTCTTGCCTCTACGATTTGGACATGCTGTTCCCAGTCTGGAACACTCCTCAACCCCAACTTCCCAGACACTGAGTCATGCTTTAGGCCTCAACTTTAACGTCGACTCGTTTCAGGAAGTCTAGCTCTCTGTAACAGGCTGGATTGTGGCCCTCAAAAAGATATGTCCATGTCTTCATCCCTGGAACCTGTCATTATGACCTTGTCTCAAAGGAAGGTCTTTGTAAACGTAATTAAAATTCATGGCTGTATCCCCAGTGTGTAGCCCAGTGCCTGTGGCACATCATAGGTGCTAATAGTCAATATTAACAATGTTAATAAAAATAACTTTTCTTGAATAAATAAATGAATGACTTAGCCCATGCTGCAATCTAGGCACTATTCTAATAGTACAGATTGGGAAAAATATCAGAGGTCTGGCACCCGTGAACCCTCCCTAGATCTGACCTTCCTAGTATCTTAAGAAACTTTCAGTCTCCCTAGCAGACAAAATGCTCACATCTGGCCAGATACATTATAAGCCCCCAAATAACACCACTCCCCAAAATGAAAATAAATACAATTTAACTTGATTTTTACAAATATTTTAAGGGATTCTCTTATCAAGACATTTGTCAAAATGTAATTCTTATGGAACGCCACGTTAGTTATTTAAAGCTGTTCTTAAAGGAGTGACCTGGTTCTTAACCTAGAAAATTCCATAGTTTAAATGAGAGAAAAGGAGAACCCCAGTTTTCTTCTTATATGCAAAAAATTCGAAATATATGAGAAGATATATATTATTAAAGACTAAAAGAAAACTAACAATGACAGGAAGGCATAATAATAAGCAAATTCACAAGTTCCATGTCTGTTTACATTCCATTCTTGAGCTCAACGTCATAACCAGTGGTACTTCCTTGAATGTCCAACTGCTTTTCCTTTCAGAAATGGCTCCTTCCCAAATTCCTGGTGAGCAATAAAGCCCATGACCCCACCTCTTCCGCCTTGGGAGGGGCTGATGAGAGTATCCCTTATTCCTGGATATCACGATTTTTTTCAACGGTGGGCATGAATTTCAAGTCAGATCAGTCAGACTGATTTTCAGGAATTGCTGTGGATTTCATGAGAAAGAGGTGATTTTATTATTTTCTTTTTCTTCTGAGATTGCTCGTTCTAAAGGCAATGCAATCTAAGCTTCTCATGGCCATCATACCCGGCATCTGGTGACAGCCTGCCTGAAAAGGAAGCCAACAAAGAGGAAAGCAAAGGCAAAAAAAGGAAGAGAGAGACAGAATCTTGCTGAAGTTGTTTCAGCGTTGAGACCCAGGAGTGCTTGGGACTCAGTTTACCCTTAGGTTATTCCTATTGTGATACAAGATAAGAAGGGGTCTGGGTGATGTGATAGGGAGAGGCGGGATGGAGGGGAATGTGATAGATGTTCTTAAAAAAACCGGTGCTCCCACTTCCATGGGGTAGAGTTGTCACTGGGCAGTGACTGTCCATTAGGGACTACATTTCTCAGCTCCCTGGCAGCTGGATAAGGACATGTGACGTTGTTTTTGCAAATGGAGTGAGGGTGGGAATGAAGTTTGCCCCTTTATTTGTTTATTTTCTGTGAATAGACTTAAACATTTTCAAAATTCCATGTTAATCGTCCTGTTAATATTGTAAAACTAAGCAACTTTTTCCAGCTGTATTGAGATGTAATTGACATAGAACATTGTGTAAGTTTAATGAAGCACGTCCCCTTAGACCCCAGGAGGTTCAGACCTGGGTGTGCTTCCTCTACCCTCTCTTGCCCTCTTTTGTGGTCTCTGGGGCAGTTTTACTTCAGATCAATAGAAAAGGGAGTACATTCCTGAAAATTAGTCTATAAAAAGATGCACAAGAATTTAAGACTGAACTAGTAAGAAAGAGGCATTTAAAGAATATCTCAGTGCTGAAATGTTCTGTGCCCTTTTTGAGCTGAAAGAAATAATCCAATCTGATTAATGGTGATGACAGTTAAATGACCTACCAAACCATGTCCCTATTACGTGAATACCAAGCATCAAAACCTTACTCTCCTGGTCTGGAAGCTCTCTCCCTCACTGGAAAAGCATTTGGTTTTGGTCACTTCTCAAGCCCTCAGTTTCGTCATACAGATCATTGTTTCCTTCCCTCCCTTCTGCCCAGATTCCATCATCTCGTTGCCTCATTGGAGCTCTTGCAGCCACCAGCCTACCACTCACTGGGGGACGTTTCAGCCCCGACTTTGTGTTGGAGCCAAAGAGTGAAATTGTCAGGGCTTTGTAGTCGACAGGCTTTCCTGTCTGTTAAAACTTAGTCCCATTATTTTAGCAACAAAGCCTCCTCTGTTTGACCTATGCAGTTCTACTATTTTTAGCCTTTCTTCCGGGTGTGTGCACGTTTGAAATTTAAGCTGAAATGGGACGTGGATTCTTTAACTGTATCTAGGAGGCTCAGTGGATATTTGAACTTTCAAGTAAGAATTAACCAGTTAGCCACAAAAAGAGAGGAAATGTTTCGATTGTTTTAAGATAACAGTAATCCTATTGTTTTGATTTGGAAACTTTAGGTTTGAAGAAACCTTCCAGAGACTTGGAAGATGTGTGCGGACTCCGCCACAGGCTAACTTGCACTGTAAATGCCAGACTCCTGGGATAGTTGTTTAGCTTTATGAAGCAGCAGACTATAGGTCCCCTGGAGCCAGAAGAGCTTTTCTCTTTTATTTTATCCATGTGATCACCTATTGCAGAAGCATCCCTGGCAGTCATGAATGTTGCATGCTTGAGAAATGTGCTTTCTTCTTCACTGAGTCAGTCATTGGTAATTGGGTTATTATTAAAAGACAGGTAGTCAGCCGGAGCACCACTGCTTGACGCCGATATTCTTTCCCTGGGATCTTTGGATAAGTGACCGTTTTGATTGTCTTGTCCCTGTAGACATGCCTTGAACTACTTTGGATTAGCAGTGGGATGAGTGAGGAGTGGTGGATGGTGTTGGTTTGGAAAACAACAGATTGAAAAGCCAGAAGTCAGGAATTCTTTGGTGGTCCAATGGTTAGGACTCAGTGCTCTCACTGTTGGGGCCCCGGGTTCAATCCCTGGTCAGGGAACGAAGATCCCGCAAGCTGCAGGGCGCTGGGGGAAGCAGGGGGGAAGAAAAGGCAGAAGTGTCGTGAAGAAAGACATGAGAATGAGAGAGAGAGGAAGGGAAAGTGAAGGGGAGGAGTGGGGAGGGGAGATCAGTCCAAAGGTCAACCAGCTGGGATGATTTCATAATATTGTAGGAATAGAAATGTTGGCTGAAGGAGTTGGAGGCCTGCCTGTATGAAAACTATGGCCAAGCACGTTTGGATCATCCATGCATTTATTATTATAGACAATAAACATGTAATTGAGTTGCCCACTATGTGCCAAACTTCAGATCGGGAGCCACATCTTCTGAAAGAAGGCCATTATTTTACCTCGGTGTTTTGCGAGTGTTTCATGATAATTTTCATGAGTGCTGACACTAATGTGCACATTTTGCAGATGAGGAAATGTGAACCACTGAGAGGTTAAGTGATTTGCCTAAGGTCACAAAACAAATGACTGGCTGCCTAGTGATTAGAAGATAGAGACTTTTAAATTTCAAATGGATTGCCTCTGGCTAGATAGCAACTAAGGTTTAATTGATCTAACATGATTTTTTAAAAAACAATTTTCTTCTAAGAGACATAAGACTGGGTTTATCAGCAAATACAAAGCTCACAATGCTTGCCCTTTTCCGGGACCATTCCCTTGTGGTGTGAAGCCAAAAACATTGAATGCTAATTACTCATTTGATCATTTTAAAAAACTTATTATCAGATGATGTCCTTGGTGGAGAAAAGGCTTTTTGATTTTTTAATACACTTTTGCAAATCGGGGGCGAGAGCAGTGATACTGTAGCATCTGGGCTTTCTTCACAAACATCAGCCATTTGTGACTGTCATCTTGTCTCCTAGACTAAAATTACTCATAAAATTGGACTACAGAGCGTAACATACCAGAGACTGGAGCTACAGGAATCCCAGCTAATATGAGAAAGAGGAGAATCACAAATCAAGGGATGATAATCTTAAGATTATTAATAATTTATAATATTATTAATTATAATATTATAATTATTAATAATATAATTATTATATTAATAATATATAATATAATATATGACATATAATATAATATAATAATATATATTATATTATATAATAATATAATCATTATATTAATAATATAATCATTAATTATAATATTATAATTATTAACTATAATATTATTAATATTAATAATTCAAATAATTTGAACTCTTGAAGTGTAGGAAGTGCCTCGGTCCAATTATACTTCACCCAGAGATGAGCCAATAGATGTATAAAGAAGTGAGAAGGGACTGAGTGAAAGGGTGAATGAAGGTTTGCAAGTTGTCTGAGATCCATCAGTTGCAGCCTGATGTTGGTCGTTGGATAAAGAATTTGAATCCTCTCAGCCTTGCTGAGAATTATCCTGCCTGTTTTAAGCTTCAAGGATAACGGCCATCTTGTCCTGCTCGATGACCAGTGATGGAAGCCGGTCTTTCTTGGTGGCTGTTGGGTGGCACTCCCCTTGATTTATACACCCCTGTGAGAGGGACAGAACCTGACATCCTGTTTGTTGTCACAAACAGCTCTAAATTGTAAATCAGGTGACAGCCATACTCGTCTATTTAAAGGATATCCTCCTTTTTTTTTTCTAAACAACTTTTTCTGCCTATTGTCCTGGCTTTACAATCTTTGGAAGCAACCGTTTGAAGCATGAGGGTTTTCCTCAGTAAATGCATCAGACCTCATGGCAAATGCCACATTATCTCCTTAACCAGAAGGCACTGAATTGCAGACGGTAGGTGGAGGTGAGAAATTGTTTCAAGTCAGACAGGAGTTTGAAAATTACCTTCTCATGAACTCAAAGTTGCCTATTCCTTATTTTGGAAATAGAGAATTCACATTCAATAGTCAAGGGGCTGTGAATGGCTTCCAGGGTCCGGAAACCTAACTTCCTCTCTGCTTTTTTCTGAGACAGAGGTCCACCGCTTTTAATAAATTATTTTTTAAAGTCTAGGACCCCACTGTAGTATTGCATACCTGCTTAATTGTGCCTTTTGGAGTCTCTTTAGCCAAGTCTGATATACTGAATATGATTCGACAAGGGGACCAGAATGGGAGTGCCAGCCCAGTCTTCATGTCTGCTTGAATCTAACCATTTGTAGATAAATATAACCAATGTAAAAATTTCCCAGGCTGATGGAAAGAAGAGGTGTAAACAATACACAGAAAGGTGGCTGAAAAGGTGAAATTGGCTCTGGTATCCCATGGGACGTTCACATTCAATGAGACATACAATCATAAACTTATATTGTGTCTTACTGTGTTCAGCACAATTCCATCTTGTCATGAACATATCTTTGAAAGTCTGTCACGTCAGGCAGTTGAGGGGGTGGACCTTAAGTCCTTATGAAGAATCTACATAACAGAGAGTGTTCTTTCCCGTGACTGACTGAGAATTACTAATTCTTTTCCCTGGGGCAGGAGTCTCAGTCATGTCTGCTGGGCTGGGAATCAGCAGGTTCTACTGGGGGAAAATAATTTTCGATGCATCAGAAGGGATTGGAAAGAGAACATTGGATGAGGTGAGCTTTCTGCCTGAGAAGGTGCTAGAAAAGGTACACGTCTGAACACGACCACGTCTTTTGTCAATAAGAGGTGACCTATTAAATGTCTGCTTTTTCACAAGAGCCAGTAGTCTGGAATTCAAGGAAGAAGCAGATGGGAAAAGTACCCTTATAGTTCAAGATGAAATAATTCAGACCTTTGAAAGTGATCATTTATTTTTGTACTTTTCCTTGAACAGTTCCACACTCTTTAAATAATAATTCATTCCTATATTTTCCTTCTCATTTTCATTCTGTTTCCAGCAACTCCCTTCCTACTATATAATCCCATAATACTCATTCTTCTCATCTCAGTAAATGTGTGATCTGGGCAAAGATGGTGAGATGGAGCTCAAAACTAGAAAAGGGAAGGGAGGGTGGTGCTTCCTAATGCGTGTCAACCAAGCCATGTCAGTCTGTGGCCGGATAGTAGAGGAAGGCATGTGGGCTTTGAAAAGAAAACATCTCTCTGTTTCTGCAAGTTCGTTTTGGCCTTTCTAATGTGTCTTCTCAGTACGGACTCTTGAAAAACTAACCTTGACTGTCTTGAAATTAAGAGAAAAGGGATTGGCCCACACTCTGTCAAGAATGGTTATAGGCTTTACTGTGAGATGAGGGGTAGCAGTGGAACAGCCGGCTCTGAATGGGAGGGGAGTCAGGAGAACCAGTGGGACCGGAGGGGTTGGGGCAGTGATGGAAAAGGAAGCAGGAAGCCTGGATGGACTCAGGCAGGCACAGGTGGGTGTGCCATCTCCTTTCTTGAGTCTTTGAATGCAGGCTCTTTCCAATGGCGTGTACCCTTTCTCCTTCCCCAACTCATTACAAATAGTGCACATCGTGAATTACTGGAGGCTTCCCTCTTAAGAGGACCAGATATCCCAGTTGTACTCGGCAGCCTCCTCCTACACTTCAGTGTTCACTCTCCCTCATTTCCATTGCTCCCCCAGCCCCAGCGTAATTTGGGGGTTTGGCTAGAGATATAGGTTGTCCCTTTTTCTATTTTGTCCTTATCCAGTCCTCTTTCATTCCTTAAAACCTTCTAATGTATTTCTCCCTAATACTTATCCATGATTCCATTTACATAGGTTTTAAACGTTTTTGTTAAACATTCAGAATTATTCTTTTACATAATTTGAATAATCAAATAGTTTTTCAAGATTTGTTTTTAAAACAACCCCAGCAATTGCATCCTCTGCACTTCCCTCCTTTCCCCATTTCTGAGAGGTTATCATTTTCAAGCATTCATCTCCATATTTCCAAATAACATACTTCTTGGTTTTTCAGCTTCAGGCATTTTTGGACCTCCCGTTACAGGTGAGGACTCACTCTCTTTTACCTTGCTTCGCATGCATCTTCTATGCATGTCTTACCTAATCAGCAATTACATAATTATTACAATGTAAATGCTGCTTATAGCTGAGTCATATGAGAAATGTAAGTTTTCTTGTGTAACTTTATATTCTCCTTGGAATTTTTTTCCAATGTTATTGAGATGTAATTGACATCCAACACTGTAAGCCTAAGAAGTACAGCATGACTTGACATAGATATTGTGAAATAATTACCATAAGAAGAAGAGTTAGCATCCATCATCTCATAGAGGTTTTTTAAAAATGTGTTTTCCTTTTGATGAAAAGTCTTAGGATCTCTTAGGATTGGATGAAGGTGGTCAAAAGGTACAAACTTCCAGTTATAGGATAAATGACTATTGGGGATGTAACATACAACATGATAACTATACCTAACAGTGCTGTTCAGTATATCTGAAAGTTAAGAGAGTAGATCCAAGAGTTCTCCTTGGAATTAATAATTGCCTTGGTTCTGGTTTCCTTGGCTTTCTATGTCCTTATTACTAAACATCCCCAAACTCTCCTCCAGTTTCTCCATTGTCTGTTCTAGAACTCCTAATTTCTTAATGTTGGTCATCCTAGACTGATCCTCCAATTTTCTTCTCTTTTCTACTTTTTCAAAGATTTCTCAGCTTTGCAATCCCATATCCCTATCAACTTTTTCATTCCTTCTAGTATATTTTTAACTTATAGCTCTTTTTTTCAGAATGTTCCTCTTAAAGAATAATATTATTGTATTGTGCTTTATGGAGCTAATATCTGCTCTGATTTCCGCAAGAATATCGATAGTTTTTTTTAACGCCCTGTATAGGTTCTGTTTCCCCAACTTGTTTTTTTCCTGTTTGTGACTGTTGGTCTCTGTCATTGGTGATTGAGACTTTCTCAGATACGTGGCGATCCTCTGCTGATCTGCTAAAATTTAAGAGGCCCTCAAAAGCTGAAAGGCAGCCCTGTATGTGGTCTCACCTTTAGGAACACAAGAGGATGATCTGGGAACCCCTGCTGTCAGATCAGGGATCTGATCAGCATGGTCAGATTTCAAGTGAAGAAGGTTTTGTCCTCTGTAGGGTATGAGCCTGGCTGCCAGTGTCCTAGAAACTGAGTGGTTATAGAGGATTTATGGTCCCAATATTCAATAGCCAAGTGGACTTTGACTTGACCACCTATTTTCAATAGGTAGCCCCATCTTCCACTGTGCCTGTTTTCCCTCATTCCAGAGACCCCCTTATTCTTCCTGTCCTGAGAGCAAACCTCCAGGCTTCCACCAAGGTGGGGAGATGCTGAGCTGAATGAGAACTGTTCAGGGAATCCGACAGTCTGAGTGTTTCTTATACAGATTTTCAAATAATCACCCTGTCTTCATCTCTGCTGTCATTCCCAAGTCCACAGCTACCTAGTGCTGCCAATTTCTAATCTTTGGGGAGGGTTCTACAGTGCAAGTCATGTTCAGCTGTTACCACTGGCCAGTTTAGTATTCATTTTAATTCCTGCTATTTCACTTATCATTCATCCCTTTGCTTGCTAGCTTTCACAATTTTATTGCTATTTCTTTCTCTCTTGCTCTTTGACCTTGTAGATGAATGCCTTGATTTTTTTTTTCTTTTACTTTCCTTTTATTGAGGTTTCAGGAGAGTGAGTTCAACCTACCATATTTAACCACAAGTCCTCTTGTGATCTCTAAAAGTAGTTTTCTCAGGAGCAAGAGCACAAGAGCAGGGTTGTCATGTGCAGTTGCATAGGTTGTACAGTGCACAACTCTAAGGGGAACTATTCCCATCGTATGTTGTACATTTCTATATTTATTTCGACAAATATCTGGAAAATGACAGTAAAATGTCTTGTTCTATAAAAATAAGTATAACATAGCAATTGTTTAATAGATAGAAGTAAAGTTTCTTCAGGAAGAGATTACTTTTTCTAAATTCAAGCAAAGGAGCCATGTGTGCTAATAGCTGTTCTGAACAAGGGATTTGAACTGAGACTTCTGAATTCAGTGATGTTTCTGAGTCTTCTAGTTTAAGTTGGACCAGACTGACTTCCAAAAATGGGCTGAGAAGAGTTTGAGAGTGCCAAGCAAATAGGGAGTTTCAACAGGTGGCCTCTCCGTAGTCTGATCAGGATTTTTAAAATGTCTACTGTGAGGGAAATAACCGAAATTTTCTTGCCAACATGGTGAAATAAGATCTTCCTAATTGGTAATAGTTGTAGACAAAATTGTATTTAAAAATAAAATCGGCAGCAGATTTCTGGTTGAAAGTCAGTTGGCTAACAGATCCTGACAGGACCTCTCTTAACTTCCTATTCAAATAACCATGAAGACAGCAAAAAAAATGAGCATTTGTACAAAACCCAAACTCACAGCCAACCTATTGCCAGAATCTTGGAAGAAAGTCCACCAATAATGAGGTCTATGGGGTGAAACTAGACATCAAAATTGGTGCCCTAGGTGTGCGTTTCCAGCTGAAATGGAACTCAATCAACTGCTTTAGATGAGGTAGGAGATCTGAGGGGCCCGGTTCAGAGATCCAAGGTCATCATAAAGCCCCAAACAGGGGGCCGGGCCACAATGCAGTTGCACGGATACTTCTTTTAGATTCACAGGACTGATGTCTCCGTATACACCTGACCCCATCAGTAATTTCCCTTCCTCATTTACTTGGAGATTTTAACCCCTTGGAAAATATGTAGCAGGAAGTGTGTCTGGAGGGAGATGAGAAGAGAAAAAGGCAGGAGAAAGCGTGGCAGTGGCATGTTGCATCCTGGGAAAATCCCAACAAATAGTTAGAGGTGGGAGCAGATACCAGAAGGGCATGCTGGGATTCATTTATCAGGGTAAGGAACCACTTTGGGTGTAAGAGACTGCCTCAGTCTACAACAATTGTACTAGTGGGATGATGTGGGCCAGTCACTGGGAATTAGGCAAGAAATTGTGCACCTCAACTTGCACTCCAATTGTAAATCATTTCCATTGTACATGAACAACACATGAGATCAAGGGCAAGTCCCAGTTCTTGTCTTCTGGAGAACACCAACCTCTAAGATAAGCAAATAGGAAAACCTACAATAGTGCAAGGAGTATGTGAGAAAAATACTGTAGAGCAATAAAGTGGAGACTTGAGAAAGTCTCCTGAAATATCACAAAATGATTTCCTGGATGTTTGGTAAACTTGGTATCATGATTTCAAGTTTTACACACATTGTTACCATACCAGTAAGAAAGAAAGAAACAACATTTTTTAAAAATTGAAAAGACACAGCTGTTGCCACACCGAAAGATGCGCGTCTCTGTGCATCAGAGGTAGAGCAGAAATTAGAAAGCCGTCACGGACTGCTTAAGCTCTCACACTAGAATCGATCAAGGTGACTGGGGGGGCTGATTCCTTTAGAATATTGGAAACACAGCATGCCCCATATGTGTCAGCAGCCCAAAGCCAGCCCACTGCTGAAACCGGCGCTTGCGGCGGGCGCCCCGCCTCCGAAAGGAAGTGGAAACACTTACAGTTGCTGCCGAGAGCTTTGGCTTGCACCAATGTACTTACACGGGCTACACGGAGGGAGCAAAGATAACTGGGTAACCAGGACCTGGGCCAGCTGCTGCTACAGGCTCCGGGGCTGGGTCTGTGATGCACCCCCAATCTCACGATGGAAGGAACCCAAGCTCCAGTCCAAAACCTGATTCTGCTGCTAGATGTGTGTGTGTGTGTGTGTGTGTGTGAGAAAGAAAGAGAGAGAGAGAGAAATGAGATAAAATAGCTAAGAAATAGGAACAATAAAAACAACTAGAGAATAAACTCCTAAAGAAATGCAAATAATAGAGCAATAAGAAAATGACTTATAAAGTTCTTGTAAACTATGTCTAAGAAAGTATAGCTCGTAATGTATCAAATCCTTCTAAACCTAGCTCTACGTCTTATTAGCTGTGCGACCTGAGCAAGCCACTGCTGAGTCTTGGTTTCCTCATCCAAAAACATGGGGACTAAAATAGTACCTATTTCATTGACTTATTGGGACTATTAAATTAGTTACAACACTGCCTAGCATAGATCAAACTAAAATGCAATGATGGAATTAAAATCTTCATTAGAAATGGTAAAAAATCAGAATTGGTAACAGAAAATCTGATGAATAACCTAGAAGATAAACTTGAGAAGTTCTGTCAAAGTTTCTAAGAAAATGAAAAGAGATTAAAAAATAATGATAGAAAATAAAATAAGCATAGAGGACACAGAAAAGCATCCTGACATTTAATATAAGCATTCTGACATTTAAATAAGGACATACATTTTTGAATTATTGTTGATAACCTTGAATTAACAATATATAAATCTGTATGAAAAGACAGTTTGCCTTCTTTTCAAGGATCCATGAAATACGTCTCTTGATTATATACTAAGACACATTGTGCTATGCAAAACTGTAGGTTTTCAAGAGATCCTTTGGGTTGCCTTGGTCAAAACCAAGGGTCCCTAATTGTAAATAGGTTTCTAGGCCTCTCAATTCTCCATTCAACTAAAAATGTTCTGCTTTTTATCTTTTTACAAATGGTAGTTTCTATTAAGGTTTAATTTTTTTAGTGTTGCATTGGTTAAAAAATAACGGATTGAAAACTTCTGCTCTGAAAGTTAATAAATTCCTAAGAGTTGAAATAGGGTGTATAAACCCAATTCTCAGACTATCAGAAAAGTGATACCAGAAATTAGTAATGAAAGTTAAAAACAAAGCAAAACACCCCCCCCCCGGCTGTTTGGACATTAAAATTATTGTTCTAACACATTATTGACTTAAAGAAATAATCAAACTACAATTATAATTAAACTACAATTAAATTACAATTTCATATACATGAAAATGTTACATATCGAAACCTATAAGATGTGATGAAAAAATAGGGTATAATTATAACCTAATATTTCCATTATTAAATGAGAATTTTTAAAAAACATGCACTTCACTCTCCTATTAGGAAATTTAAAAAAATTAACTCGATGAAAAAGGGAATTTTAGAGATAAAAGTAAAAAATAAGTGAAAGCAGGAAATAAATATTATAATCAATACATCCAAGAGTTGAAACTTTGTGAGTTAAAAAACAAACAGAACCACTAAATTAGACAAATCTCTGGCATTTATAATTTTTAAAAGGAGAAAAAACACAAATTAACAAAATTCATTTAATAAAGAGTAGTAATGAGGTAATAATGAGTAGTAATGTATAGTAATGAGGAAGTGGTTATAATCCCAGACCCAAAGAATATATCAGGTTTATAAGAGAATTTATATACTCTGGGCAGGGACGATAAATCAATCCCATATATTAGGAAAGAATTTGATATATGAGTCAAAATTCTTTAGTGTGCCAACTTTTTGACCCAGAAATTTGTTTCTAGTCATAAGTTTGACAAAATTATTATAGAGGTGAACCAGAACTTATTTAAAAGGGAGTTTATTTTTGCATTATCCAAGAGAGCAAAACATTAGAAATTTCATAAATGTTCAACCACAAGGGACTATTAAATAAGATATAGTACATTTATTCAGTTCAATGCCATGTAACCATTAAAAAGCTTTAGAATATTTGACATGTTTATTTCACTTGGGAAAGTGAAAAAGGCAAGCTTCAAAACTTCAGTCCAGGCTCTTTTTTTTTTTTTTTTTTTTTTTTTTGCGGTACGCGGGCCTCTCACTGTTGTGGCCTCTCCCGTTGCGGAGCACAGGCTCCGGACGCGCAGGCTCAGCGGCCATGGCTCACGGGCCCAGCCGCTCCGCGGCATGTGGGATCTTCCCGGACCGGAGCACGAACCCGTGTCCCCTGCATCGGCAGGCGGACTCTCAACCGCTGCGCCACCAGGGAATCCCCCAGTCCAGGCTCTTTGGGTGGATTAAATGATTTCATTAATTTATGTCATGCCATCAGTGGAGAAGACATTTAACATGTGTTAGTTTCCTCTCCTGCTCAGGATTATTCTGAGAGCTAGTTGTACATAAGGTGGCTGCTCCAGGCCTGGCACGTGGTTATCACCCATCATGTAGACTCTGACGCTCTACCTCTCGCCCGTGTTGACGAGAGCTAAGGTTTAACTCTTGCACACATTGGCGTCTTTGTCCCAGGATGCCTCAAGCTAAAATGTGGTTTCTGTTGTGGTGAGGAAACACAACCTGATAGCGTGTGTGTGTTGACCTCTTACCTACTGCTCTCTCTAAACACGTGTTTAGCACTGAAAGCCTTGCCGATAAATCAGAAGAGAGCCACTGCATGAAAACTAGAGATCATGGGACTTCCCTGGTGGTGCAGTTGTTAAGAATTGGCCTGCTAATGCGGAGACAAGGGTTCGAACCCTGGTCCAGGAAGATCCCACGTGCTGTGGAGCAACTAAGCCCATGCGCCACAACTACTGAGCCCACGTGCCACAACTGCTAAAGTCCACGTGCCTAGAGCCCGTGCTCCACAACAAAGAGAAGTCACCACAATGAGAAGCCTGTGCACGGCAAAGAAGAGTAGCCCCCGCTCGCCACAACTAGAGAAAGCCCATGCGTAGCAACAAAGACTCAATGCAGCCAAAAATAAATGAATAACTTAATTAGTTAAAAAACAAAAAAACTAGAGATCGTACTAGAGATCCAGCCACTATTTCTTAGTTAGTCTGGCTGTGAGCCAAGCTCTCTGTGTATATGTCTTCTCTAGCTCTACAGCATGTGTTCAGAGAGACCCTGGGACATCCTACTAGTTGCCGCATCCATTAGAAGACAAAACTCCCCTTACGACTGTTTTCCTTGAACTTAGTGTATTTTACCAAGAGCTTTCATAAAATTCTCTAGGTAGGAAGTCTGAAACCATTACAGTTGATTTTAATTTTTTTATTTTAATTTTTATAACGTGTTATGTTGAGTTAGAACTGGACTCGGTCTTCCTTGAAGGAATAGTTTCCCTGAAATATTCAAAATATGACCTTGCTCCTGACCCCTTCTTTTGCCTTCACACGGTCAAGGTGATGGCCTATTACGTGTGTCTGATGGAGATTCTGAGGGGAAGCTGCAGCAAGTCTTTGCCGGGTACCTCAGCATTAATGACTGTTATGTATTCCTGCACCAGTCCTGCATAAAATACCATCTTTGCAAAGTGTGATGGCATAATCTGCCTAGGGTTCTCTCCCCCGACAATTGGGATTTTTAGAACTCTCATTGCAGGACCGTGTGGGTTCATGCCCTTCAGGTTCATGACTCCCTATGTGGCTTACTGGGTAGGATTTCTTTATCCTCCTGTCCTTCAGTATTTCTGATAATCCCAAGCACTATTCTGCATCTATTTCAAGCTTTCAATTATCCTTCTATTTTGTGTCTTTTATGTATATTTTTATTCCTAATTCATCTACTGTTATCTCATCCCAGTATTGGGCAAGACACCCTTGTTGCATCTAAGGGCCTCTGGAGTCACTGGTTTTGGTAGCACACATACAAGCGTATTTCCTTTCTTGGAATTGGGAAATCATGTGGTATCAACCCATTAAGCTAGAACTGTTTCAGGGATCTGGTTTATGAATGTATAATAATAAGTTCAGGTTCTAGGGCCCATGGGCAAATGTGACCTCTTTGTAGAATGAGGACTTCTGTGGTGTGAGAAGCAGGGTTCCACCGATGCTCAAAAGTTTTCCTGGTTACCTAAATAATCTTACAAAACAACATTTTAATGACTTAAGTGTAAATAGATTAGACACATATGGATTCAATTTCCCTTCAAATACACAAGACTTGGTAAAATCCAGGGGAAAGAGCTTAGGGCAAAATGTGTTTTGGTTTATAAAAACCCAAACATTGGAAAATAACAACTGGAACGTTTGTCTATAGCCCCAAATACCATGGGGTCAGCTTATTCCTTACCGTCAGTTTACAGCTTGTTCCAGGAAAGCAGAACATGTCTCATCTATTCCTGTCTTATGTGATAAAGTACTCTTAAAATAAGGGGACATCTTCGAGAAAAATCTCTGAAGACAAACTCATCAAGCCTCCCAAATGTAGGGTATCATTTGCTCTGTCCAATGCGACTCTGATATCTTTCCTCTCCTGTTGGTTCCATCTTTGGGTCTTTGCATTTGCTTACTTCGGATTATTTGGTGAGTACTGGGCAGCTCCTTGGGGAAAACTTGTAACGGCAATAATGAATAATGTATATATAATATATATAAATATTATATATAACAATATATGTAATATATATATTATATATAGTAATTATATATATTTTTTTTTCAAAGACTCAACACTCTCTGAAAATAAAAAGTACTTTGAAACACAGTATAAAATTGTTTGAAACTCTTCTAGATCCACTGGGCCTGTAAGCTCACCCCATTTCCCTGCAGTGCCTCTCGAGTTTTTGTTCAAAGAAGGGGAGTGCAATGGATCACCCCATCTTTTTGTTAAGGTGATATGTAAGAAGGGCCAGTGATTGTGCAGCCCGTGAGGACAGTGGGTGTTGAAGACTTGCCCACCAAACAGAGAGGTAGTTCATTGCACACAGCACAGTGTGTGTGCATGCGTGACTGTGTGTTTGGTGGTGGTGGTGACTTGTCCCTAATTCCTAAAAAAAAACAGACAAGAGCTCTGAATGGGAAAAATGTGACTAATCGGTAAATCAAGTCAAATTGTTGTTGATGGACCCTGCCTTCAGCCCGTTGTAACCATTTATATTGGGCATTGTGCATTCTGATTGTTAGAAATATTTACATCTACTTGTGTGAGTTTTTTTTCTCTTTTCATTAACGCAAGGGTGTTCCCGTGCTGCAATTGGGGATACAAACTAAAAATAAAAAGGTGTACCTTGATAACAATAGAAATTCTTCAAAATGGATGCTCACGCACTGACATTTTGATGGAGTCAGCATTGCCACAGATAAATAAAATCAGTTGATAATCAAAACTGTTAGTCGATCAGTCGATCACACCCTCCCTTACTGAATCATTTGATCAGAAGTGCTCACCCGGAAGGTCATAAGGGTGGTGATAATGATAAACATCTACTAAGTGCCATGTGTTTTATCTCAAGTATTCCTGATCTTCACCAAAACTCTTCCACTTAGACGTTCTTAACCCCATTGTCTGGATGAGAAAACTGAGGATCAGAGTCTATAAATGACTTAACAAAGGTCACACACTTGTAAGTAATGGAGATGCTATTTGAATCCAGATCTGGGTGATCACAAATCCATTCTGTTCCTTTTCCTAGTCCTCCACCAGCCCTTTGTTTATAAGATGATAAGGAGGGGCAGGAAAACTATGACAGTGGTAATAACAGCAAAATAACAGCTAACCGTTACTGAGATATCATGGTAGGAGAAGCAACATTTTAAGTTCCTTGTGAAATGGTCCTCAGAACAACCACATTTATTGAGTGCTTATTGGGTGGCAGACTATGTTTTCACCTTTAATGCATTTCATGTTTAATGTAATCAAAACTACTTTGATTCTCATGGTGTCAGAAATATTATCAGTATGGATTAGGTAAGGAAACTAACTAGGTTAACTTTTCCAAGGTCTTCCAGCTGGTAAGTGGCAGAGCCAGGATTCAAGTGCGTGGAGTATGCTCTAGAGCGTCAGCATTTGTGATAGACTGTCTTTCTTAGACAAGTCGCTGGAGAAGGAAGAAGCCAGGGCCCAGAGATTTGGGGAAGTTGAAGGTTTCAGGAAGAGACAACACTGGCAAAGACTAGAGCCTTCCTCTGAGTTGAGTGACGTAAAAGGATCAGGGATGGAGAGGTGAGCAGACCTGCATTGGATAATTTAGATATTCTTCCAGAATGGAGGACAAACCTCTGATCTGAGTAAGAAGGTGAGGTTAGAATCGAGGGCTTGCAAATCATGAAAAAATAAGTAAAGCATCCTCACAGGATAGGCCAGAAAGGAATCCTCAAGAAATTAATGGAGTTGCAGTGGACCCAGCTTTTGTTAGGACAGATGAATGAGGGGGAGGGATGAGGGGTGACCATCATTGACACAAGGTCAGGACCGAGAGCTGCTTTTCCAGTCTCAGAAAAGAATTTGCCTTGCTCCACTGGCCCCAACCTCCCCTTATCACAGACACGAGGCTTTGAAGCAGCTTCCAGGGACAGAAGGACTAGAGCCTGTGACCTGGGGTAGGGTGAGGCGGCCTGGCCTCCTGCAGGGAGGAACTTGTGGTTCCATCCCATCAGCTTCCGGCTGGTCCCAACCAAGGCTGTCACCTGCAGAGCAGAATTACGCATGTCACCTACACCAAGGGACCAGAGAAAGCCCTTCTGACAGAAAACCTCCCAAAGATTATTTCAACATTGCCATTTCTTTCAATTTCTTTCTTTTTTCATTAGTGTGAAATAAAACATAACTTTATGTATTTTATGATGAATTTCTATTGAAGTTTAGTTGACTTACAATGTTGTGTTAGTCTCGGGTGTACAACACAGTGATTCGATCATCTCTAATGGACATCTCAATCTGTAGAGGGGCTGGGAGCTCTAAGTGTTTGGAATGGTTGTAATTAAATATCAGAGTGAATCCGTGCCCCAGTTCTAGGAGAAGCAAACAGATACTCCATTTAACTTACCTTAGGTTGCCCGGTTTGGCATAAATCCAACGCATCCATCCTAACTTTAGGGGCACAGGACATTAGCTTGTGCGTGTGTGTGTTCACAAATAATTCCAAGAAGTTTCATTTGCTCACCTGCTCTCAGCAGCTGTAGATTATGAAGGGAAGTTTCTACAATCCCATCTGCATGGGTGCCTGTTTCAGGCAGGGAGATTCCCACTGTAAGTCACAGGTGTCCTGAACAGCCTGCTTAAATGATAGGGTGTGTATTGAATGTGTAACCAGAGATTTAGAAAGAGAGAGTCAGAGTCAGTTTAACCCAGTGGCTCCAAGTCCATCTCCTCACGGTCCCCAGGCTCCTCCCTTCTCTGTGTGCAGCTTCCCTTGGGGCAGCAGAAATAGATACCGTGGTTTCGGACTACACGTCCACACACCACAATGTCCAGAGGAGGAGAAAACAGCCGCCTCTTCCAATGGCTCAGTCTTCAAAGAGAGGAAATTTCTTACCTAGGAGCCCTCATCACACTCCTTCTAGTACCTAACCGACGCACATTCCTTTGGCGCAGGGAACGCTATGTATTGATTGACTAAGTCTTGGCATCTCCGTCAACCAATGGCAAGAGGGATGCAGCTGTCCGAGACCAACCAGGTCTGCTCCTGGTCGTGGATGGGGCAGCTTTCCTGAGGCCCAAGAGTGCTGAGAGGAGTGGTGGATAACAGCCCAGAGGTGGGGTTCCCTTAGGCAGAAGAAAAGGGTAAAAGGGGTTTGGGGCAGGTTATGCCCTGAAGGGCATGGGGGGGGCGGGGTAGGGGAAATAAAGAGGAGTGTGAAGCTTAGCAGCTCCTACAGAGCTGAACTCTGCCAGTGGTACCAAGGGGTGATGAGCCCTATACCGCAGTCCCTCTCAAGGGGCCTCCATGGAGACAGCCGCCTGGCTCTAGGAGCAGGTCCATGGGGCTGGGTCCTGCTCCAGCAATGGCTGCAAAGAGTTGCTTGGAGATGTGATCCTTGCTGTGCTCCTAGGATGGTACTTTAGTGGGATTCTTTCACTAAGTTCCAGAAGTGGTGTTTTTGCATGGTCCCGTGCATCCCGACAGCAGCCACTAGAGGGCTCACGGGGACACCTTTCCCAGCTGCCCTCTAGAGGCGGAGGCTGATGCTGAAAGCTGATGCTAAGCTGTCCTGTGGTGCAGAGCCCTGGGAGCTGATTGGAAGGCAGGCGGTCACAGGAGACCTTGGAGGAGCAGGGCTGGGGATGAACAAGCTGGTTGAGCTCTCAAAGACAACGTATTAGTCACGCATGAGAATGACATGTGCAAGAGTTATACTGACGTCTGTGGGGTCCGATACGGAGCCAAGAGCCTTGTGTGGTTACTGAGTGCTTGAAATGTGGCTCCTTCAAATGGAGAGGTCCTCAGAGTGCAAAATACACACCGGATCTCAAAGGCTTAGGACGAAAGAAAGAAACGTAGAATGTCTCAGTTTTGTATATTGATTATATGCTGAAATTATAATATTTGAATATATTGGGTTAAACAAAATATATTATTAAAATTAATATCACTTGATTTACTTTTGTTATTTAAAAGTAATTTACTTATTTTATTATTATTTTCTAAACAGCGTGAATGGACTTAGGACCTTGTGTAAATAGTCATTTTCCCATATAATTGTTTTTGCGCGTGTTTTTTTAATTGAAGTGTAGCCGACCTACAATATTATATTAGTTTTAGGTGTACAATATAGTGATTTGACATTTATAAAAGAAATTTAAAATTGCCTATGTTTGTGGCTCGCGTTATATTTCTGTTAGATGGCGCTGTGCTGAGCCATTTGCTAAGGAGAGAGTAGCTTGGTGGAGGTCGGTGGGGGGGGGGAAGCTTGAGCCAATTCACAGAGACCCTCCCACAGGTGCGTGGCCTGGGGTCAGAGGCGCTCCCTAAGATTTTGGAACGGTCCAGCCTCTATCAGGTGCCACCTTCATCCTCTAGGCACTCCTGAAAAACAGCTCCATTGCCTGGGCGTTCATGCCACTACCACAGTTTCTGCTTTCCCAGCTCCACGGCTCACTTTCCTTATACATAAAACCACATGCCTGATGAACCTGCCCCAAATCGCACCATTAAAAAATCCTGTGTGTCAGGTTAAACTCAACACCCAGCTTATTAACTGCATCCCACAGTTGCCCCAGAGCTTCTGTGTGAATCAGAACAGATGACTAATGTCAAACCTGGATACAGAGGGAAAAAAAAAAAAACACCTTACACATGCATTTATCTTTTTTTGTTGTTTTTTGCGGTATTTGACCATTTAGCACCTAGAGACTGGGAAAATGAGCTTTCATGAAACGCTGTTGCTTGTATGATCTGTCTCTTCAGAGGCAGACGCCTCTGACCTCTCTGTGAACATGACCTGTCGCTGCTCGGCATGTGTCAGGCAGATAAGTATGTTGTGCGTCACCTCTTTTTTCGGAGAACACAATGGAAATCTTCCAGCCCCTTCCTCTCTCAGAAGGCAGAAGTTCATTACTTTTCAATACTCTTTACGTAACTTGTAGACAGATGAATAATATAAGCTGTTAAAACAGAGGCTTCCCAAAAGGTTTGGCCAAGGCTAACGCAAAGAATCAAATCAGATAGAAATGGAAGCAATTGTGTGAAGCAACAGCTAAAATGGTGACTCTTAATTACAAATCCTGGGGCATTAGTGTGGGCCTTCCTGAGACTCTCAAAGTGGCAGGAGCTAATGGTATCAATACCTGAGGTTCTGTTCCCAGAATAAGTCCCGGGCCTTCTTGTGCCATCTGATCCTTCCTGTTCACCATCTCTGCCCCTGACCTCCAGGGCAGTGTCCACTTTTGACTTCAAAGGCACCCCCAAGGCCGTACCACAGGACACTTCATCCCTCTACCTTTCCCCTCCAACCTTCCCAAAGTGAAGAAACCAAGATTCCTCCACCTGCCAACCGAAGCTGGGGACTCCTTTTATTCCATAACTGGCAATATTGATTAAATTGTAAATATTTATTTCACATTAAGAAAGGCAGGATTAGCATTGAACAATGGATTGGGTTTTGTTCTAGAAATCATACGACAAAACTGTATGCATCTTTTAGCCGTAGTGTCAGGGGTTAACTTAAAAATACCCACACCTCAGGAATTCCCTGGCGGTCCAGTGGTTAGGACTCTGTGCTCTCACTGCCGAGGGCCTGAGGGCCTGAGTTCGAACCCTGGTCGGGGAACTAAGACCCCACATTGCAGCGCGGCCAAAAAAAAAGAAAAAAATACCCATACCTCAAACAGGCACAGTCCCCACATGCTGCAACTCTAAAGGGGACACCCCTCATTGGAACATACAAGTTCCAGTGGATCTGACAAATGTCAACCCCACCACTGATGCAAACGTTACCCGATTCACGAGCATTGCATTCCTTTTTGCCTGAATTCTATTTCATTCCTTTCAAAACAAAAGCAAAGCTCATTTTGCCTTTTGTTTAGGATTTTTTAGATAATTTTTCAGACCTACTGAAGTGATAGCACACTTCCTTCTTCACTCACCTTTCAAATCCAGTACAACCCACAAAACACGTACTGCAAGCGTTTTAACAAACACAAAGTACTAAGGAGGTTTAGTACAAAGAGGATAAGATGCAGCAAAGGTTAGCATGTAAAACATGCTTCCTGATCTTGTTTAGAGCCTAAGTATTCCTTTCATCAGTTAATAATTCTACTCTGCCTAAGACCCTGTGGTAGAAACTGTGAGAGATACAAGGGTCAAGAAAACAGGATTGCTGTCTTCAGGGTGCAGTTAGAAGAAGGAAGAACTAAACAAGTACACAGATAACTATAGGGTCCCCATAATATGTGAGTGCCTTGGTCACACACAAGGCAGTAGTCCTTCAAAACCCCACTCCACTGTTTCAATGTTTAGTATTGAACCCCTATCTATTGCTAATGAAGACTCTTCTAAAAATGCCCAAAAAAATTGCTGTATACACTACTGACAGTAAGTATAAAAGAGACAACTAAGGAGAACATACTGTATGGCACAGGGAACTCTACTTAATTCACTGTGGTGACCTAAATGGGAAGGAAATCCAAAAAAGAGAGGATATATGCATATGTATAGCTGATTCATTTTGCTGTGCAGCAGAAACTAACACAACATTGTAAAGCAACTCTACTCCAATAAAAATTAATTTGAAAAAATTGCTGTAATTATGTGCGACAAAGTTCAAGCACAACGCAGGTCCTGCTGTGAGCTATCTCTGTTTCATTCTGTGGCCAATATTTTGCGTCTGCAGGGCGGGACTGGTCTAGAAGCCACAGGTGTTGCAGAGGCGCAGCTGCGAAGAACAGGTGGGTGGCAGAGGAGGGGCAGGAAGGAGAGGTCAGGAGAGGGCTGGGACCAGCTGGAGTGCTGGGTACGGAGGGGAGTGATGCAAAAGCTTTGGGCTTTGTCAGAGGCATAGATGGGGCCATTGAGACGAGACATGGAGGGCGGTGTTCCCTGAGCTGTGGTTTGGGGCTAGCTATATAACACAAGCACTTTGAAGCTTCTGGGCAAAGCGTTCTAGCTGCCTTCCTATCAGCCCAATGTTCAAGGGAAAGTATACAATTCCTTTCCTTTCCTTTTTATCTCCACACTTTATATTTCCACGGGGCCAGGAACTTTCAACAAGTCAAGACATCTTTTTTCTTCTAAAGACTCTGTTACTCTAATCTGCGGTTCTATCTCCTAAGAGTCATTTGATATCTTTGTATTAGGTTTTATTTTTACATTTCAGCAGAGAATTCCTTGGTTTTCGAACAATTTTATTTGTTCTCATGCTCCAAGTAGTTTATTTCAGAATCCTGGGATCTTTGAAGTAAAAAGCCCAAGGAACTGATAGATAGTTAACAGGAACGGCAGCTTTGCTTCTTGGGTAGTGTGCATATTATCAAGAATATTATTATTGATAACAATACAGCCCTCTTTAAAAGAAATGAGGAGACGAAAAGCTCTCTTATCATGAGAATTCTTGTGCTGCAGTATTAAGGTAGTGTCAGGTTTTTAAAAGGGGGAACTAGGATATTTTAAATATAGACTTTCCCTGCCCCCTCAGAAGATAAAAAGTAGTGCTTTTGGCCATGGTGGTAATTTCATACAAAGAATAAAAATTTAAAAACCACTAATACATCTGAAAATACAATTTACCAAATTTTACTGACTGGTAAGTTAGAGACTGCATAAGGGTTTCCCTGGTGGCATGGTGGTTAAGAATCCGCCTGCCAGTGTAGGGGACATGGGTTCGAGCCCTTGGCCAGGAAGATCCCACATGCCACGGAGGAACTAAGCCCGTACACAACTACTGAGCCTCTGTGCCACAACTACTGAAGCCCGCGCGCCTAAGAGAAGCCACCGCAGTGAGAAGCCCGGGCACGGCAACAAAGAGTAGGCCCTGCTCGCCGCAACTAAAGAAAGCCTGCACGCAGCAACGAAGACCCAACACAGCCAGAAATAAAATAAATAAAATTTAAAAATAGACTGCATTGAGTTACTATGAAAAATAGTTAATGGAATATGGGAATTTAAATGCTGCTTTCCCATTGGCTGGTGACTGGTCTTTAACTGTGAGAGAAAACAAGCCCGGTAAACAGGAAGTCATCTCCATGGCAACGGGCCATTCAGCTTAACTTTTTAACCCATGAAGAGGTAATTACTTTATTTTTTATTTCCATTTTTACAATTTTCACAGTTTATAATAGCAGTGAGGACCTCTGGGTCAGGCATTTCCCGGCTGTTAATAACAGGCTGCTTTCAGGCCACCAGTGCTTGAACATTGTGCCAATTTTTTTTTTTTTTAAATGAAAAGAGAGCTGTGATTTTCTTTTTCTCCTTCCTGAAGTCCGCAGCGTAAATAAACGACAGGATTTGATGTTCGCACACATGGTGTTTTGATTTCCTGCGGATGATAGCGTGAGGGCAGACACTGATCTTCACTGGTGGGTGGCCAAGAGGGTGGGGCTTGGGATGGAAACGCCACGGGGGATCCCTCTGGATGGCAGGTTAGAAGATGACCCCGGGAAACTGAGAGAGAAGATGACACCCGCGGCCACACAAGGCAGAACTCAGAACACGAAGTTGCACGGCCTCAGAGACCAGGGAAGGGTCTGGTGGAGGCTATCATCAGTCAGTGCTGCTTTCCGAACTCACCACAGAGGCCAGAATCCTGGGCAGCTTCCCTGGCCTTTGCTCGCCCAGGAAAATTGGTCTTCCAGAGTAGAAACTTTAGTGATCTATGCATTTGAAAATCATAAGGCAACCTACAGTCATGAGTTGTCTTGGGAACAAAAGGAGAAGATTGGGCAAAGCCATTATTTTAGGTACCAGAGCATCACCTTAGGTAGCTAGAACGCCCACCAGCCACTCTCTGCAGGAGAGGCAGGACCCAGGCACAGAGGCGCATCCCTCCCCCGCAGACTGTGGAAAATTATTTTATTTTTTTACAATATATATCACTTTTTATTTTATTTTATTTTATTATTTTTTATTTATTTATTTTTGTCCGTGCCGAGTGGCTTGCGGGATCTTAGTTCCCCGACCAGGGATTGAACCAGCGCCCTTGGTAGTGAAAGCTCGGAGTCCTAACCACTGGACCACTGGGGAAGCCCCATTTTTTGTTTTTGTTTTGTTCTGTTTTGTTTTTTACAAACCTATCAATAATTACCTTATTTAAAAAAAATTTTACATATGTATGTAAGTACAGTTGATTTACAATATTATATAAGTTTCAGGTATACAATATAGTGATTCACGGGGTTGTTTGTTTGTTTGTTTTTGCCGCACCACACGGGATCTTAGTTCTTGGACCAAGGATGGAACCTGTGCCCCCTGCAGTAGAAGGGCAGAGTCTTAACCATCGGACCATCGGGGAAGTCCCTGGGCAATTTTTAATCCAGCTTTAAAGTCTCTTCTCCCCCAGCTTCTGGTCTCTGAAGGGGAGCGGGAAAGGACACAAGAACTCTGTAGCAATCCTCTTCAGCTGTCCTGACCATAGCCCAACCCGATTAACCATCAATGTGGAGGCATCAGTGTGAAAAAGAGCAGACAGGAGGAAAGGAGGAAAATCTCTGAAGCCACAGCCACTGCCGCCAGAGCCCGGGGAGAGGCGAAGGGAAAAGAGGAGTCATGGGGTGCAGGTGGGGATGGGCTGGGGGGAGGGGCCAGAGGGGAACCAAATCCGGCCACCGGCCAAATGCCTCCCAATGCAGAACTCAAACCCGAGTAGGCTCTCAAAACAAAGAGAGAGGTGCCACCCACCCACAGGAAGAGAGGGAAGACTGATGCCAGAGAAGAGGAAAGAGTTCTGCCTGAAAAAGGAGACGCACACGGCTCAGGCCTGGGTCCCCAGAATCCCTGAGATGCCCGGAGAGTTTGCAGTTCTTTGAAAAATGCTGGTATTCTGATGACCGCGCAGTTTGAGATAAGATTATTTTCAAGTTTTATTTAAAAAAAAAACAGAAATTCATTTTGCATTTCTTCTTAAGCTGTGTTATTAGCGCACAGAACCCGTCACTGTAGGAGAAAGGATAAATGCGCCTGATAGAATGTCTCCGGAGCTGGGCGACAATGAAGGGACAGGGAGAATTTGATAGGATTCCTCCTGGACTCCTCTTGTAGGGATTTTGTGATCCTCACCCTCTTCAGCCACATTGACACAACTGTCTTTGGATGAGGGACCATTAAAATTAGTTCTTTCCTTTCCAGTCTCTCATCACAGATTTTGTTACCCTGAAATCTGAGCTTTTGTGATCTGCTCCCCTGCCTGTGGTCAAAACCCAGTCCATCTGGATTTTCTAACACTATCCTTAAGATGACATGGCTCCCGGGGGGGCCAGAACTATTTTTCTCAGATCAGGGATTCTCAGATTTAGAATTCTTTTATCTTTCTTCTATTCCTTCAAAGTCAGGGTCACCTTGTGAGAAGTTGTTATACAATGTACTAAGTGTGGACGTGTCCATCCGCCCTCTAAATTTCTTATCCAAACTATACAACGAGAACATCATTGGATTTTATCCTGCCGTAATATTTTTAGCATATCCTCCAGAGGAGTTTTATGCTCTCATGTACTATCACCCACGTCCTGCCTAAATTACCCTAAATATTAGTAAAAAGAATCCTTAATAAGCTGGATAGAATAGAGGGTAAACAGCAGTGCCTATCACGTGTCTTCTGTCAGCCAAGCCCTCTGCGGCTAAAACAGGAACGTTTGACTCTGCTGTGTCTGCGGATTCCGCAGTTGGTTGAATCCGCAGATAAGGAGGACCGTCTGTACTAAGCAATTTTATACCACGGACTTGAGCATTTGTGGATTTTGATATCTGTGGGGTTCCTGGAAGCAGTCCCTTGTGGATACAGAGGGACAGCAGTATCTCCTGCAGCCCACACGAGGCTGGGTGTAGCAAAGCAAGCAAGGTGCTCTGCTCTCCAGCTGGCTTGCCGAATAGTCTCTCCAATTAAGCCCTTCTTTTAATCAGGTTGAGAGAAGAATCCAGACATCTCAATTCACAGACCGTTTTCTACACTTTTTTGTATTCTTTTCAACACCATGAACACAGGCTCAATAAATGTTGAGAAATGCACAGTTTGGTTCATGGTCTTCCCATTGCATTGAGGGCTGTGACTCTCAAAAGAGGGTCACACACAAACCCAAGCCTTGGAGTTGGTTTTGGTTAGGTACCACTCAGGACGATGAGACTGTTTTGAAAAATGGAAGCTTTTTTGACCAACCTTAATACTAATTTCAAGCAGATTCCTTGCAATGACTTGCAGCTGTGACTGTCATCCTGCCATGAGGAAAGTGTCAGCAAGACCAAGAATAGTAGCAGTCTGTCATCTCCCTGTTTTTGACGTTCTCATCTAAAATGTTAATTAACTAGTTGCTCTGCACAGAATGAAAATAAAAGTCAAGAAAAGTAGCAAAGGCAAAAAGTGCAATCGTGCTAGTATTAAAATGCGGAGTTTGTTTCCCTGGGTTGTACATGAGCCCCATTCTCCTCATTTAGGCTGTAAACATGTTGTAACTAGCAAACAACTAAACACTGATGCCCACCAAATGAGAGGAAAATTCAGTAGGTACCTGATTTTTGTTTCTGTTTAAACTGATTAACAAAGATAGTTACTTAAGTAGATTCTCTTTTGATTAATCCCTTAGTAACTGAAACTGCTTTTCTTTCACACATTTGTTTGAGTTTCCTATGTCTTGCATTTCACAGTAGAGAGGCCAATTCAGCAATAACTTCATGAATCAGTGCCTCAAGGGAATCCACAAGACCTTAATTTTTTAAACTAACTTTAATGAAAAGGTGATCAGAAGATTTTAACTGTTAATTAGCATGGTTAGACAAATATACATACTTTTGTGATAATGCTAGAATTTGAAATCGGAAGACTATTATTTCTAAGACCAGTTTAGTAAAAATTCATGTTTCCTTAAGGGCTTATATGGTGATTACCTTTTATGTTTTAGGTTAATTCTTTTCCAGAATAATAAGACTCCCAGAGAGTATCTGAAAATGTTATTTATTTGTAAACAAACAATGGTGTCATTCATAGAATCAGAGCCTTCTCTGTCTGGGAAGGAGTTACTGTCAGAAATAGCAAAGCCTGGATGGAACTGAAGTTTGGCATTTAACCTTTGCCGGAAGCATGATATTTCAATTGTCTTAAGAATGTGTCAGATAAGGGAAGTGAGTCAACAAGATAAACGGAGACAGAGAGAAAGGAAATTATACTGGACCAGAGAAATCAATGAACCAATAATATTTGTTGATCAACTACTCTATATAGGTGCTACGGAGATTTAAAAAATAAAGGTTAAAAAATGGATTACTTATTCTCAAAATGTAGTGGGATATATAGGAATAATACAGGGAAGTAACAGCAAAAAGTTCAAGAGAATCTTAGATTACGTCTTACATATATGCCTTATAGAAATCTAAAGAGACAGTGGTCCACGAAGGCCTGAAGAGACAAGAGAGGGGTTCGCAGAGGAATGGAATCTGAAGTGGACATATTGCAAGATTCAGACAGGAAGAGAAGAAATGGTGGGTTTTGTTCGTTGTTTTGCAAGGGAACAACATCCTGAAAAGAAGAGCAGTGAGGACCATGTGTCTTTGGAGCGTTGAAGTGTCTGGTCTGATTTGATGACTGGGTTGTTACTGAGAAGTCAGAAGAAAAGCTAGAAGAAAGGGTGGAGTCATACAGCAGAAGCCCTGGCGGTCACGTCTGACACAGTCCGTTCTATATACAGAATAAGGAAATAGCATTTAGGGAAGATCCGTCTGGAGATGGGCCCCAGGATGGATGAATAGATGCTCTCAGCCTTTCGGGGCAGGATGGGAAGGGGTTGGAGCAGCTGCCATCAGAGAAACCAGGAGCAAACTGTTGCAGGAATCCACGTACGCCGTGATAGGGGCCTGGACCACAGCAGAGGGGAGCTGGCGGAACAACTTGTTAATTCCATTCAGGTCAGAGGGTGAGTGCATAAACGTTCTTGGCAAATTTAGCCTAGAAAGGGCACTCACAAACAGTCTTGTAAGTGTCCTCTTCTTATTTCCACCTCAAAACCACCATTGAGTACTGACTACCCGATCCTCTGCTGGATTGAAACCCACTTTGGAATACATTTCTCCTCTGTAGCCTCAGCACCGTCCCTTGCAGGGTGATGATGGCTGTGGCCCGAGGCCTCTGTCCGTCCCCCAGGTCTTTACCGGAGTCTAAGTCTCTCTCACTCCCGGAATCTGTATGGCCATGAAGACCCAGCATGAGGACAGAAGAAGCTACTTTTATTAATATAAATATAGGCTGTTTTGAAGAGGTCACATTTCTCTTCTTTTTTCTGGTACTTTGATTACAGATTTATTGGAGGTCACTATTGTCTAAAATGTACGGTACTACAGCTGGTTCATTGTGCACTCCTACTAGGAGGACACTTCAGCGTCCTCCCCAGTATTGGTATATTTATTTATCATGATGCATTTCCTTAGGTTAAAAGTCATATTTTAGGGAGAATAAAACATATAAATGTGCTTTATAATTTTTAAAATCTTGGTTTACCACCCTGTGATACAATCATATCTTCAGGATATAAATTGGGTTTATTTACATCCTTGGTTTAGACCTGTCATAGCTGGCAGAGACACCCCAAACTATGAGCGGTTCCAGGTGGAGGATGTGCTCCAAGCTGCTGCTGCTAAATGGTGCTTTTTATCCATCTTCTCCAATAATTATGTAAAAGTTTTAGTTGAAATGTGGCTAGTAATTTTCCGTCTTCCCTGATGTCAATCAGATGTTCCTCTAACTAATCAGAACTTGTTACATTTTAACACGTTTAACAAACGGGCTTAAAAACCACTGAAACACTTTTTGGGGGAAGATTTTTTTAAACATGGTAGAAAAAAGTTTGCAAGTTTCCTAAATGTATCAATTAGGAGTTTTTAAGGCGAAACACATTGCTCCTGGCACTAAGATAATAAAACAATGGAAACATTTCCAGTGCTTCCAGAGTGTTCTCTCTATAGCCAGTTTCTTTCCAAAAGCAGGTGGTTTTTTATTCATTGTTGTACTGTCACCTGTACACTGAAGGAAAAGTTTGCATTTGCATCTAATAAAAGTTTGTGTTAGAAGGAGAAGCTCTGCTTACTGATAACTTACTTTTTCATTGTTAGAATTGCATTGAATGTTATCTATATTTAATTTTTAGAAACATTTTTGAACCACTTGTATAGTTGGGGGAATAATTAAGTTAGTTAGAATTAAATGGTACAATCCAGTTAATTACGGCATACATCAGCTGCAACACATCACAGTAGACTCAGGAGGTAACTGATTTCATCCCTCACCTGCCATTGGTGATCGGGGACCACCAGACATATGGACTGAGTGAGGAAGCCAGTATTAATCCTTACATCACATATTAGTACATTTCATTTCACTTATCCTTTTATATATGATAATATATAAAAATAGAAGTTCAAATGTTTTCCCATACCTCCCCAGGGGATCATCTTTTTTTATATAGACTTTGTTTTTTAAGAGCAGTTTTAGGTTCATCGGACCATTTTTTAAATCCATCCTTGACAATCACTATCTTAAATGCATGGTGGTAGGGTGGTACCAAAACTATCATAATGACTTCTTGTAGCTGTGTCATCGGAACCTCCCTGAACCTCACAAGAAAGATTATTAACAGCGACATTTGTAATTTCGCAGTCATCTTGAACTTACCTGCCTATTGTAAGACATCCAATTTCTCCTAAAGTCTCAATAAATAATTGCTGGGTCTTCCTGGTGGCATCTTACCCATATTTATAAATCATCTTTTCAAGCTCTCCTCCATGCCTTCCACGTTGGTGTCTGCTGCCCAGGCAGTCACCCAAGGTGTGTGTTTTGCCACTGTCCCCGGGGCTGCTGTCCTTGGTGAAGATGGATTCTTTGCCCAGAGCCCTGCATCCTGGAACTCGCTTGAGATGCCAACATTTCAAAATGTTGTTTTGGAGGAAAACAAGTAACTGAAGACAATAATTTGGTTGAAATGATAACATGATCTAAATGAAATACCCCCAATTGATATTTTGTTCCTTGACAATTACTTCCACTTATACAATTTTTAATTTCAAAATTATTTCAGCCAAATGTTCCTGCCTGTACAAATTGTAATATTGTGGAGTTGGAAACCATCTTTAAATTGCTACCACATTTTCACGATTATGAACTCCACAGAGTACAATGATTTCACTGGCAGAAAATATATTGGAAGGAAGAAAATCAGGGGAAAAAAGGAAAGAAATGTATCCAGCTACTAATAAATTCTTTCAAAAGGCAAAAATAATTGATGTTTGTGTAAATAGTTATAAAACTGGCTGATGATGAAACCAAATTATCAACACAGATAAAATACAGTATTTGAGAAACATTCTTTTCTTTAAAAGAAATCATCCAAATACTCATCCTAAGACAAGTTGTTGATTTTCATCACTGCCATGTTTTTGTTTTAAGATCTTTTGATGTTGATCATTTTTAAAGTCTTTATTGAATTTGTTACAATATTGCTTCTGTTCTATGTTTTGGGTTTTTGGCCCCCAGGCATGTGGGATCTTAGTTCCCCTACCAGGGATTGAACCCACACTCCCTGCATTGGAAGCCGAGGTCTTAACCACTGGACTGCCACGGAAGTCCCTGCCATTTTGTTTCGAATTAAATTGCTGATGATCAAATTATTTTTAGCCAAATTACCTGAGGGAAATATCTTTCTCCCCAGTTCTGAGTCACTTTCTGTCACTCAAGTTTTGAAGGTGCACTCTTCAGGTCCTGGTTATTTTCAGAGCGTTTCATGGAAACGGGTTCTTACTTCAGCCAGCAGCCTCGCCCACCAAGAGGCGTCAACCAATCACTGCAGCCTATTGGATGCTGTCGCCTCTTCCTTCTGGGAGCTCTTCCCAACCACCCTCTCTCCTCCCTCAAGACAACTCAGAAGACCTGGCAGTTTGATCGAGCTGCTTACTGGGTCAGCATTGAAAACCTCTAGGTTGAATAGCATTTTATAATGTTTAAAAAACCCACATGATGTAAAATGCGTATTACAAAGCAGCATTTTATAATTTAAAAACACCACATTCACATCCATTATTATTTGTTTAATTCTGCCAACACATCTGTAAGGAAGTCAGAGAAGAATTGGTTTGATCATTTTACAGATGACAAAAACAAGTTTTAGGCCTGGAAGGAAGCTTCAGTATGATTTTAAAAGTCCAATTTCCTCATTTTCCATGGTGCATAAGGTAGTCTGGACAATTTTACACTCTTTTTTTTTTTAAACAGGGACATTCCCCCTCCTTACTCTTACCCAACCAATTCTTCCAGGGAAGCACAGTATGTACATAGATATCAAGAAATATTTTATAAATGTGAATTTATTGATATGAACTGAAACTAGTTCAGTGAAAAAAAATGAGGGTAGCCTACTGAATGCAAAAAGTTGAAATTTGAAGTTAGAGATGACAATAGCCCTCTTACCCTCAGCATCAAGTCATTTCTCATCTTTGTTTCGGTTTCACAATGTTTGGAATACAACGTTCCACCCCGTGTGGTAAACTGACTTCTAAGATGGTCCCCAATGATCCTTGCTTCCTACTGTCCATGTCTTTGTGTAATTTCCTCCTTTGAATATAGGCTGGACTTCTGACTTGCTTCTAAAGACTAGAATACAGCATAGGCAATAAGATGTCACTTCTGAGATAAGGTTATAAAAAGACTGTGGCTTCTGTCTTGCTAGCATTCATGTTCCTTGGCTCTCCTCCCTTGCTTGTTCTCGTGAAGTCAGCTGCCATGTTGTGACTTGCCCACTGGAGAGACCCACCCACATGGCAAGGAACTGAGAGAGGCCTCCATTCAATAGCCTGCAAAGAACTGAATCCTGCCAACCACGAGGGGAGTGAACTTAGAATGGAATTCTTCCCCAATGGGGCCTTCAGATGACTACAGCCAACACCTTGATAGCAGCCTGGGAGAAACTCAGAGAACCAGTTAAGCTGTGCCCAGATTCTTGACCTACAGAAACTGTGAGATAACCAATGTTAGTTTAAGCCATTAAATTGTGAGACAACTTGTTATGCAGCAATAACTAATACACCAGGCAAACAGCTGCAAAAGGTAATGGACTTTTAACATCTCCCCTTGCAATCTCTGGATTCTCTTGAATTAGGCAGAGAAGGAAGACAGGGGAAGCTTTAGTCCATTTTCCACATAAATTTAATAAACTCAACAGCAGAAAGTAATGTCTCCAATGTTGTAGCCTGTGTAATAAACACACTTGAGTGTACTTTTTGGTTTGTTACAGTGTAAACAGTAAACACAGTTTTTCTTTTTTAACATCTTTATTGGAGTATAATTGCTTTACAATGGTGTGTTAGTTTCTGCTGTATAACAAAGTGAATCAGCTATACATATACATATATCCCCCTATCCCCTCTCTCTTGCATCTCCCTCCCACCCTCCCTATCCCACCCCTCTAGGTGGTCACAAAGCACCGAGCTGATCTCCCTGTGCTATGCGGCTGCTTCCCACGAGCTATCTATTTTACATTTGGTAGTGTATATATGTCCATGCCACTCTCTCCCTTCGTCCCAGCTTACCCTTCCCACCCCGCCGTGTCCTCAAGTCCATTCTCTATGTCTATGTCTTGATTCCTGTCCTGCCCCTAAGTTCTTCAGAACCACTTTTTTTAGATTCCATATATATGTGTTAGTATACAGTATTTTTCTCTTTCTTACTTCACTCTGTATGACAGACTCTAGGTCCATCCACATCACTACAAGTAACTCAATTTCATTTCTTTTTATGGCTGAGTAATATTCCATTTAAACACAGACTTTTAAAAAGTGAATTTTATATGAAATGTTTGTGGAAATCATGGAAGATGACACATGTAGTGGAAAGAGACCAGGTCTTAAAAGTAGACTGACTTGTGGAGGCTTGGTTTCCTCATCGTAAAATTGGAATAATAATCCCTAGCTCATAGATCCTAAATGACATTGGCACTCAGTTCAGTGCCGGATCAACCAATGCTCTTTACCTTCCCTTGTGGCACTGAGACAGGTGAGGTGACTTGATGTACCCAAAGAGGACGGGATCGAGGACTCGAATTTGAAATACCCCAAATTACCAAGCTATTGAATGACAGATTTTGAACTCTGAATCCAGGTCTCTGGCTTCTTCCATTTCACACAGGGAGCGCCAACCCACCACCTCTGTGTCTTAACTCCCAAGAAGAATTCTCCTTGGCACTCCTGTTTAAGCTGATAACTCTAGTGGAGTTTGTAACACACTAAGAACAAAGGCTTACAAATATAGATGGAAGAAGAATGGCATTTCGTTTAGCTAATCCACATTTAAAATACCACATTTAAAATACCACATTTAAAATATCTTTCTAAACACAGTCTTTCCTCCACCCTCTATCTTTGATTTTGACATTGATAGAGAAGCTTTCAAGAGAGCAGCATCGCTCAATTAGGTGAAGCTACTAATTTGAAGGAACAATACATGATGAAAGGCACTTACATGTGGTGATTGTAACAGCAAATGTCTTCTACCATTTCTCTCCCTGAAACATTGTATCTTGTCTTTTCCTCCATTTATGTATTGTTAAGGACTATTGAAAGAGAGAGAGAGAGTGAAAAGAAGAAAGAGAGTAGAAGTACTGCTTTGGAAGAATAAAGGTTGTAGAAAAAGATGAGCCTGATGACAGGTGTATATGGCAGCAGTAAGAGCACCCAGACCACTTAAGAGGGGATTGGGTCCTTTCCCAAGTACTCAGGTCTGGGCGTCCTGGTCCACAGGATGAACAAACCAGAAGAAAAGCCATCCTTCAAACCTCCTGGAGTGCTTTGAATTAGCACAGGACCCTGCTATGCTCCTTCGGCGTCTCATCCTATAAAGACTGGTGCAGAGAGCTTCAGGGCACCCGTCCAATCTTTTGTCCTTCATTCGGCAGATAGCTAACATCCTCTTGGACGCTAAAAGGAAAATCTTTGAGCTTATTAATAACTTATTGCACATTCTTATACAACAAAAGCATCTGGGTAGATACGTTCCAAATAAAAACCATTTATGAATACATAAGTGAATGATAAAAAGGAAAATAGAAAACTATATATAATCTCTTGCTCACTTTTTCTCCCTTCATTTTACTTGGAATATCCATGTCACTGGTGTGTTATACTTTTTGACAGCCCTTCAAATCAAAGGGATTTGACTGAGAGCCCAAAGAATAGTATTTGCCCAAGCTTTATAAATCTTTTTACTCTTTAGAATTGGCATCATGTAGTGGAAAAACCACTGCCAAGGAGAGGGGAAGACCTAGTTTCTAGTTTGGGTTCTATAACCAGCTGGGTCACAAGCAGCAGTGTGCTTTCTGCAAGGCTCTCTCCTTCCTGCTCTGTCCAGGGCAAACACTGAAACTTCTCCCATCTTCATGGTCATTATCTTGTCTGAGTCATGTTCCCCTCTTACCTGCACCACCTGAAATAGCCTTTATGCTAGTGTGCCAGCTTCACCTTCACCCCCTCCAGTCCATTCTTTCCCACACAGCTGTCGGAATGTATTTACAGAAGTGAATCAGGGCATGTCACTCTTTACTTAAACGTCCCATGGTTTCCCACTGCCCATCTTTCATGTCTCATCTCGGCCAGTCCCCTGTCTGTCCACTACATGCCTTACAGTCTGGTCTTTTGTCACTTCTAAAGCCAAGCTCTTTCTTCAGAGCATTTTCCTTTCTTCTTACCTCTGCCTAGGATATACTTCCCCCAGTTCTTCTCCCAAATCACTCCAAAGTTGGTGTGTAATAAATATTAATTGAAGTAAATGAACCCAATTCCTAATTTGCTCCTTGTCATACTTCAACTTAAATACCAGGTCCTAAGAGAATCTTCTCCCCATCATTTGAACTAAAGGAACAATTCTTTCTCATTATTTTCCCACATCTGTCTTTATTTTCTTTTCAGCACCCACCGCAAAGGTGACTATTTTTTCTTTTATCTTTGTTTGCTTATTGTGAACCTTTTCCATCAGAATTTAAATTTCCTGAGGGTACGGACCATGTCTGTCTTTTCAGCATTATATTCTCTGTGCTCAGCATGGAACAGTGCCCCGCCCAGAGCTGATTTGTAATAAACATTCATTGAATCAAATGACTACATGAATGCACCCAAATTCTACCATATTTATTCCTTACCTAGAGTCCTTCCAAGGCCGTCCATAGCCTGTCAGAGAAATACTAGATTCTGCATGATCTAGAGATGTCATTTTTTAAAAAATTGAAGTATAGTTGATTTACAATGTTGTGTTAGTTTCAGGTGTACAGCACAGTGATTCAGCCATATACATATGTATATATATATATATATATATATCTGTATTCTTTTTCAGATTCTTTTCCCTTATAGGTTGTCACAAAATATTGACTACAGTTCCCTGTGCTGTGCAGTAGGTCCTTTTTGGTTATCTATTGATATTTTATAGATAATAGTGTGTATATGTTAATCCCAAACTCCTAATTTGTCCCTCCCCTACTTTCCCCTTTGGTAACCATAAGTTTGTTTTCTATGTCTGTGGGTCTGTTTCTCGTTTGTAAATAAGTTCATTTGTATCATTTTTTTTTTTAGATTCCACATATAAGCGACATCATATGATATTTGTCTTTCTCTGTCTGACTTACTTCACTTAGTATGATACTCTAGGTCCATCCATGTTGCTGCAAATGGCATTCTTTCTTTTTTATGGCCAAGTAATATTCCATTGTATATATATTTATGACATCTAGAGATGTCATCTTGTTGTGGTTCCTCCTCTCTTATCTAGAGTTTTAAAGTTACTTGCATTTACAATTAAGCCATATTCTTTTTAGCTTCCATTTTTTGGGGCACAAAGTGTTTGCCTGGAATGTCAGCCATTACCTCTCCTGCACATGATCTTCCTGGCTGATTCCTGTTTGTCATTCAAAATTCAGTTCAAGCATTCCCTTCCTCCGGGAAGCCCTCTTGGATTACTTTCTCCTTCTGTCTCTCCTACTCTGTACCTGTTGGTAACCCATGCTTCCTTTTATCATAGCACATGTCACACTCGAGCGGGATGTCTTCCTGACTAGGGGGGTTGTTTCTCAAGGGCCAAGATTGTTTCTTCTTACTCTTGTCTGTTTGTTGCCCAGTACATAGTAGATATTCAATAAAAGTTTGTGAATAAATATTAGTGAATGGCTGACTCACTCCTCCTCCATGGTGTAAGAGTGTAAGAAGTGCCATTACTAAGGGCACATCCCACAGAACGCACTCACAAACGGGTAGTAAGTCAAGTGCATTTAGTGCTAAAATAAACCGCCTTGACACCATGGCTTAAATTCATATGTCAAGCCGCCAAAGCTTTTGACTTTGCAAACCATTGTCACTTGAGGTCATCCTCTCCAAAAAGGTGGCATATACCCTGGGCAGTCATCAGACTGTCCTGATTTTGTCCTTGCAATAAAAATGTAAACTCCAACTTGCTTTTGGCCATGGAATCGAGCACTTAGATGGAATAAGTGCACCACATGGTCAAGCTGAAGTCTGAGCATCACGTGAAGTCTTGGGACTTTAAAAGTTGTCAGGTAAATGAAGAAGAGATGAAGGGTCCTGTGTGCCTGGTTTGTCAGAGTGGCTAGTGGCCTGCTTGCCTCAGAATCGTTGGGGCCTCAGGCGTCACAGGGGGACAGAGCGCGCCTCTTGAGTGGGAATGGTAGAGCTAAGGTCTGCCTCAAACCCAGCCAGAGTAAACTCGCCTGCAGTCTCTCTCTGCTTTTGTGTAGTTCTTGACGTTCCCTTTCTTTCTTCTACCTTGTAAAGTGAGGGAAGAATCAAGGTGATTTGCAGTAAAGCCGATTTTATCCTAGAAAAATATTCAAAATAATAAACATAACACCTTATATCTGTTTACTTGTCTAACGTTTTATAATTGTAGGATGTTGTCATTCATGGAAAACAATTGTAAGCCTGATGGAAAATTTGAAACTGTGTATTTGGAAGTGAAAAATGTCTTGTAAAGCAATGTTTCTCAAAATCTACCCAAAACCCACCCAGAATTTTTTGTTGAAAATGTAAGTTGCCAGACCCCTGAAAGACATACAGAGGCAGAACCCCTCTGGGTACAGCCCGGGAATTTGCATTTTTCAGTGAGCTCTCTGGTGAGTCTTACACATACGCAAGTTTGAGAAACCACATTGAAAGCATGTGACATTTTCATTAAAGGATAGCAAGGCCATGGAGGTAATATCAGGACAAGTGTCCCTGGGAACATGTAACTAGAGGATTTGGGCAGAACTGAAAAGATAGGTTATTTTAGAGGAAAAGAATGAAAGAAACCCAAGATCCTGCATTGAAAGGGCTAAAATTTATATGGTAGAACTGAGGCCCTGACTACAAAGGACGGCCTATTTTTCCCAGTGTGGGGATAGGGTGTGGGGGCACCATTACCATCATCAAAGTGTTGTTCCTTGTCGCTAAATAAAAAGTAGCTCTGGGACCACAGTCGCCTATTATTAGAAATGTAATAGTCCTATCTTATTTTAAAACCTGTTTTTAATCTATTGCCACCTGTAAAACTAGACTAAACAGATCAAATGTTAAGGCTATCTAAAAATACTCTGAGCGGAAACATAATTAGGGCTCTAATTGGGATTATCATTAAGTAGGCTATGCAGAAAAGCTTGAAGAGATAAGCCCCTATCAGAGGCATTAAGTTCTAAGTCTTTATTAGATTTATGGGACCCAGCCATGTGTTTTTTGGACAGTATAGAAATTATGTTGAATTGGTTTCAAAATCCAAGTAATGATCGCAATTTATTTTCATTTAAAGAATATTCTAAGTGCCTTGGTTTTAAAAGACTAAACAATGTGTTGCTTTGAGGCTTCTGGCTCATGAGAAAACTTAGCTATAGGTCTGATGCTTTCTGAATTTTCAGATACCACTTCAGGAGAAAACTCAGAGCCGTTTTGATTCCCCCTCTCAAGGTTCTCATGTTTGTGCCATATGCTATGGGACCATGTGAAATCTTTTGATTTGATCACATATCATAGAAGCTACTCTCTGTGCAGAAGACGAAAAGTAAATATGTTCAGCAATAGTCAATACTTTATTTTTTTTGTTCTAACAAGGAAACCTAGAAGTGTCATTATTTTATATATGATCTTTGGTGTTTGTATATTAAATGATCATATCAAAGTGGTCATTGGAAAAAAAACCTCACATACTCAAAATTAACAATTCAAAATGACTGAAATAATAGGGTTTCACTGTAGAAACTAATCTTAAAATGAGAAGAAAAATGTTTAAGCCTCCCTATCTGGTTCCCTTAATATAATATTTCATTCTGGAAATGATTCTTTAGCAGATGAAAAAAACTAGCTTAAGGAAAATTATCTGTCCTGCCTCCTTAAATCACCTGCCCTGACTCACGGTTTCCTTGAGCTTGGAAAAGGTTATTAGAAGTTTTAGCTGAAAAAGATGGAAGGATCTAAGGGAGGCTCAGCGCCAGTTGTCTGCAAGCCCAGCTGGGGAACTTGTTGGCCAAGACGGCATCTGTGCTTTTGTGCCAGTGATGTGTTCTCTCTGGAATTGGTGAGTCTATCAGGTTCTTTATCTCAAAAATGTGTCTCAGAGATCTTATGCCTCCCTCACCCACAAACCAGCTCTTTTCTCATAAACTCATAAATGTCACTACAGTTCTTCAAACAGAACCTTGAGAGGCATCTTGATTCTTCTTCCCCATCATCCCTGCATCCAATCCCACCAAGTATTAGATTTGTCACTTTTTTCCTTCTAGATACACCTCACATTTTTCTCGTCTCTGTCTTCAGTGACATTTTTGTCCAAGTCACTATCACATCTTGTCTGATTAGTGACAAGTCTTATAGCCTAAGTAGGTACCCTTACATCTACTCTTTACATTCCCTGATACGTTTCACACATAGCGCCAGAGTGATTATAAACATAAGTTATATCTTATCACTCCCCTTCTAAAAGCCTTTAATGACTCCCCATTGCACTTAGAATGAAACCTGAAATCCTTAACAGTGCTTACAAAATTCAGTATTACCTGGACACTGCTTATCTGTCCAACATGATTGCCTGCCATGCTTTCCCTTGCCTAGTACCCTCTAGAGATCTTCTTCCAAGAGATCAAGGCCTTTCCTCCCTCACTGTTCCCTAGCCCAGAGTGGTCCACCCTCCCCCCAGCACAACCTAACTACTTGACCAATCCTACACATCCATCATCCCCCAGCTCCAACGTCATTTCCTCAGGGAGGATTTCTCTGATTCCCCACCCATCTAACTTGGATTCCCTCTCTACTTATCTGATTGATTTTATCTTCCTCTATGGATTAGAAGCTCCACAAGGGTAGGGACCATATATAATTTGCTCACCACTGTCTCCCCAACCTTGCATAGTTCAGGAAAAAGTTTTAGAATAAATGAATAATTGAGAGAACAATTTCCTTTAGTATCTTAACACAAAATTAAAACTGCCAATAGAAATAGAAACAAGTGGATTTCCAGTTATTCTATGTCAGGTTCCACTTTTCCATAGAAGAACTGCAACAGAGCAGGCATTACACCAGAGCCCTAAAGTTCCTTCCCCTCCAAAGTTCATATTCATGAACTCGAAAAAGATCAGTAAAACTTCTTTTCCATAGGAAATGTTTGTATTTGGTTTTGAAGCAATGCAGGAACAGATGTTTTCTCCTGGTGAATGGCATTTGCATTAACCAAGTTGTTTTCACTTCCTTTGAAGTATTCCATCAGACTCTTCAAAAAGAACGAGGCTCCTTGAGAGAACCAGTCTCCTTGACATTGGTCTGGGCAATGATTTTTTGGATATGACACCAAAAGCACAAGCAATAAAAGCAAAAATCAACAAGTGGCACTATATCAAACTAAAAAGCTCTGTACCGCAAAAGAAACAATCAACAAAACGAAAAAGCAACCTGCAGAATGGGAGAAAATATTTGCAAGCCATATATCTGATAAAGCATTAATGTCCAAAGTATATAGAGAACTCCTATAAAGAACTCAATGAAAAACCAAACTACCCAATTAAAAAATGGGCAGAGAAACTAAATAGACATTTCTTCAGAGAAGACTTCCAATGGCCAACAGGCACATGAAAAGATACTTGACATCACTAATCTTCAGGGAAATGCAAATCAAAACCACAATGAGATATCACCTCACACTAATGTTAGAATAGCTATCATCAGGAAGACAAGAGATAATAAATGTTGGCAAGTGTGTGGAGAAAAGGGAACCCTGGTGCACTGTTGGGGGGACTGTACACTGTTGGTACAGCCACTATGGAAAACAGCATGGAGGTTCCTCAAAAAATTAAAAATAGAACTACCATATGATCCAGCAATTCCACTTCTGGGTATATATCCAAAGGAAATGAAAACAGGGTATTGAAAAGATATATGCACTCCCATTTTTACTGTAGCATTATTCACAATAACCAAGGTATAGAAACAACCTAAGTGTCTGTCAATATTTACACAATGGAATATTATTCGGTCATGAGAAATAAGGAAAACCCACCATTTGTGGCAACATGGATGGACCTGGAGGGCATTACGCCAATGAGATAAGTCAGACTGAGAAAAACAAATACCGTATATCACTTATATGTGGAATCGAAAAAAGCCAAACTCATAGAAACAGAGAGTAGAATGGTGGTTGCCAAGGGCTGGTGGGTGGGGGGTAGGAATAGGGAATAGGGATGTTGGTCAAAGGATACGAACTTGCAGTTAGAAGAGAAATAAGTTCTGGAGATCTAATGCACAACACTGTTATTATAGACAACAATACTGTAGTCTATACTTTAAAGTTGCTGAGAGACTAAATCTTAAATATTCTCACCACAAAATGAAATGATCATTATGTGATGCGATGAAGGTGTTAGCTAATTTAGTGTTGGTAATCATACTGCAATATACACATGTATCAAAACAACATGTGGACCCTTAAACTTTCCTAAAGTTATATGTCATTTAGGGCTCAAAAAAAAAGACAAAAAGAACAAGGAAATTGAAGGACAGATGTTGAAGAGCTGCTGTTATTCAGCGATGAATTATACACCAACCCCCTGGGTAGTCAGGATCCCTTTGCTTGGTTAATCTTGGTTTTTCCACTTCTCAGTTTTCCTTGTACATTTCTATCTTTAAATGGGCACAAGATTTAATAGAGAATTAGTTTTCTGAGCCTTTGAGAATATAGAACTTACAGGGGTAGCAGAGGGTATCAACATGAAATATAAGAAGCATTGAATTAGCAGACTGAGCTGCATCTCCGAGGATAGATTTGAACTCCTGAACTCATAGAATGTGTCTGAGAACAATGATACCCAGCCTGATTGCTGGGCTTAGATGAAATAAAAAGAATGTTGTGTTTGCCAACTAATCATTTGCATTAAGTATCCTGACATTTGCACTATTCCAATGCAAATCTTCAATAATCTTTCCTCCCTCCCTTCATTCCTTCCTTCCTTCTCCTTTCTCTCTTTCTTTCTTTTTCTTTCTTTCTTCCTTCCTTCCTTCCTTCCTTCCTTCCTCCCTTCCTTCTTTCCTCCCTCTCTCCCTCTCTTCTTTCTTTCCTTTCAAAAATTACTCTGCTCTTTGACTTTCTCTAAATATCAACCAATATTTGTTCTTAGAAAATGATATCTAGTATTGCCTCTGTGGAAGGGGGAAGAGGATTGAAATTAAAAAGGGGGATGTAAAAAACGTCAACTTTTTTTGCAGAGTTTTATTTCATAAAAAAAGAATTGAGGCAAATATTATAAAATGTTGGTATATTTTAAATTCAGTGTGTTGGTTACATGGGTGTTTGTTATATTAACTTTTTTATGATTTTTTTTTTGCAAGTTTATTTTCTTTTTTTTTTTAAATTTTATTTATTTATTTTTGGCTGGGTTGGGCCTTCGTTGCTGTGTGAGGGCTTTCTCTAGTTGCGGCGAGCAGGGGCCACTCTTCATCTCATCATGGTGCGCGGGCCTCTCACTGTCGCGGACTCTCTTGTTGCGGAGCACAAGCTCCAGACGCGCAGGCTCAGTAGTTGTGGCTCACAGGCCTAGTTGCTCCGCGGCATGTGGGACCTTCCCAGACCAGGGCTCGAACCCGCGTCCTCTGCATTGGCAGGCAGATTCTCAACCACTGCCCCACCAGGGAAGCCCTATGATGCATTTTTTAAATTAGAGAATCTGATTTGAAATCGTACAATTAGTTCATATGTTAATTAATTATTAATTAATACACACAGCAAAGAGCCATCAGGCACCTACGACATTCCTGGATTTGTGCTGAGAAATGTGATATGAAGACAGCACTCTACCCATGTACAGTGTCTTACTGTAGTATGAACTTCCTGGTTTAGGTTTCCCTGCAGTAAGAGATGATTTTTGATTTTTAATTGAGATTGGACGACAGGTCTATTTATGAAATGTTTAAAATGGCCGTGCTCTTTACAACCTGATATAGGGCAGATGTCTTTCCTACTTATCTCCTCTTTGTATCCCGTCTTCCTTTCCAAGTTCATTCCAACTGCTAACTCATTTCTTCTAAAGTAACAAGTCTTCATAAAGTGTTTGAGTAGACACGTTCAATCAAATAAGAGTGTTAAATATTCTGTCAAACAAAAGACTCGGAAAATCTCAAGCGAGAATCTAAGAATGGGTATCCTTTATGCCAAAAGATCCTAGGTAAGCTTGCTTGTTGTTGGTTCAGTTTCTAAATTGAGTTAGCATAACCAACAAGTTTGGGGATGAATTACAAGAACTTTTTTTCAAATATTGTCTTAATTTATGATGGTTACTTAAATAAGAGCTAAACTCCTTAAATCAAATATTACAGAAGGGTGCTGCCAATGTCAGTTGGCCCAAACAGTGAGTCTAAAATTGAAACTACAAATTTGAGTGCCATGCATACTCATTCATGTTCATCATACCTTTGAGTGGTTAAGGACTTACCTGAACGTGGGGGATTACCTACTAAGATTTAGATAACTTACCAATGACAAGAGATTAAAGGAATCTCGCTCAGGCAGTCAATGAGCAAATATTGCCTCCGTGTTATTAAATAGGTCTTTGCCAGTGTTTCTATCCCTTCATCTAATTCCTGACAAAATGGTATTCTAATCATGAAAGGCTTCTCTCCTGAAAGTACATAATTCCTTCTGTATTCAGGCTCTTTACTCATCATTTTCATGGCGAAGACAAAGAAAACAATAACCAACAAGACATAAAAGACTGAAAGCAATGGGTCTCTTGAGCTTTGTGCCCTTTTTTTAAAAATTCATTAACAAGAATGGCATTGTGCATGTATTGCCGCTATTATGATTATGGATAAGCGAATACATTAATAATTGAGTCCCTTTTTTGTTTTTTTCATATTATTTCAAAGTTTGTCTCATTTATAAGTGTATTGGCTGATGTGGTCATAAGTGATGGAAACAAAATATTCTCTTCATAATATATTCTGTAACCTTGAGCACCAATGTGGTAGGAAAAAACTGAACAATGGAAACGAGGGGCTCGAATCCTGGCTGAGTTCAGAGTACTACTTGGTTATTTTGCTGTAATTTCTTCCCTGTGAAGAATATGTGAGATGGGGAATTCTTAGAATAAATAACAGTTTAGTAGCTAGTATGAAAAAGGGAGTGAGCTTATGTGGAGTATCTGTCCATTTCAGTCCACGTCAGAGACCTACTCTCCAACAAAGATGGGCTTGTAATTTCAATTTCACCAAAATGCAGCTGGAATTCTGGGGCACAGGACACCTTGTCTGGAATCTAGTTTAGTGCATCTTTATTAAACTCCTTTCTCAGTGTCTTCTTTAATCATTATTAGGATGAACAACAAGTAGTTTTTGCCCAGATTCCTTTTTTGAAACCTTAGTTCTCACCTTAGCAAGCTTGTATCCCAAGTTGGGGGTCCACACCTCTGAAAAGCCTTATTCCTACAAAGCCTCATGTAACGGCCTCAGAGGAGGCTTGTGCCTGAAAATGACAAGATGCAATGGGGAGGATTGGCAACAACATTAAAAAAAGACACAAAATAGTCTCCACCTACCAGTCAGATGCTGCTCCATCAGAATGGAAAACAATGGAAGGAACGAAGATCATTCAGTTGCACAGGATCCATTTCGAGCAATCGCTAATCAATTCAGGGACACCTCCTCTCCACCCCCTTTCCCCCTCCATCATCTGTCTGCCTTTGTGTAGCTCTGAGAGCAGCATTAAGAATACTTTGACAAGGGTGTCATTTTAATCTGAATGTCTCAAAATGATTGGGGAGGAAAAAAGTTCTCCTTTGCCTTCAACTCCAAAATAAAATGATCTGGGAAGGGGGAAAAAAGCTTTCCTCCAAGAGATCTTCTTTTTGTGCCAAGTCTTCTAGGACTGCCCTGAGGATGGAGATAATTTGGGGATAGAAGGGAAGGTGTGACATTTGTCATCATTCATCAGGAAAGGATTAGTCAAGCCAGCCCAACAGAGGCTGATTTCTCCCCACTTACAAGGACTTTAAGGAGAAAGAACTTAGAATCTGTAGCCAGGAGTTTGAATTCAGGCTCTGTGCCTTATTTTCTATGTGACCTTGCTCATCTCTTTCATATCTTGGAGCGTGTTTTTTCAATTTGTAAAGAACAGATAATACCTAAGTCAGGGTAGTGTGAAAATTAAATTAGTGATGCATGTGAAGATGCTTCTGGCGTATTTACCCATTATTTACATGGGTAAATAATGATATTTGAAATGAATAAAGACACAGTGTGTAAAGTCTGTGATAATGAGAACTTAACCTAGGGTTACCATTAGGTTGAGAGGTGATCCCTAGATGGGGTAACATGCATTAAGCCATACACTCCACATATGCCCCAAAGGTACCCGTACATTTCTTAAGCCAGGTCAACCTTGAGCATGAGCGGAAGGAGGGAAGACTTGGCATTAGGGCCTCCGCTCACACTCTCTATTTGTGTGGTTTCCTCTCTGAGGTCTCCCACTCGCCCTCCAGTAGCAATGACCCCCCACGGGATTTGCTTGCCGATGACACGTCCTCAATCATCAGTACCTTTGAAACTATGCCGTTGTGTTTCTTGTCCCAAGAGTTCTTGCTGTATGCATTTGGTTGCTACATCTCCCATCACATCTATAGGTTCTCTGCCTCTCAGTTCTTCTCTCTCCCCTATTGCAATATACTTATTAAGGAAATTGGGTGATTTGTTCTGTAGAGCTTCCTACATTCTGGATTTGCTACCTGCATCCCTATGTTCCCAACCTTTTTCTTTATCTCTTCTATTCTTTGTAAAGTGGAAGCTAGACCCAGAGGTTTTTAGATTCAGGTTGGATGTGTGGTTAAGAATAGCTTACAGGTGATGTGGTGGGCTTTCCACTGCATCTTCAAGAGGCATGTATTCTCTGGTTGTTTCTCTTTTCAATGACATTGAGATTGACTGGTGGGTTGGAGCATGATTGGCCTGATTCATTCTTCATAAAGTTCACCTAATGGTTTACACAGTCCCTGTTAAGTGCTGGGAGAGTCACTATTTCAAGAGGGTTTGCAAAATACTAATATTCCAATTCTATCATTTTTTAATTTATTGGCTGTCATTCTTTTATAAGTAAAAACTCACACACATCAAGTGTACTTACTCTTAGGTAAAACATGGACAGGAAAGACAATATAAATATTTGCATTTTTCACTTTGCCAGTTTTCAGAATAATGAGTTGGTTCGCAAGCATTCTTCAAATGCGACCCATGACGTTGCTGTGGTTTCTATTTTTCAGTGTAATAATGAATGTGTAGATTTTGACGTATTTAATATGTGTCAATCCATTATGGTTACTCTCTTTTGTAACATCCAAATGATCTCAGCTTTGGCCAGCAGAACTGCCTACAAGTTGGCTACTAAATTCTTTTAACATGACTCCAGTAACCTTGAATCACGCTTTTCAGAAGCTTCTTGCTTAGCTTCTTAAACTCCCAGATTCAGGTAACTATCTTGAAGGGAGAGCCATCCATGTGCTCGAGGCCTAGTTCTCTGACCCACTCTTTTCACCAGGATCTTAGTCTATCAGGACTCTAATTTTGACTTTTCATCCCCATGTGACTGCCACAGTCTCTGCTGGTTTTTCTTTTTCTGTGGTGGCCTCTGCCTGGGGAAAGCTCAGTTTCTTTTCCTGCACCCAGATTCAGCAACTGTTCCCAGGCAGATGGGAACTCTCATTTTCCACTCTTCGGCCTCTTTTCAGAATCTTGAGGCCCCTAGTCCTGGTTGTTTCAGCATCTCTCTCATGCACTAAAATAGAGTTTTTGTAATTTACCAGGCAAGAGTTATTGTTTAGCTGCAAACTGCTTTAGCAACCCAGGTCTTCTGATACTAAGCTGGGTGCTTTCCCAGGATCATCACAGCAGTAGATGTGTTTGGTGGACAGCAGCACAGGTGGAAACAATGGACTCGGTGTGGTGACATCAGGATGGAGAAAGTGTGGTTGGCTGAACTTTGCAGTTGGCTGGACCTCAGAGACCTTGGCAGTGATGTTCGGCCTGGGTCTGAGCCAAGCAGGCCCTGCTGAACAATGGGAAGCTGGCAACGGTCACTTCCTGCACACTCAGCTCTCCATTTAGGTGATGTCAGAGAAAACCGAGCAGAGACTGCCTGAAACTCCAGGCCCTGGGATGGAGCTTTGTCCTGGGCACAATAATTTAAAGGGGCAAAATTTTAATAGAATGACTTGCAAACTTTTTCCTGCCTTTAATTGCCCTCCTCTATCAGCAAATATACTGTAGCTGCTTCTCCAGTGATCATGGTGATCTCTTTCCTGGCCTTGAATCAGACACCAACATGGCCAGTTGAGGGGATGGATGTGGTTGGATATCCAAGGTCGAAGGTGGGAGGTCTCCAGTCTGGGCCTTCTCCTCTTCCTTCCTCTTCCTCATCTAGGGTATTTTTTGTGCCACTTGCTTTGCACCAATGACATAATTTCCTGCTATTGGGCACCAGGCCTCCATCCGCCAGATTCCAGGAGCTATAATTTCTCCCCTTACTGTTAGCAAAACCTTCTAAGGGGGTTCTGAACTAATTTACCCTGATGAGGAAGGGCAGGCAAATCAACGAATGGGACCTTATCTCACTCCCGGGTGTTTCCATCGTGCGGGGCTTAGAAAAACGCTGAGCTCAAAGGTTGATGCACCGACCAACTCAAACAGCCTTCTAAGGAGAGAGGGGATTTCTGGTTTTTTACCTTGTTTTTGCCTATCCTGAAATTTCAAAGGCCATTTCCTATTCATAATGGACTCCTCAAAGCAAAGTCAAATTTTTAATCAATAAAATATTTTAAAAGGGAGCAAAGAGATCATACATTTTCCAGGCAAGATGAATATTCTGGGAAAACATTGAGTTGCTATCATGGATTAGAGAAACATAAAATGTCCTCTTAAAAATTATTTCATACGTGATGACTAAATGTAATGTAGCATCCTGGATGGGATCTTGAAACTGAAAAGAAGCACAGTGGGTAAAACTAAGGAAATCTGAATAAAAAATGGATTTTAGTTAATAATAAGGTATCAGGTAAGATGTTAATAACAGGGGAAACTGGGTGTAGAGTATAGAGGAACTTTCTGCAGTGTCTTCACAACTTTTTGGTAGATCTAAAGTTATTCTGAAATAAAAGGCTTATTTTAAACAATGATTTCATATACAAAGAATCTGTTGAAAAGCAAAGGGAGGTGAGACAATCAAAGGTTACACTTATGACTCAAGTCATAAAACAAAATAGAAATATAATATTCCATGCAGATTTGCAGAAATGATGTCAGCAAATCACATGTATCTAGAAATAGCAACAGTGGAATAGAGCATTTCAAATGGGGAAAGCAGCATTACAGAGCCCAGCATCACCAAGTTCTTGTTCACTTACCAATAACCCTGAGAAACTTTCTGTGAATGAAAATGTATATAATTTCCAGTTTTTAAAGAGCTATGGGCTGGGAACCAAAATACATCCTTGGGCTCCATTCTTTCAGTATCCTAAAATTAACCTATTGGAATGAACTATTCTACTCAGCTGTTTCAAATGGGAAATCTATCTCTAAAAGTAAACATTTTATTTGAGGTGTTTTGAAATGAAGCATTTGATTTTTTTAAAAATGTCAGACATACACACAAAAATGTATAGAACAGTATAAGAACGCCTATGTGTCCATTACCCAGCTTTATCAGTAGTGGAGACTCCCTAAGCTCATTTCAGCTCTTTCCTCTCCCCTCTCCTATTTTTCCCTAGAATAATATAAAGCAACTCTCAGATAGTAGAGTCATTTGCTTTTTAAATAAACCGACATTTTAGATATTCTTTTGTAAACATTGAAGGAGTACCTACTTTTTAAAAATCCTTATTTTATATTAGAGAACAGTTGATTTACAATTTTATGTTAGTTTCAGGTGTACAGCAAAGTGATTCAGTTATACATATACATGTATTTATTCTTTTTCAAGTTCTTTCCCCATTGAGGTTATTACAGAATATTGAGCAGAGTTCCCCGTGATATACAGTAGGTCCTTTTTGGTTATCTATTTTACATATAGCCGTGTGTACGTGTCAGTCCCAAACTCCCTCCCCCGCACCACTCCCTGCCAGTAACCATAAGTTTGTTCTCTAGGTCTGGAGCACCTACCTTCAAGGCAGCTATTTTAGGAGGTGAACATAGAGATGAGTGAGATATGGCTCTCGCTGGAAAGGAGGAGCTTAGTTTCAGAAGAAAACTAAGACATAAACATAATATCCCCAATCACAATATAATGGGATAAATGCTGTGATAGATACCCAGAAAGTGTGCTGTAGGGGTTCAGAGTAGGGGTAGAGAACTTCAGTTGGGATGACTGAGAGGAAACATTGTAGGAGAGGCTGCATCTGACTCAGATCGCAAATGAGGACCAGAATTACACGCACAGAAGGACAAAGGGTGAGGAAGACCTGGCTGCTGCCCCCAGCCTGTGCCCCTAGCCTGTGCCCACCCCTTTCTCCTTCAGACACACACGCAGGGCAGGGGCATCTCAGAAGAAAGCCATTTCTCCTAAAAGAAAATGGATCCACCATAATGGGCCAAATATCAGAAGCAACTTCAGCCTAATTTTGATAAAAGAGAACCTGAAGGAAGTTAAGTTTTCTACGAACCTGACAGAATGGAGACTCTGAAAGAAATTAAATCATTATTAAAAAATCAAGATAATTCTAGTTCTTTCACCCCTGAGTTTGAGATATGACCTGCTGTGAGTATTTGAAGATGTTGGCGTGAGATTAGATAATTATTATTATTTTTTTAACAACTTTATTGGAGTATAATTGCTTTACAATGGTGTGTTAGTTTCTGCTGTATAACAAAGGGAATCAGCTATATGTATACATATACATATATCCCCATATCCCCTCCCTCTTGCATCTCCCTCCCACCCTCCCTATCCCACCCCTCTAGGTGGTCACAAAGCACCGAGCTGATCTCCCTGTGCTATGCGGCTGCTTCCCACTAGCCATCTATTTTACATTTGGTAGTGTATATATGTCCATGCCACTCTCTCACTTCGTCCCAGCTTACCCTTTCCCCTCCCCGTGTCCTCAAGTCCATTCTCTATGTCTGTGTCTTGATTCCTGTCCTGCCCCTAAGTTCTTCAGAACCATTTTTTTTAAATTAGAGTCCCTATATATGTGTTAGCATACGATATTTGTTTTTCTCTTTCAGACTTACTTCACTCTGTATGACAGACTCTAGGTCCATCCACCTCACTACAAATAACTCAATTTCATTTCTTTTTATGGCTGAGTAATATTCCATTGTATATATGTGCCACATCTTCTTCATCCATTCTTATGTCGCTGGACACTTAGGTTGCTTCCATGTCCTGGCTATTGTAAACAGTGCTGCAGTGAACATTGTGGTACATGGCTCTTTTTGAATTATGGTTTTCTCAGGGTATATGCTCAGTAGTGGGATTGCTGGGTCGTATGGTAGTTCTGTTTTTACTTTTCTAAGGAACCTCCATACTGTTCTCCCTAGTGGCTGTATCATTCCCACCAACAGTGCAAGAGGGTTCCCTTTTCTCCACACCCTCTCCAGCATTTATTGTTTGTAGACTTTTTGATGATGGCCATTCTGCCCGGTGTGAGGTGATACCTCATTGTAGTTTTGATTTGCATTTCTCTAATGATTAATGATGTTGAGCATCCTTTCATGTGTTTGTTGGCAATCTGTATATCTTCTTTGGAGAAATGTCTATTTAGGTCTTCTGCCCATTTTTGGATTGGGTTGTTTGCTTTTTTGATGTTGAGCTGCATGAGCTGCTTGTATATTTTGGAGATTAATCCTTTGTCAGTTGCTTCGTTTGCAAATATTGTCTCCCATTCTGAGGGTTGTCTTTTCATCTTGTTTATGGTTTCCTTTGCTGTGCAAAAGCTTTTAAGTTTCATTAGGTCCTATTTGTTTCTTTTTGTTTTTATTTCCATTCCTCTAAGAGGTGGGTCAAAAGGACCTTGCTGTGATTTATGTCATAAAGTGTTCTGCCTATGCTTTCCTCTAAAAGTTTCATAGTGTCTGGCCTTACATTTAGATCTTTAATCCATATTGAGTTTATTTTTGTGTATGGTGTTAGGGAGTGTTCTAATTTCATTCTTTTACACGTAGCTGTCCAGTTTTCCCAGCACCACTTATTGAAGAGGCTGTCTTTTCTCCATTGTATATTCTTGCCTCCTTTATCAAAAACAAGGTGACCATATGTGCATGGGTTTATCTCTGGGCTTTCTACCCTGTTCCATTGATCTATATTTCTGTTTTTGTGCCAGTACCATACTGTCTTGATTAATTAGCTTTTTAGTATAGTCTGAAGTCAGGGAGCCTGATTCCTCCAGCTCCATTTTTCTTTCTCAAGATTGCTTTGGCTATTTGGGATTTTTTGTGTTTCCATACAAATTGTGAAATTTTTTGTTCTACTTCTGTGAAAAATGCCATTCATAGTTTGATAGGGATTGCATTGAATCTGTAGATTGCTTTGGATAGTAGAGACATTTTCACAATGTTGATTCTTCCAATCCAAGAACATGGTATATCTCTCCATCTGTTTGTATTCTCTTTAATTTCTTTCAACAGTGAGACTAGATAATTATAGAATTAAGTTTGGGCTTGGAGGTAGCAAAAATGTCAAAGAGCAAAGGAGCATGGTGACCGAGGAAACCTTAGAAATGAGGGGAGCCACTCCTTCAGCCTCTTGGAGTTGAGGTATCAAGGAAAAGGAGGGATGAGAAAGGAGGAAGTGATTGTCATAATAACTTGGTTTTTCTCAGTGAAGTGGAAGTAGGATCATGTGCTAACCATGGGAAGCAAAGGAATTAGCTAGCAATGGTGACAGCAGTGGTGCTGTCTCCACTCCCCAGGCTCTTCCCTACAATTTCCAGCCAACTAGTGATGAGGTGAGACCACGTGGCTAGTCCAGGCCCATGGTATGTGACCATAAATGACTCGTGTCCCTTGCATGATGAGGCACTGGGGACCGGGGGTGCCAACTTTATTCAGCCTTCTCTGGCCACAGCAACCCTGGGAGCCACGTGGTGAGATGGTGGCATCCCAAGATTGGGAAGGCTGGATCCCTAATTATTGTACAGTGGAGAGCCAGCCAATAGGCTGTGGCTGTGACCCAACTGAGGTGTGACCTTCTGTTCTAACATCTTGAGGTTTGTTTGCTAGTGCAGCCCAGTGTAGCTACCCTCACTAGAGCCACACTCAGTGCCACACTGAATCTAGGTTACATCTGTAGCCAGGCTCACCATGGAAGCACCTGTAAGATTTCCTCTACTGGGTCTTCTGGATCCCAGTAACTAGATGAAACTCGAAGAACAGAGACCGTGTCTCACGTGCCCTTCAGTGGACCCAACCCAAGTGGACCCAAGCATTTTACAAAGATTCACAGAATGTGAAAATAGATGGAAGAAAACCTCAGAGAGTGACCTTTTGGAATTCTCACGCTTCATAAAGAGAAAGGCACAAATCTCAAATGTTTCAGTTGGAAAAATAAGGCGGTGGTCTAAAAAGACAACTCTGGGAAGAGTGTTTGGATTTTCAGGGTCATCTTTTCATCGCGTGCAATAACAGTGAAACAATTGTGTGGGGTGAGTTCTCACAGGCAAAGGTTCGGTTTAAATATCAGATCAAAGGCCAGGACGCTAACTTGGACACCATGCTGACTTAGAAATTATACTTATTCTCAGTTGTTCCCCCAATTATTTTGATCAACTATACAGTTTCAAAGCAACTGTAGATGTGAGTCCTGGATCTGGAACAGTCTTGGGGAATGTTTCAAAAACAACAAAATCATGATAGAATCAAGACATTTTAGAGATGATCTGCAGGAATCATAAACCTGTGTACTTGGGGGAAGAAAGGCATCTCCTGCCAACAGCACTGATGTTAGGTCAGTAGGTTTCCCATCTTGAGCGCCTACAAAACTCAGGGGAAAGAACATGGAGAAAATATAAGTAACAGCCTAAGAAATCATGATAGAGAATAGAATTCCATAATACTTTGGTAGACATAGCAGTTTAGTACTTAAAAGAGTGAACTGGAATAAACTCACAGTTTCTTATTATAGAAGCTAATAATTATAATTCACATTTGTATAGCATTTTGTAATAAAAAGCATTTTGTCTCATTTATTTCTTACAACAAATGTTTGGGGTTGGTAATATTATTAGTTCTCTTTACAGTAAAGCAAACAACAGGCTATAGACACTCATCACTTTCTATTATAGGAACACTGGCAGAAATTAGGCATCAGAGTGGGTGCCCCACTGAACCCCTTTTGCTGCTTGAGCAAGAATTGGGTGGAAGCATGGAGGGGTCAGCTGGACCACAGGGGGCCCCTCACTCCTTGCTTCCCTATGGGCTGGCTTGTCTGTCCAGTCTGTCAGGTGGGATCCTTGCAGCATGGTGTACCAAGGCCAGGGAGCAAGTGACACCCACCCCTGGATGACCCAGGGCATCAATGAGCCATGTTACTTCTCAGATACACCCAACCTTCCTTGTGTTTTTCCGGTGAAGAGAAGTTTGCTTATTGTTGACGAGCCGATGCATGCTGGTCGGCAGGTGTGTGTGCACCTTTCAGCAGACTGATGTCTCCTGCACAGACAGAAAAGTCTCTGGGTTTGGGTTAATGGTGGAGACTAACTAGCTCGTTGCTCTAACCACACGCTGCTCTGTGGCCGGTGCTCGCAGTCTGGCAGTGTCTTCATTTGCAGAAGGTGAAGATGCTCGTTTGCAGGGGAAGCAGAGCCGTGCCAGAGAGGACATGGACTGGGCGATCTCTCCGTGCTTGCGGAGAGCTTGGGAAGGAGTCGGGAAGAGGCTGGTGCAGTTCATCATGGACTGGGTCATCCTTCTCTCACACACAGTGTTGTTTCAAATGGAATAGCCCAGGCTCTGGTAAATCAACTGATAAGGAGGTATTGTAGCATTTTCTGGAAGTCTTAGGTGCAGATCACACCTGTGGAAAGGGTGAGCTATTTCCTAAAGGGAAGGAGTATTTATATAGTCAATCATCCTGGAGAAGATGATCCTAGGAAGGAAAGGAGGAAGCTGGCCTTAGACTGGGTCAAGAGACAGCTCGCTCCTTCCTCTGAATTAACTGTGGCCAGCACAGTGGTGTAAAATGCTTCCGGTGGTGGGAAGGGACATTGGCTCTGTCGTGCGGCGTGAGCTGGTGGCTACACAAGGAGGTGGTCCAGTAAGCAGCCCTTTGCTAAGGGCTCATGTGGTGAATATCTACATTATAATCCACATAATATTATTTACATCGGTCATAGTATGTACAGGGCACTTTTCTTCCATTATCACCGAATCCTCAGTATAATCATGTCAAAAGTGATAGTCTAGGGCTTCCCTGGTGGCGCAGTGGTTGAGAGTCTGCCTGCCGGTGCGGGGGTCACGGGTTCGTGCCCCGGTCCGGGAGGATCCCACATGCCGTGGAGCGGCTGGGCCCGTGAGCCATGGCCGCTGAGCCTGCGTGTCCGGAGCCTGTGCTCCGCAACGAGAGGGGCCGCGGCGGTGAGAGGCCCGCATACCGCAAAAAAAAAAAAAAAAAAAAAAAAAAAAAGTGATAGTCTAGTTTTCGTTGTGAGGAATTCCTGAGAGACGGTCTGTCCCCAGTTTGGCACTGAGTGTGGAAGGCAAGGAGGAGTCGTGGGGACCATGGGGCCACAGGGAGATGCTGCTGAGCCTGGTGGAGGGGTGACCATAGGATGATGGTGAACAGCACAGGCAACAGCTGGGCAGCACAGAGACAAGATGGGAACAGAGGAACGAGGTCCCTGGAGTCTGCAACCCGAGGATGCTCCAAAAACAATGGGCAGAGGAAGCTGTGCCAGTAAAGAGGTGGGGCCTCCGACCACTGAACTGGGCTCCACTTAGAGATGGGACAGACTAAAACCATTTCTATCCAGAAGGTTCTGTAGGAAAGAAAATGAGCCCAATGGTTGATATGTGTTATTGTACCGCTGAAACATCTGGGGTAACATCATAGCAAATTCCTTTCGTTTTGATTGTTTTTAGCTACATTTACAGGAGAAAGAGAAAAATCGCAAGAAAGCAATCAGAGCTCAATATTTTCTAGTATGTGTTTCAACAATTCCATGACCAGAAAGATTACTTGAGACAATGCAAAATCTTCAGTCAATTTTGAAGTGTTTTTGTTGTATCGTATTTATTAAGATTAGAAAGTCAACTAATGTGTTCTAGAAACATTTTTCATGACAATTATTGAAACGTTATGGTAATGTCATCAATAGGAAAGATCTGTGCTAAAATATGCAATAGTAATTCTAAATTTTCAGGTCTGAGACTGGGCGAGCTCAGGCTTTATGGACAAAGAAACTTGATTTTATGACTCCTAACACCTGGATTTATACCTGGCAGTCTTCCAGGTAAAGGGAGGAATGGGGGAAAATTTGGATTGAACGTTTTCCTCTAGTGGGGGGAAATTCTTTATAGGGGAAAAACACCCTTGAAAGACAGAGTCTACCAATTTAGTTAATTTGGATTAACCTTTGATCCCCACTACTGACTTATGAGTTGGGTGCTGTGTACAAGTTGTTACATGTAACTCAATCTCAGTTTTGTCATCCTTAAAATGGGGTCATAATAGTTCTACCTCATAGCTGTTCTAAGAATTAAGAGATCCAGAGCATGGTACACACAGCACGTGCTCAGTACATATCTGCTATTGTCCCAATACTACTGTCCAGTCACAGACACTTTCACAGCGACGCACAGCAGTTCGCAAATGTTTTCTATTTCACTTATACTATAGTTATGATCATATCGCCTGTGTTGGAGATTGAACTCTCAAGGCACTCAACCTACGTATAGAAAACACTTTCCTGCCCGAAAAAGTTTTAATCATTCCATAATCTTTATCATTATAAGTCTTTATCATCATAAGTTGTGATTTTTCCCAATACCTGAATTACACGGATATATCTGAAAGTAGCACAGGCGCCTACACTGAGGGAACTGTTAGGAATTTGCAGACAGTGCCCCTAAATATTCTCACATAGACACGTATTTACAATTTTTATTATGTGCAATTGACACATATTTGCAAGATATTTTTAAGGGACAGACTATGTGTTTCATTTGAAAGAGCAAAATTGCTCCCCACCAGAGCCAGGGAACACTTGTAGAGAAAGAAGAAAGAGTAGCGTGTCTGCAGCGGGTGGAGAGCCCTGAAAGTCTGAAGCTGGGTGTGTTATTTCTGGCTTCCCCACCGGCCTCCTCCATGACTTTGGCAAAGCTACACAGGGCGTGGAAACAAGAGCCTACCCACACGATAGCATGGTTATTCTGGCGTGAGAGTGGGTGTTGCAAATTGGCGAGCTACTTCCAAAGAACTGGAAAATAAAAGCAGATGTGAGTTTTGACATACGCTCTGGGAGGGAGCTGGGGAAACGAGCATGCAGAAGGGGAAATACTCCTTTTGGTTTAAGCCGGCGAAGGATCCAACTATTGAAGTAGGAGGTTTGCTCAACTGATGCTTTTATAAGTGAACTAGACTTTACATATTGGATTCCTTGCTCCCAAATATTTTGATTTACTTTGGGGGTGTCTTGAGAAACATTTTTTTTCTCTTCGTCATTCTTAGGATTCTCCTCTCCGTTTGTTTCTCTGTCCCACCAAATAGAAATCCATCAGTAGGAACAGAAGTCTCTTTCTAGTTGAAGATTTATGAGGGCCTTGTAATAATCCTCTCCAAAGAGGAGCAACAAGAACCCCATGACAAAGCGTCACCGTAATATCTGATGATCATCTTCCTCGTTTGCCAGTAACATTGAGATGTTTTCTGGCAATGCAAAGAACTGGCCAGGTCCACTCAATTCCATTTCCTTGTCAAAACTGAGCGGCACGAAAAGCCCAGCCTTTGGGAACCTCTGAATGTTTGGGACGCTGGGGAAGAGAACGCACAAGCTCCCATTATGAGGGGGCAGCCGCACACTGTGAGGGGAAGAGAGACAGAGAACCAGAGCAGAATCGTGGCACCCTGCCCATCCGCGGGAGAAGCTGGCAGCTCACCTGAGAAATGGAAACAGCATTCCTCCAATTAGTTCTCTCTCATCTTAGAAGCCTTCGTGAAGGAGCCTGTGTTCTGGGGAGGCAGCCCCACAAAGTGATTAAGTCATTTGGAGGACCTACGGAATTGCTCATCAAGGAAGGAGCTGGCCTTAGAGGGCAGATGAAGAGAACGGGGCAAGGGAAAGAAGTGTAAGCGGTACAGTGTAGGGTGATTGGCGACGTTTATACTAAAGGGTTTAAGGAAAGAGTGACGCATCCTCTTTTCAGTATCCTTCGGAGAACTTTTTCTTCCCACCTTTCTGGTCCCTCCTCAGTCTCCCAGGCAAATCAACCCAGCCCTTCAATGCAGGTGCTTCTTGGGACTCTACTGGGTCCCTTTCCTTCTCATACTATGCACTGTCCCTGGATAACCCCAAATATTTCTGTGGTGTCAATAACTAACTGAATTTTGTAGATTCCTCCAAGCATAGCCTCAAGTTAGACCCTTCTTTTGACCCTTCTTCATATTATACCTCTAACTGCCCGCGGGGCTTCTCTACATGAGTACCCCCGAGACCTCAAACTCAGCAAGGTCAACACAACTCACCAGTTTTGTCCAGGCTTGTCCTCAAATCCTGCTCCTCTCTCTCTATGTCATGTATCTGCCAACAGCATGGTCACTCACCCAACACTCAACCTCAATGAATATCTCACACATCCATCTCCTCCTCTCCGTTCCCATGACCACTACTTCAGTTCAGACTCCATTCATTTCTCACCTGGATTGCTACCTGAAATCCCTCTCTCACGTCTCATCTCCTTCACGTCAGTTCTTCACAGGGTTATCGTGGTACTATTTATACAAGATGAAGCATGTTGTGAAGTGGGGTTTTGCTCCTGTCCTGCTTTTTGTCTGGAATCCCATTACTAAGAACCATAGGCCACTCTGAAGAGCCATGGAACTAGCAGGCACTCCCTCCCAGGGCTGACTGACCGGAGGCCAAATGAGATGCAGATCTCACTCCCAACACTGTCTCCAAAATATGTCTATGGAAGACTGGAGCTCAATAAGTTATCAGGGAAGAGGGGGTCATCGAGGCCTGGGGTGAAGGAAAACAATGTTTTGGCTTTTCTCCTCTCTTTCTCATAGGGACAAGAGGCTTCACTGTCCCTTGAGTCAAGGAAAGTGGGACATAAGAATTGTTCACGAAGACTGGAGGTGCCTTCAAGGAAGGACACTGGAAACTCACTTCCCAGCTGATGTTCACTGAGCGACATTAGCTTGGAGCAGAGGGTTCTCGGGAAAACTTGACTTGCATCCTCTGGAGTCTGCCAACATGTGTGAAGATAGAGGCAGATGTCTGCTTTTCTCCTGGAGTAGTCTGAAGACAACTCAACTGGGGGAAGAGAAGAGCCAGTGGATCAGCCTGAGTTCCCAGCAAGGATACACACATTTTCATGGGAAGGTCATGTCACAGAGGGAAGCTGGACTCCTGCCATCTTTAAGGTATCCTGACCTGCCAGGAGAAAGGCATTGGAGGATACACTTTTGGACACAGGAGCTGGGGAGGTATCACAAGGGCTGATCTCTGGAAAACATCACCCATGTCAGGGAAGTACATGGTACAGAGAGCTTACAGAGTCTTCCAAATCTGAAAATGAACCCGCAAAAGGACACTTTCCTCTTTTCCTTGAATCCCCCCTTCCTTCAAATCTTCTCCTGGAGGAGCCGAAACAGAAACGATAGAACAAACGGCAGGCTCCACGCCCCAGCTCAGGACTGAGCAGAAGGAAGAGAAGCTGTGGATTGATCGTGAGATTGCTGTCTGTGTGTAGACTCTGCTGGACTTTTTAATATCTGTAAATGAGTCCATTGTCAAAGCAAGACTGTTCTTAGAGTTGAACCTGACTGGAAGCCTACAGGATCTTCTAGAGATGTCGTCAAAGGTTGAGGACAAAGGACCTGGCAAACACATTTGAAAGCAGTGCTGGGAGAAAAACAAAGTCATGTCTCATGTTCCAAAGTCAAAAATAACATGTCATTCCTGCTTAAAATCCCTCAGTGGCTTCCAAGCATTACTCTTGGCACATAATAAGCCTAACTGGTTTCGTTTTTTATTGACTCTTTTCATATGCTTAATTTTCTTGTTTTTTCATCTATTTATTTATTGTTTTTGGCTGAGTTGGGTTTTCGTTGCTGCGCGTGGGCTTTCTCTAGTTGTGGCGAGCAGGGGCTACTGTTTGTTGCGGTGCATGGGCTTCTCGTTGCAGTGGCTTCTCTTGTTGCAGAGCACGGGCTCTAGGAGCGCGGGCTTCAGTAGTTGTGGTACGTGGGCTTCAGTAGTTGCAGTGCGCGGGCTTCAGTAGTTGTGGGGTGCAGGCTCAGTAGTTGTGGTGCACGGGCTTAGTTGCTCCCTGGCATGTGGGATCTTCCCGGACCAGGGATCGAACCTGTGTCCCCTGCATTGGCAGGGGGATTCTTAACCACTGTGCCACCAGAGAAGTCCCAGCATAACTGTTTTTTAAAAAAATAAATGAATGAGCACATCCATATTAGAAAAAAAAAAGTAAAGCTACTCCTACTCACATATTTCTGACCTACAAAAAAGAAAGACATTGAGAAGGCAGGTTATTAAACACTTTCAGAATATTAAGTAGACCACGAATTGACCATCTCTTGTTCTTCCAGCTCCACCCATCTTGCCCCAAATATAATGTCTATACTATATCTCTATCTATAGCTACATCTAAATCCATATTCTTGTCCGTATTGTATCTTATGTCATTAATGAAAACATACGGACAGATGTTCTTATTTTGTAGCTTTCATTACTTTGAGAGCTCATAGAACGTTTTACCATGTTCAAATCAGTAACCAATGAAGATGAGGGAATGAAATATAATTTGTTAGACATTGATATCTATATGGTTATCCGTATCTATAGAGATGTATAGATACAGGTATTCCTTTTTCCTTTCTTGTGTCCCAGCCTGTTTCAGCTTTGCTGCTGAGAAGCCCCCGGAAGTGTGGCTGCAACTGACCCCTGGGACTCTCTCTGGCCACCATAGTGAACCCAGTGGCAATCTTGCAGGCCAGCATCATTAGCTACCCACCCAAGGCACAGAAACTCCTTAGAAAATCCTTTTCACTCTTGACAAAGCCTAGCTCCCAAGACTTGATGCAAAATCATATTCTGGTAATTAAAAAAAATAAATGAACAAATGACTTTTTCTTTCTCTTTGCATTCCCCTCTCAACAGCCCTGTAGATAATATTTCAGGCTGACTTGAGAGAAATGCTTAGAAATGTGAAAAAGGAAATAAAAGGAAATAATTTTTTCTTTTAAATGATGCTGATACAAATCTGAACCATGAACTGGATCAGGCTCTGTGCTTGTCTATGGAGTTAAAAAGATGAAAAAGATATGACCCCAGCATACAGAATGCTCTTTCTGGTGGAGATTTATGTAAATGGATAATTATAACATGGAATGAAAATGCACAGATAGACTCAACAGTCAGACATTACCGGGCTCCCGAAATCCTCCTTCCTCTGCTTTATTTTGTGATGTCCTGAACACTGGCTGGGCAGTGAAAAATCCAAAGTTAAGACTTCCTATTTGGGCTCAGTTATTTGGCACATAGTTTATTAGGGACAGTCAAGAGAACACATGCAAACATTTCCAAACATACACTCTGGGAAGCAGTGGCCTCGTGGCACCCAAGGTGAAGAGCTGATAGGGGTGGCAAGAAATGATTCTTTTTCTAATGGAAGAGTTTCAAAAAGATACTAAAAATCTGTTGCTATGTAACATTTAGAAAAAAATAAGTTGTGCATGAATCCGAATCTACACCTCCTAGAATGAACAATAGGTACAGATTTAGTAGCTTTCGTAGCAAAATTGATCTGGAAAGTTGGTGAAAATGGATACCAAAACATCAGATGGGAAAGCACATTGCAAAATAGCTTTATAATCTTAAGCACGAAAGGATGATACCGTCTCCATTAAATATGATGGATCAAAACTATTTTCTAATCTCTTATGTAATTTTTACCAAACATTATGTTGCTGCAATAATAATGATTCAAATAAAAATGGAAATATCCAATCAATTAGATAATCTTGGCTGACTGAGTACTGAATCAGCATCTCACACAAACAGAGTATCTTCCCCTGCAAATAAGTAACTCCTGGGGTGTGTGTGCTCTGGGGTTTGTGAAGCCAGGATTGTTTGTGTGAATCAAGTAACTCCTTCTAACTGCATTGTTTTTTAGACGCTCTGCTATCCAAAAATCGTGTTTGACCTTGTGGGGATTTTTTTGTAAATGGTCCACAGGAATTAAATATATTAATAAGTTCACTTGGTTCTAAATATTATTAGCATAATCGTGTAAAGCCTAAATCCTTCCAGTTACGATGTACACAGCTACTTGGTCCAAGCTTTAAGCAAAAGGAAAGGAGCTCTTCAGCAATGCACAGTGGGAATGAGGGCTTGTTTTATAAGTTCATTGCCAATCATTTTATAAGGTTAATGATGCTGCTTTGATAATGGATCCCCAGTATCAATCCTTCTAAGTATGACTTTATCATGTGTGGAGAGACTTGTCAGTCATAAAAATCAGGAATTTTTTAAATCAAACATGTATACATTATTTCAAAATATGAACTTACTGAAGAGTTGGATTAGATGTCCTGGAATTGATGTCTAAGCCTATTCCAAGTGTTACATGCTGAGAGTGTGTTTATCTCTGGGTTCTGACCATCAATTAATCATTCCCATAAAATGTGAACTGAAAGGTAAATCCTCCTTAAAAGTTGAAGGCTGAAATGCAGATATCTGGCACCAGATATTTCCCCACACTCCATTTAATAATCCTCCTGCTTCGTGGTTACTAAATTGCCCATCCATCAGCGAAGAAGGACTTGTAAACTGGGCAGGTGGATGAACCTGGACCAGCTGTATTTAGGCACAATTTACTGTCTGTCTGCTTCTCTTGTTTGGAGGGGACTGAGTGGGCGTGCAATGGGGACCATGCCATGGGGAGGAAGGGCAGCAGGTTTCTGGAAGTGCCTGGGGCTGGAGAAAAACATGAAACTGGGTCGCACCAGCAAGTTGTATTCTTGTGACAGCAAGTTTTTGACACTAGTAACTATTCGACCTCTGAAATCTCTAAATCTTAGGTAAGATCTGAGTGATCAACAAGTTTGGGGTCCCCAGCAAATTGAGGGAGACTAATTTCCTCTGCTTTAACCCTTCCCTTTTCAGATCCATCGTAAGTTCTATGTGCAGGTATATTACTCCCAAGCCCCCATCACTCTCCTCTGTACTTTCTCTCTCCTACACACACACACACACACACACACACACACACACACACACACAGATACACACACACACAGCAGAACACGCTCAAGAAACCCAATCTGGGCCATCTTGACTAATTGTGTCTTGTCTACTTTCTGTAGTCATCTTTTTAGGGGAAACATTTGAGCTGTTTTAGAAATGAGACAGGGCTTTTTGGGTTCTGTGTGGCTGCCATCTTCTCCTGCCTTTCATCAAGGAGGCCAAACCCTGAGAACTGCTGTTTTGGCATCAAGAATCACAAGAACTGTGTTGAGACATGGGTGAAACATCAGGAAAACTCTTCACCAGGCTGGGAGGGAGGCGGAGCTGGCCGCTTCTGAGGAGGGACTGACTAGGTGGGGGCAACCCGCCGCAGAGGACCCCTGGGGCACCAGATACCCTGTACCCCAAAAACGCTCCTTAAAGGCAGGACCGTAGAGACAAAGGAATAGAAACCCGGGAACAGTGACCCAGAATGACTGAATCATAAGAATGAAAGTAACCAGGAGCCTGTTTTCTGTTTCCCCTAAAGCCAACCAGCAAAGGTTGCCCTTCGGCTATATCAGCAGAAAGACTGATCTGAAGAAACATGCTCCCTGTCTGGCAAGCCTCCTTTGGCATTTGAGACTCTGGTATCCACAGTCTTGGAACAAAGAAGTTTCATTTTTCAAGAGCTGGCTGGGAATTTTAGAGAAGGAGAATTCCTCTTGAGTTTCACACGTTCGAGAGATTAGAAGAAGGGTGGGGTACAAGTGTGCTGACATGGTCTACTCTTACTCCCTGATTTCTTGGAAAACACCATGTTGTCACTGATTCCTAGGGCTTCAGAGCTATCCAGGTGCGGCTGCTCCAGTGAATGGGCTGTCCCCAAGCTGGTATCTGGGCAACCCTCTCTTTAGTTCAGTACAAACCAAAGCACATGACACAGTCAGTGATGAAGGGCTGACCGCTGTAGCATACCCACATCACCAAAGTTAGGGGCAACAAGAACAGTCTGTTCCTGTGGGGTCCCGGCTTTCGCTTGTAGTTTCTTGTTTGCTTCTGATCTTCTCCTCCTGACTGCCTGCCGTGTGTGCCTTGAGCTCCATATCAGATCCAGAGACAGAGCCTGAAAGAGATGACTTAACCAAAACCCACGTTTGCTTAAGCCAATTCTCTGTTATATGTCTATTTAATTTGGTTAAATCCGAGGCAGCGAATCGCCAAGATACTGCAGCCTTTGATTGCTCTTGCACAGCATGGTAGGAGCACGAGATTTAGGGGAGAAAATGAATTTTGATACTTACCATTTATCACGTACATGGCTTTGACAAGCCACGTAACTTCCATTTCTTCATGAATGGAGTGGAGCTCAGAGGTTTGTGGGGATTAAATTGGATAGAGGTATTTGTGGTGCTTTCAAACTATAGTGCCGTAGCATTGTTAAGGGATTAGGTCCTGTATTAGTCAGAATACCTGATGTTAGCTGATGTAACAAACAAACTCTAAACCAGGGGTTTAAGAAAGTAAAGGTCTATTTCTTGCTCATGACAGTGCCCAATGCAGGTTGGTGGGATGGGAAGTAGGTGGGTGGACTTTGCTGCTAGCTGTCGTGTAGCGACCCAGGCTCCTTCCTTTACGTTGCTCTACCTTCTTCTAATGCCTTGTCCTCAACCAAGGAAAGAGGTAAAATATGGGGAAACGTATCTGCTCTTAACTGCCTTGGCTGGAATGTGACTCACACACCAGGGGGTTGGAAGCAGCATTCTGGCTGTGCCCATGAAGAAGAGGACAGCACACATATTGGTGAACGCTAGAATTCCCTGCTACAGAGCCTGACAGTGTTAATGACTGTATCCCTCCATGGAGAAATTATTTCATGCTTATTACGCTCTGTTTAAAGTCAAATGCCATTAGGAAAGACACACTCTCTTTGACCATCGCCGTCAGAGATCAAGTTGAGCAAGCTGCTTTGAATGTTTGATAAATACATTCAATCTTTCAATGCAAATTTTAGGCAACGGATCATAAAGAAAGAAGTTTATTTTGGAGCTGCTGAATAAAATAGAAAAAAAGAAGAAGAACCCCCTGATTGAAAGATGGCCATCAGTATTTATGTATGTCAATCACATAGCCAGGTCCTTTGCTTCCTCTTACACTTAGGATCGACTAGTATGCTAGTGCACGTCAGTAACGGCCGACGCTAAAATTGCTCAGTGGCTAAGGTTTGCTATTTCCTTTTCATGCTTTATGTCAAACACAGTTGGCAGAGGGCTCTGCTGATCTTCGTCACTCATGGGGCCAGCATCCCTCTCTACACGTGCTCCTATAATCACGCGGGCAGGAAAAGAGGACAGAAGCTCTTAAAGTTTCTCTCTGGAAGAAGCAGACCTCACTTCTGCTCGCATTTCATTAGCCAAAAAGGTCGTGTGACCACGCCAACCTTCAAAGGAAGCAGAACATGACCCAGTAGGAAGGATGCATTGGTACCTGGGTCAATGGTTTTCGCTCACACCCTCTCTGTCTCTTATTCCTTGTTGGGAGGAAAAGCAAGTGAATGAAGACAGGGTGAATGGAGAGACAAACAGAAATATTTTGTCTAGTGATCTGGAGGCATTTCAAACTATGTTGATAGAAAAAAATAATCTGCATCATCAAACAGAACTTACAAATGATGTTGAAGTCGTATTGCCCTTGAATCCAGAGCCAAAGCTGTATACAACCCTAAAGTTTTTGTTTGTTTGTTTTTACGTGGGCCTCTCACTGTTGTGGCCTCTCCCGTTGCGGAGCACAGGCTCCGGACGCGCAGGCTCAGCGGCCATGGCTCACGGGCCCAGCCGCTCCGCGGCATGTGGGATCTTTCAGGACCAGGAAACGAACCCGTGTCCCCTGCATCGGCAGGCGGACTCTCAACCACTGCGCCACCAGGGAAGCCCAACCCTAACGTTATTTTAAACAACAACATGGATGAACCTCAGAAGATGGATGCTAAGCGAAAGAAGCTAGATGCAAAAGACCACATACTGCATGGCCCCATTGATATGAGATTTTAGAAAAGGCAAAACAATGGTGTCAGAAAGGAGATTAGCGGCTGCTGAGGACTGGTGTGTGGGTGGAGAGGACTGACTGCAAAGGGACATGAGGACACTTCTTAAGGTGATGGAAATATTATATATCATGATTGCGCTGGTGGTACCATCACTATATGCATTTGTGAAACTCATCAGATTGTACTCTTAAAACTGACCAGTTGTATTGTGCTTAGATTGAATGTCAGTACAAAGCCAGTGCTTTAGAGACCTTATGGTGCATCATCTGTAAACTTTGTTTTAAACTTAGGTTTGTATTTGAACTGTGTGTTCTTGAAAACTTACACGAAGTGTTTTCTTGAGGATAAACATGTTGTTCTCTTTGTTTCAATTAATATGACTATGGGGAATCGAGTAGTTCCTGACTGCACAAATGAAGAGTCCATGAAACCCTAATTGATCGCTCTGTCCAGTGCTTCCTTCTGAAATAAAATCATCCAAGGGGTTGTTGACATTGTTTTTATTCCTAGGCTGTCCCATTTGAAGTAGTGTAACTACAGCTGTGGACAGAACCAACAGACAAGAGAGCAGTGTCTCAGACGTTGGCAGAAGTCTGCGGGTTGGGCCTCAAGGTAGCCTGTGGCCTGAGGTATGATTTGGCTTCAGAGCTCTTCCTAAATACAGTGCTCCATATCAGAAAACAGAACAAAATAAAAAAGCAAAACCTCTTCCTCGGAGAGTATAAAATACACAGCCCAAGTCCACAGGAAGAGCACAGATCCTCCAAGTTCCTTCTCCCAAACAGGGGCCTTTTCAACTTTTTATCAAGGCTATTGAGCCAGGATGATGAAAATTAGAGGAAGTGTAGGAAAGAAAAACGGAGACAAGAGGGGGTCCAAGGTGGACCGTGTTCTCTAGGCTTGCCTTCTCTCCCAGCGGTAGCAGGCCCTGACTCCCCTTAACCGAGTTCTTCCCCCACGTGAGAACCTGCCTGCAGCTTAGCTCTGAGCAGGAGACCCCAACAGGAGCTGCAGGCAGAAGCCATGGGAGAAAAGGCACCAGCTGTCACTAGCGGGGTGACCGTTGATGGTATGATAAACCCATGCGGTAGAGTGAAGGAAGGATAAAGAGAGAGCAGAGAGGGATCAGAATAGGCTATCAGAGCAGAAGCAGAGGCAGCGGTAGACAGTTGAAGAACGATGGGCACCAGAGTTACTTTTATCCTACACAACGTCCAACTTTTGGTGGGACATGAGTGGGCAGCAGCTGCTGACTGATTTCCTGTGCTTTTCTCAATTCCCTGCACATCTATCTACCACGGTTTGCATCCTTTCTTCTTTACTCCAGCTCTTTTCCATCTGTGTCAGTTCTTCCGGTTTTACAAATCAACTGATATCTTTTTCTTCTCAAGTTCAGACCTCCCAGCTCTGTGGTTGGCCTCTCTTACCTGACACAAGTTAAAGGTCCTAATCTTTATTTTTGTGCCAAATCAGGTGACTGGTGGCCCAAAGACAGCAATCTCCACCTTTGCACTTACTGTTAGTACCTCTCCCTCGTCAATTGATTGCATTTATTTGTGCATCTCTTGAACTCTGCTTGAAGGTGAAGATCACTTCTTACATCTTTTTACCCAAACAGCGCTGTAAATTTGACATAATAGGTGTGAAATACAGAACTGTTGCTTTTATTTAATTTTTCTTGGAGTAACAAAGATCTGGAATTCTCTGACAAATCAGTTTGTCTAGAAACCAGTGGTATCTCTAGGTTTCCCTAGAAAATATCAGTACCACTATACTTAAGCTATTTTATATGGTGATCTTTAATATTTCAACAAATTCCCACCTAACTCTATGCTAGAGACCCCAAGGTCCTTCCAGATACTTCCAAGAAGGTCCAGAATTTAACAAATAAGATTAGTTTTAATTTATTGAAGATTAGAACAAGATGGAATCTTAAAGATGAGCACATTCAACTCTTTAATATCACGAAGGAGAAAACTGCATCCCTGGGATTTCACTGACTTTGCCTAAAACCCTACAGCCAGTTAATGGCAGAAATGAGTCTTAAACCAAGATTTACTAATGTTTATTCTTTTCTGTTTATCATGACAGGAGGTCTCTTCTCTACTTAATTTTTAAAATAAAATAAATGCGTGGAAATTTTAACAGGAGTGGGGAGTCTTACTGCAAAACCAGTGACAACTTGGTACAGTGGTTTTCAGGTAGGGTTTTCTTCAGCATCACTGGTGGGCTTTGTAAAAGAGACTGATTCCCAAGTCCCCCTTCAATCAGCAGGATAAAAACTCTCAAGGTAGACCCAGAAATGTGTAATATAAGAATAGTTATTATTGATTCTGATGAACCTCAGTTAAGAGCCACTGAAAGTAGGAAAAACTGGACTTTGATTTCAATGGCTCTGAAATGGAATCTGAGAGATTCTACTTGCTGTGTGATCTTAAGCCAGTTGCCTAACCTCTCTGAGCTTCACGTTCCTCATCTGTAAAAAAGGAGATGACAATGGTAGCTCTATAGAGTTAATGACATGAAACACTTAGCACAGTTCCTAGCACAAAGGACACCCACAATACACACTGTTTTTACACGGCATCCTGGAAATTCTCATATTCTTCTCTAAGAAGAGATCTCATTTGCCCTAGTAGTTGAAGGCATGGGCTCCAAGATCAGAGAAACCTGAGTTCCAAGCCCACCTCTGCCGTTTAATGTTTATATAGCTTTGGAAAAATTACTCAAATTGTCTATGTCTGAGTGTTTTCTTCTGCATGGGTTAACAATAGCATAGTGGTTGGCGTATGCCAAAAAAAACCCCTATATTATTATTACCATTATTATTACTATTATTACCACTCTCTTCTGACACCTAATATACAGATTTTACCAGCTGAAGGCTCTTCATTTTATTGTGACTAAATGGGACTAGCTATTCAGGTGCTGAATAAGGCATCGTAAGATGGCATAAATCCACGATTAGAAGCTGTTTTACGGTGCACTTATATTTTTATTGACATAATTTACATACAATTGAATGTGTAGGTATTCACTGTACAGATAAATTAGTTCTGAAAAATGCAAACACTCATTTAATTCACTTGTCTGTCGGGTATGGAACTATTGTTTTCACTCCAGAAAGTTCCCACACGCCCCTTCCCAGTCAAGCCCACCTCTCCGCCCGTGAAGGGACAACTACCATCCGGATTTCTCTCATGATGGTTTAGCCTGATGTTTCTGGAATATTTTCCGTCATGTTTTCAAAATCTTCCGCTTTGTTGCCTGTATCGATAGTTTACTCCTGAATACACTTTGTTATTGTAGTATCGTTAATTTACAATGTTGTGTTCATTTCTGCTGTACAGCTGAATACACTTTTAATTATTTAATAGGTGAAAGATTACTTCACTCGCTGCACTCATTCTGTAAGTCCTATACCAGAGAAATAACTTACATGATCAACTTTTAAAAAAGAAGTAGTAAGGATTATAGACACAACATTGCTGATGCAGAACTCTTTTAACAGCTGGTGGCAGGAATAAAACTGAAACATGGTAACTGTACAATCTGGATTCGGCCATTTTGTCACCTCAGTGGGGAAAAGGTAGACCAGTCCTGGCTTGAGAGCTTTACTCCGGTCTGATGTTTTCGTGGAGAGATCTGAACATTAAAATGGGGCACTGCCCGGGTCACAAAATGCCTTCAAAGTGTTTTCAAAGTTAGGAGGCACCCTGTTTGAAAAATTCCCTAGAGCAGCGGTGTCCAATGTGCATGGTTCCACAGGCACAACCGGAAAGCAGTGTATTAGGTCTTCCACATTTATCTAAAAATAAGAAAGATGTTGAGCTTTACTAACATGTATGATGTGGATTGCCTTGTGTCCATGGTGGGAAGTCAGGTGAGGGAGGAAGAGGAGGTCCACCAGCATCCTCCTGGCGCTCTTAGCGCTTTTCAGTGTATGGCATTTACGTGAGCCCTTGTGGAAAGGACTTAAGGATGATATCATCTAGTTTTTTGTTTTGTTCTGTTTTTGCGGTACGCGGGCCTCTCACTGTTGTGGCCTCTCCCGCTGCGGAGCAACAGGCTCCGGACGCGCAGGCTCAGCGGCCATGGCTCACGGACCCAGACGCTCCGCGGCATGTGGGATCTTCCCAAACCGGGGCACGAACCCGCGTCCCCTGCATCGGCAGGCGGACTCTCAACCACTGTGCCACCGGGGAAGCCCCATCTAGTTTTAATTAAATCAACCATCACAAAATATGGGCTTAAAATTAATCCTGCAAAGAGCTCACCATGAAAGATGACACGGTAAAGTAAGCACCAGCGAGGATGGCAGCATTGACCTTTCTCTTCCTGGGAAGTTCTTTGTCAACTGCACTGTGAACTTAAGACATTAGTAGTCTCATCACCCCTGAGAAGCATTGGGCAGAAAACATTTGAAATTATCAAGAAGACTATTTGAAACAGGGACTCACTTTCATTATCATTAAAGATAAGCTTTGGCTGAGTTTATGCCGAGCCCGTCTGTTAACTCACCATAACATGAAGCCATCATGGTTAGCGAGACATTTAAAAATATTGCCGATTTTATCTTCATCTTTCAAGTGCTCTATTTTTAGGACATTCTGGTTCTATTTTTGTATATGTTTTAATATATATACTATTCCGTATGTTAAGTAATTTCTGAATAAATGTACATGTATTGGAGGTATTCAAATATTTTACCACAAGAATGAACAATCTAGTGTAATGCAACATGAAGCTACTTCTGTGTGTCCTCTCCACTGTGAAGTACTTTTTATCTCTGAATTACAAAGTGAAGAGCGATGAACTTAGGGATACGTGGGATCAAGTTCACTACGTTCTAATGACGTGTGGTTTGGTCTCACGAAGCTGCTTCGCCCCGTAGTTGTGCTTCTGGAATGTGGTTAGATGAAATGTATATTACATTTAAAGAATATAGTGCCTTCCAAAGTAATGCAAAACACCCTTTTTTTGACTATTCTTCCAGAAATTTGCATATTCCCTTACTACCTGGATGTGTTGAACACTTACTACCAGGTTCCTTAATGTCCACAATCATGTAGGTTCACGCAACTAGGTTTTGCTATTTTGAATCTTGAATTTATTCGACCCCCATGAGCTTGCTTATTGTTTTACTGGAATGTTTAATGAGTGGGAAGAGAAAAAAAAATAGAAAAGAGAGAAAGAGAAAAACAGAAGCTTCTAAATATCAGAAGTGAAACTGGGATTCTTCTTAGGCAACTAATCGTAGTATCTGCTACCGTAATAATCCTCTGCTTTGTGTAGCGCTTTTCTTCCAAAGAATGTAAAACACTTTATAGACAGCTTGAGATCACGTGATGAAACCACATCCAAACCAGGAAGGCGTTAGCTCCTGGTTAATTTTTATGGATAAATGCCTTTGGGACTTATACCTGAGGTGAGGGTTTAATTACTCATCTAAGAAATGAGAGGGGAATTTTGATGGGAAGAGGAAAAAATAAAAAAGAGAGAAATAGAACAGCAGAAAGAGCGATAGCAAACGTCACTGGTTATTTTCCAGTTAACTTTGTTTTCTTCTGTCACTTACCACCTCTGCGAAATTTAATTGGTTTTCATCAGGTGGTGGCCAGATCCCAGTTTGGTGATTACCTTCCGCCTGCTCAGAGTGTTCCTAGCAGTTTCAATTTTCTCTCTTTCTTAAGTTGCTTGTGCTGCTACTTGGTGGAACTGTGTTTATGTGAGGGACAAAGCACTTGCTGAGAAATATTTTTCGTGTGCCCACATTATAGACTAAACATTCCCAATACGTGTGCTCGAGACCTTCTCATAAACATTCCTCAAATGTCCTTATTCTATAACGTGTAGATGAGCATATCCTTAAAAATACTTTCTAGTTTTGGCCATGAATTGATTTATTTCTACATAACAGATGCTTTTCTGATAAAGCTCCTTGACTCACCATTTTTAGAAGGCAGCCCATGCTGGATTTAACTGCCCCTGTTGATATGCTGTTTCGTAGATCTAGTCTATTTTTTCTTGCGTTGTATGTTTAGTCTACCTGATTAGTTTGCAATCTCTCAAGGACAGTAGCTGTACTCATTGCTTCCTTTGGCGGTATTTACTCAGTGGAAGCATTTTCTTCACTACTCTGATCATAAGCTAGAGTTCCCCACCCACCCCCAATTTTCAGGAGGCATGCGGAGCCTTGTATACAGGGTACATTTAGACGGCAGTGCAGAGCTTATGCTTACGATTTACTCATTCGTTCAACTAATATTTTTGATCTCCTACTACCTGCCAGAAGCTATTTTAAACTCAACAGTAAACAGACAAGAATTTCTGACCTCATGTGGCTGGCGTTTCAGTGAGGGCAAAACAGATGATAAGCAAAATAAACGGAAAATATTGAGTAAGTTAGCTAGTTCTAAATACCAAAAGGAATAAAACACCTAAAAAGGTAGCATCTGGATATAGATCAAGAAAATGAGGGAGTAATCCATGGAACAATCTGGAAGGAAAACGGTCCCTGCAGGGGAGAGAAAGTGCACTAAGGCGGGAGCAGGAATAGTTTGTTCAAGGAAGAACAAAGAGGCCGTCAGGCAGTAGCAGAGTGAGCATCTGGGAAAGCAGTGGGAGGAGAACTCAGAAACGTCCTGGGTCCAGCAGTGCAGGGGCTTGTGGGTTACTGAAGAGACCTTACTTTTACTCTGAGGAGAAGGAAAGCTATTTGTTTACTAGGGCTGCTGTACCAAGTCACCACAAACTGGGTGATTTAGGCAACAGAAATTTACTGTCTCACCATCCTGGAGGCTAGAAGTTCAAAATCAAGGTGTTGGCAGGGTCGATTCCTCCTGAGGGAGAATCTGGAGCAAGCCTCTCTCCTTGGCTTGTAGATGGCCGTCTTCATGTTCACATGACATTCTCCCTGTATTTGAGTCTGTGTCCAAATTTCCCTTTTTAATAAGGACACCGGTCGTGTTGGATTACGGTCCACCCTCATGACCTCATTTTAAGTTGGTAAAGACCCTATCTCCAAATAAGGTCATACTCTGAATTACAAGAGTTGAGGATTTCAACATAAGAATTTTGGAGGGACACAGTTCAATCCGTAACAGAAGCTACTGCAGGCTGTGGAGTACAGCAGTACAGGGGCTAACTCTACTTAAAAGAATCGCTTGGGCTTCCCTGGTGGCGCAGTGGTTGAGAGTCCGCCTGCTGATGCGGGGGACACGGGTTCGTGCCCCGGTCTGGGAAGATCCCACATGCCGCGGAGCGGCTAGGCCTGCGAGCCATGGCCGCTGAGCCTGCACGTCCGGAGCCTGTGTTCCGCAACGGGAGAGGCCACAACAGTGAGAGGCCTGCGTACCCCAAAAAAAAAAAAAAAAAAAAAAAAAAAAAAATTCTACCTTAAAGGAAGAGATTAATATAAGGAAGTGAAAGGGTTTATATCAAAGTTGCAACATGTAGGAAACATCCAGTACACTCTTCCTGGATTACAGAAGCCAAGCCCCACCCACGTCAGTCTAATCATCTTCTAGGCTTTAAAGTTATCAGTCAATGTTTTCCAAAGGTGCTTTTCGGAACCTATGTAATTAAAAAGATTTTAAAGTAGCCATACTTTAAAGAAGCCCTGCTCTTCATCATGTCTTTGAAAAGTGAGGCAAGATCTTGGTGGTCTGAGCACTGTAGCTGTACAATAATCGAGCACAGTCCCAGTATGATAAAATAAGCAGGTCAGCCCCTTTAGGGGCCATAAGATGATGTGGCTTTTGTGAAACAAACCTGTATGTTTAACGAGAGGGCCTGCATCAGCCTCTGTTACTGAAGATGTTTACTATTAGTGATTCTTGCTATGGAGGGACTAAATGTTTCCCCGCTTCCCCAGCCCTAGGGAACAATTGCTCCATGTAAGTTACAACCAGTAGATTTGTTGACTGAGCAGAAGAATGGATTTTGGTGTTTTGGGAGAGGCCACCGCAGGTATAGCTCAGTTATAGGAACAGCAGTGATACATCCTGAGGAGGGTGGGATTGAGTGCAGGCAGGAAGCATCTCTCTGAACCACAAGGATGGAGTCCTCCTCTAATGTTGACGTCATAAATGGTCAAGGATGGGCAGGGTCCCCAAAGTCAGCAGACTCATTCAAAATTAAACCATCCTAGGAAAACTATCAACCATTTTGTTTTTAAAAACTGACTCCAGAGAAGGGCATTACAATGGCGGCCAAGGTTGGGCTCCTAAGCAAAAGTAATTTTTCTTGCCTCTAACTTGGATGATTTTCTTTTCCTTTAAGATACCTTTTAAAAGTCATATATCACACCAATAACAAATCAACATCGACTTTTATAGGATGAGAGGCAGATTCATGGATTTTAGTTTTAGACAGACATTTACTTTTCAGATAATTTGAAACTTGAGAATTTAACAAATTAGCTCATTTCATCTAAGAACTAATGGTCTTTCTCTGAGTCATTCACAACTGAGGGATTAAAGAAAACATGTTCTTGGTATATTAGTCACGGAGGAGCCTTGACTTAGCTTGGAGAATGTTTATGGGAATGATAAGTAGTTTTTCAGTTTCAGATTTCTAGTGTGCTAATTTCCTTTTATGAGTAAACCAGTCATGAGTTTGGAAAGATGAGCGTCAACATGAATGCAACTTACTGATTTGGTGGTTATTTGAACAAGAATCTATATAATTCAGCAGATATCAGGAGCCTTACATGAAGTTCTAACAGTTTATGTGAACTTTAGTCATGAAAACATCTATAATATGGGTAATGAAATACCGGGAAAACTATTTGGAGACAATTTTCCATGGATCTCTTGGGTTTCTGCAAGTCTTGTGAGTCGAGACGCTGACTGGCTTTGTTCTGGACTATCTTTTCCAGGATGCTTTTATATCAACAGGCTTGGAAGACAGACACTTCTCTTCCCAGAGCAAAGGGCAGGCTTGTTTATAACATTGGAGGATGGAGACAGTGTCTCCTTCCAGAGTAAGGATAGGCGTGCTTATTGCTCAGTATAATAAAGGTAGTACCTCCTTTGGAGCAAAGGGAAGGCATGATTGCTGCCCATTATAAAAAAAAAATCTGGGTTCCTTAAGCTCAGGGCTCCTCCCCTGTAATGCAAACCTCTGTGTGTGCAGGTGTCCCCTGTCCCTCTTTGTGTTTCATGGGAGCATTGAGTCTCGGGGGAACAAGGAAATGCTGATATTCTTACTACCGCTACTGCTGTGAGTCATAAAGTCCTCTGTCTCTGATTTAGGCATCTCATGTCTTCTGCCAGCGTCTGGCAGACTGTGACCGGCTGACTCCTTAGCTTGCAAGTAGGGTAAAATCTCAGACCTGACACAGTTCTTTTTGTTTTTTGTTTTTTTATAAATTTATTTATTTAATTTATTTGGCTGCATTGGGTCTTCATTGCTGTGCGTGGGCCTTCTCTAGTTGCAGCCAGCAGGGGCTACTCTTCACTGCGGTGCGCGGGCTTCTCACTGCAGTGGCTTCTCTTGTTGCAGAGCACAGGCTCTAGGCGCACAGGCTTCAGTAGTTGTGGCTCACGGGCTCTAGAGTGCAGGCTCAGTAGTTGTGGCTCACGGGCTTAGTTGCTCCGCGGAGTGTGAGATCTCCCCAGACCAGGGCTCCAACCCGTGTCCCCTGCAATGGCAGGCGGATTCTTAACCACTGCACCACCAGGGAAGCCCCCGACACAGTTTTGACAGTCACATTGATATGCATTGGAAAGGTATTGTGTGTGTGCGCGCGTGTGTGTGTGTGTGTGTGTGTGTGTGTGTGAGAGAGAGAGAGAGAGAGAGAGAGAGAGAGAGACCTTCCATGTAAATGAGTTGGTTTAGAATTTCTGATAAACTAGCAAAATAACTAAACATTTTTAAAAGGCTGTCTCCACCACTGTTACATTTTAAAGCTGGTGGTTATCCCCTAGATTGTAGATTCTTAACAGGAAAGAACTATGCCTTCATTTCTGAAGTCACAGCTCCTTGCTCTGTGCCTGACGCATAGTAGGTATTCAGTAAGTATTTGTGGAACCAAAGTTAAATAAAGCACACCACTATAGGGTGCTTTTATATTGCACAGTCTCTTTTAATAAGTTCATTTGATAATTATTAAGCTTTACTCTTGAAAAGGGGTGTTACTAATATTTTGAGTATTAAATCATACAAATGTGCATTTTACTATAATTTTATCAAAACCTAGCTTTTCTTTAAAGGCTGGTTATCAAGCTGCTCTGCGTTTTCTAATGTGTTTTGACTCTATCCAGCCTCATGGAACAGAGCAGAGCTGGTGAGTTAAGATATTTTGCTTCTCATCATTGGACAAAATGAGGTTGAAAATCATTTTCACCCTCTGTGATCCTATGGTACTGATCTCCTATCTTTCTCCCATGAATCTAAAGAGTATTAATATTCATTTCAAAGTCATTCTCTTTGTAAGTCACATTTTCTGGGATTCCTTTTCTCTCTTTAGGAAGGCACACCTGTCTCTGCCTGGAGATGGAAAAATGTAAACAAAAAAATAACTCACCAGGAGGGAAAAGCAGTGCAAATCCTAAGCCTATGGTTATTTGTGCATCTGAGGCTGGGATTCTCTCTCACAGTCTATTCCAGACAGTTTATCTGAGCCCAGGTGGGTCAGGCGTTCTTTGGGTCTGGGGCCGGGATGGAGTGCAAAGCTGGAGCTGAAGATTGGGAACTCTCCTTATAAAGTTCCCATTACCATCCTTGGAATAGAGCAAGGATTACTTTACTCTAAACGACTAGTATTAAAAATATTGCTGTGAATGAAAAATTCAGTTTAATGGTTGAAAACATGAGGCTTAGAGTTGGGCAGATCTCCTGTCTGGCCTGGGAATGAAACCTGCGCCCCAGAGCTGAATGGGGGTGAAATGTCATCGTATCTGTCGTGGCCCCAGTGCTGTGACTGCCCTGTGGAGAAGGGTTCAGAAATCTTAATTATAGCAACTGCTATTTCACCTATTATTTGTATGCCAGGTAGGCAGGCCAGAAAGAAACACATTTGCCTTTCCGTTGGCATGGGGTAGGGGGGGAACGGGGCGGAGGGTTGGGTCCGGTGAGGAACTGGGGCAGAAAAAGAAATAGCAGGTGTGAATAGATCTCCTGTTAGAGAAGGTTCTGGCGAAGGTGATGTCTCTGCATCCGAAGGTCCTGGGTTTTTTTCTGTGTTTTTATTTTTGTCACAGGTACTTGGGAGACAATAACTCTCATAAAGATTCATCACTCCACAGGTGTTTTGAATCAGAAAATAATGAAGAATAGGACCCAGGTTCTGGCCTCAGGATCTCCTACAGTCCATTCAAAGGTCTTTCATAAACGGTATCTTAAATAGGGATCAGGGCACTAATTCTATTAGAACCGAATATTTCTTTTCTTAGAAAAGTGCATGGTACCTTTTCTGGCTGAAATCTAACTTGAATGTGCCGCCGAACACTTTCTGCAACAAACTATGATGTAGAAAATCTGTCCCCAAATTCTGCGGAGGAACGAGGCATCACCTAGTGTGCAGAGACGGACTCGTCTGAACGAGGTTAATCTCCAGAGCTTGTTTAGTTCAAAATACTCTGTATTCATTAATTCCTTGTCATTTGTGACACACAGAGAGAAAAAGCATGTGCACATCTGCGTGTGTGCATGTACCTGCGTGTGTGACACAGAAGAGGAAAACTGAAGGGGGAAACATGACCGAAGCTTGATGTGAAAAGGAACACTGAGTCAATGTTATTCTAGGCAGCACACACACATTTCAACTTAGAAACTGGCAAGTTGGTTGTATTTTTCAGATGCGCAAAGTGCATACTTTCAGAATGATGGAAGACTATTTCAGCATGATATTTAATAAGTCTTTTATATTGATGACAAAATGCCAGGCTCAACCAGACTGAGCCGAGCTACCACCATTCGATCTGGGGCAACCACTTTCTCAAGGGACCAAGACGCTCCCTGGTGAGCCAGACCGCACTCCGGGGGAGAGACGTTTTATTTATTTTGTGGATGAAACGATACGGCATACGCCACGGGTCTACTTGACTTTCTGCCTGGTTTCACTGCCGACTGTCTGGACCAACTTCACTATTCCTCTGTCAAAGAGCATCCCCAGCCAGCCAGCCCTCACAGCGCACGCCTGAGTCAGGAGCCAGCAACTCAGGTTTCAAAGTGACTTAGACAACTTACTGACGCCTTGGTCCCCAGTTTCCTATCTGTGAGACAGTTTTGCTTGCCCCGCTACATTTAAGAAGACGTTGAGAGAGTTCTACAATGTCTCTGGGTCCATCTGAGCTCCTTCCAAGAATGACAACTGTTGGGGGCCGCTTTTAGGGTGGTTGCCTTGCCCAGACCACACTCCTCTGAGAACTGCCTCTCCCACCAGCAGCCCTGGGCCCCAGCAGCTGGCTCACTTGACGTGTTGCTGAGCTCCTGGCCAGAGTGAGTGGAACCAAGGGTGGACGAGAGGAGGTGCCCTCTAGGAAGCCGACCCTCAGAAATCTGGAAAGGGAACCTAGAACCTGGCTCAGCTGGTTGGGAGCCGTGGCCGCTGAGCCTGCACGTCTGGAGCCTGTGCTCCGCAGCGGGAGAGGCCACAGAAGTGAGAGGCCCGTGTACCACACACACACACACACAAAATCCCTTCACTAAACAAAACAACACACATCAGCTTCCTGCTTGTTCCTTGGCATCCTTGTTTGTTAGGGTTAAGTCCATTTATTCAACATTAACGTGAAACTGAGCAGAACTTGAAAGCAGAGCCCAGAACTGAACCATTAGCAGAGTTTTTATTTTTCTTAGCACATTGAAAAATGACCCATCTCAAAGCATGTGCTGGGTTTTGACTCCTGTCCATACACAGGTGGACCCTGGCTCCATTCACCAGCAGCGGCCGCCCCACGTCACGGGTGAAGTATGCATGTCGTTCACAGCACAGTTGGCCCATTCCAAATATACTGTCAAGGGCATCAAATGAGCCAGAAGAATTTGGGGCTGAGACCAGACGCCGTCCACCACCACTGTCCAGTGGGCCCTGGAGGTGTGAGCAGCCAAGTCATTTCTGTTCACAGGGAACCAGAGTGCATCATGACCATTTCTGTCAGCCTGAGGTTGAAAGTGAAACCCTATTCAACCATCAAGATTTGCTCAACAGGAGGTTGGTTACGGTGGGAAGCAAAGCACAGCATATACTCATAAGTAGTCCCAGACCTGTAGGTGGAGAGCTTTCCTTTCTGGTCCCTGGTTCAGCACATCATCAAAGAGTCTCTCTCTCTCTCTCCTTCATAGAAAAAGGGCCAGTACACTGTTTGAAACAGATCATTAGATGAAAAGTTGAAATACTGCTTTTAACCCCAGCTGTGTGTCCTCGAGCAAATTATTGGCTTCTCTGAGTCTCAATTTCCTTGTCTTTATTTATTTTTCACTTTTCTTCCTAGCTTTATTAAGATATAGTTAACGTATAACATTGTGTAAGTTGAAAGTGTTATATCGCACTATGATTATCACCGAGTGTGAGCTAACACCTCGATCACGTCACATAATTACCATTTCTTATTTTTTTAAGGGGCATTAGACTATATCACCTCCAGGTTTCCTTCCAGGTGTAAAGATGAGCGGCTCTTCTCCTTATCGTAGAAACTCTTTGGAGTAGGGGTCGTAATTTCAACTCCTGTGGCCCCTCCCCATTGCCCCCTCCACAGTGACGGTCTTTTCTAAAGGGGGGTGAATGTGTCATGAAAGTCTTCCTCTAAAATGCACACACTTAGGCGTCACAAACCTCAACCATTAAGCTACAAACCACCCCAACGATAAAGGCCCCTTTCCGCCGAGTAACTTCATCACAACAAGAGATTACTATCAAAAGGATGTTTGATCCTGCAACTTCCCAAGAGAGATAAGGCTTCTCAACTGATATCTATGAACTCTGTCTTTCTACAGAGGCAGACAGCGACTCATATTTCCCCACAGAAGAAGTGGGGTTAGCAGGAAAATAAGAGTGTGTTTCAACTCCTTTTCAGTGGAATTTATGGGTAAACCGAGGGGATTCACCTTGCGTTTTTTTTTTTTTATTTTTATTGGGGTAGAGTTGATTTACAATGTTGTGTTAGTTTCAGGTGTCCAGCAAAGTGAATCAGTTATAAATATACATATATCCACTCTTTTTTAGATTCTTTTCCCATATAGGTCATCACAGAGTATTGAGTAGAGTTCCCTGCGCTATGCAGTAGGTCCTTACTAGTTCTCCATTTTATATATAGTGGTGTGTGTATGTCAGTCCCAATCTTCCAATTTATCCCTCCCCCCTGCCTTAACCCTGGTAATCATATGTTTGTTTTCTACATCTGTGACTCTACTTCTGTTTTGTAGATAAGTTCGTTTGCACCCTTTTTTTAAATCCCGAGAGGCCAGACTCTGACTGAGAATGTCCTGATATCTGGGCATACCCAGTCTACAGCGCAGCCACAGAGAGGGTAGTTCACCTCCCCGGCCTCCCGGTCTGTTCTTCTGCTGACTCCTGCCTTGTGGGTCACACAAGGGTGCAAGCAGAGGGCACTCTTGTGAGAAAAAGTGCCAGGAACTGTGCCTCCTCTAGAAATGTCACCAAGACTCCGTTATGGAACAAGAATGAGACATCCCATCGACTTCCAGGCATTTAGATTCTGCGGGCTGGCGTGTGTGGGGTGTTTGCTTGCTCTGTGCCGCCAACGTCCTTGCTGACTTTTGCAGCCACGTGAGGCTGAGCTATTATCAACGGTGCAACAGGAATAGGGCTCCTTGTTTGATGCAAAAACATTTGGCCAAAAATGCATACATCTTGGAGGATCCATGAAACTTTAAAGATAAGAAAAACCCAGTGTCTGAAATCAGAGACAGCTCTCTGGAAAACTGAGTGTGTAAGATGGTCAAAGGGGACATAAATGCCAGTGATGTGTGCAGACCACACCACGTCTGCTCATTCTGTGACCTGACGAGTGTTATTTTGAACTGAAGTGACTTTGTATAAGCATGGATATTTTCCCTTTTTTCTTCTATTTTTTCAAGAAGGAAGAAAATAAATTAAACCCAGTAGTAGCCAATGAGTAAATATGTTATCTATTGTTAAAATTTATCTATAGCCGTACCCATAGAAAAATTCATGTAAGAGTGTAACTTCATAATTAATTTTAATATGTACTTTTGGATCATTTCTTTTATAATTTTCATCACAGTGATTTTTTTTTATAGAAAAGTAACATTTTTATGGCAGTCTCTGATGTCTCTATTCCCCACAGAGAACAGACACACTTGTCTCCGACTGTTAAACTTCCTTTTACTGAGTCGGTGATCACTCTGCATTGTCAATCACTGCTTGTAAGTACATCTCCTTCAACAGACCATGGAGTCCTTGAAATAAAGGGACATCCCTCCCTTAGGCTTAAAATACTTAGCAATTGGTACATATGAGATATATAATAAAGAATTATTACATAAATAAGTAAATTTACCATTACAGAACCATGTTACATAATGCAAAAAAATGTATATCTATATCTATATCTATATATAATGAAGTCTCAAGTCTAATGGGCCAAAACAAAAACAGAAAAGGAAAAAACTAACTTAATTTGTAACATTCCTTTTTATCTGATGTCAATGTTTTTCTCCAATAAGCCATCGATAGGTAAAAGGCAAATGTTAAATCCCCATTGCTAGCAATGCATCATACAGAAGCAATACCATCCAAACAAAAACACATTCTTGGTCAACTTGAGTTTTCTCTCAAATATATATAAATTGAGATCCAATAAAAGGAATTTAATTCCTGTCCAGAGTAATTCAGGGAATCTTTTCTGGAGGAGATCTCTGTCAAGATGAAATAATGCAGTCTGCTTGAGCTGAGTCCAAGTATTTTAGAATGTGTTGCCCTCACCATTTTTGAAAGTCCAAAATAGAGGATCTAAAAAAAAAAATCCACAACTTTTTTTTTTTCTCTGAATGGAACATTCCGTTTCAGTGCAATTCATCAATTTTTTCCACCTTGCTCTTATTACTGTTTTTTTACCAGATGCCCATTTCTTTCTGTTATTTCTTTCCATGCCCATGCATCCATGCCTGGTAACCTGAGGTTTATTTATTTTTATTTTTTAATTGAAGTATAGTTGATTTACAATGTCGTGTTAATTACTGCTATACAGCAAAGTGATTCAGTTATACATATATATATATATATATATATATATATATATATATATATACACTTCTTAATATCTATTCTTTTCCATTATGGTTTATCATAGGATATTGAATATAGTTTTCTGTGCTATGCAGTAGGTCCTTGTTGTTTACCCATTATATACGTAAAGGCTTACACCTGCTAACCCCAACCTCCCACTTCACCCCTCCCCCCAGCCTCCTCCTCCTTGGCAACTACCAGTCCCAGGTTTATTTTGGTGGAGCGTTCTGGCTGTGGCCAGGGTCAGAGGAAAAAAGTTAGTCTTCACTTGCAAGTTTTAAAATGCTGTTTTATGGACCATATCGAGGATTGTTTTTCTTTCTCAAAATCTTTCTAAGAGAAAAAACGTACACCATTTAGGGAGCTTCATACTGGGAACAGTCTGCATCCTGGGCTGTATTGTCTCTTCACTCTTAGGGGGCAAAGCAGGCACTGTGCTTCCCACAATCACATGATTAAGATGACCCCATTTTTGTCCTCTGCTCCAAGGTCTCTGGACTAGGAAAGAGCCTGGTAGCCTGTACAGCAAGACAAAACGTGGCAGTTGGATCATATCCTGTATCTAGAGAAGAGCTTCAGGGAAGATGGTCTGCTTAGCTCTGCATTACGCTTCATTGGAGCACAGCTCACCAGAAGCAAAGCACTAGCAAGTGACATTGTCCGGGACCCTTACCTTGAACTTTTTTCTACCGGAAAAAGGGGGATAGACTGGGGAGGGGAGGGGATGGAAGATTCTTCCCTCCGTGTCTGACTTGAACATCATCCATTTATACCTCCTGGACCCCAGCATTAGTTAATGGAAGTAGGATGTGAGAAAGTAAAATGAGAACATAGACAGTCAGACAATAGAATCTCAGCCTAGGAAAGGACTTTAAAGCATTTCTGTTCTACCCGGTTAACTGCCGTTGAAATTCCTCTATAATATCTCTGCCAAGCAGTTACCTGGTGTTTAGTTAGACAGTGAATAAGACAATCCACTCAGAGTGTGGCTATCACCGTCCTCAGAAGGATGCACTGTTCTCAGGAGGACCCTGTCACCTCTTGGAGATCTAGATGTTTTGGCCATAGGTGTGACTTTTCTGACCTCAGGCATTTTGTGTTGATCTGGTTAGATCGTTGGTCAGAATGCAGGGTCACAGCTTCCATCGTTAGGTCTCATGACACTAGGAGGCTTATTTGTTTATTTTGCAAGGAGAGCCCAAGAGGAGATGAAAAAACCCCCAAATGTTCTGCAAGCCCTTTCGCTTCCCAAACATGGTAGCCAGCACTTCCACTGGCTCTGTTTAAGGGTTTCTTTCCCTTTGCTGTGTGTGACCATGCCTAGCCACCCAAGGAACGGCCTGCTATAGGCTCTGACCTGTGCTCTGATCTTTCCTGAGGGATAGTTTATCGCACCAGACATCTCGGCAGTCTGGTTCAGGCCACAGATTCGGACCCCTGGATTTCCCTTCCGGATCCTAATTTTGCCGTCACACCTCAAGGACACCGCTACCCATTCAAGCCCCATTGCTTCCTCTTCCCTTTGTTTATTTTCAGTCATAGAGTTTGCCAGTATGATAGTAAAATACGACCATATTCACGTATTCTTTACTTCTAAAGAATTGAATGAAAATAAAGTGAGCCATTGCCTTCTTCTAAGGAGCTGAGGACCTTTTGGTCAATAACCATTACTAAGCTCTCATTATATGCCAGAAGTCAACTTGATATTTTTTTCTAATCCCATCATTGTTTTGAAATACATATTTTGAAATTGACCCTGAAATTGACAGATCTTTTAATCTTTTTTTTTTCTTTTTTTTTTGGCGATACGCGGGTCTCTCACTGCTGTGGCCTCCCCCGTTGCGGAGCACAGGATCCGGACGCGCAGGCTCAGCGGCCATGGCTCACGGGCCCAGCCACTCCGCGGCATGTGGGATCTTCCCGGACCGGGGCACGAACCCGTGTCCCCTGCATCGGCAGGCGGACTCTCAACCACTGCGCCACCAGGGAAGCCCCTTTTTATCTTTTTAAACATCATTTTAATGGTGTGGCTCTTCTGCTTCCTCCCATCACAATCCTTCTTGCATTTTCTGCTCCAAGAGGTGGAGGAGTAGAGTTCTGTTCTACACCAAGGAGACAGTTGGCACTCAATGAATAAAAGAGATCGTAGACCAGGGGAACACTCAGAAAATATAATTATTAAAGCAGAGATGTATGGTAGGGCTTTCAGCAACAGAGCTGCTTGAAACTCCTTCAGAAAGCAAAGCTAGAATTCCTTATCTTCCTTTTATTTTAGCATCCAGACTTCCCCTCCTGGCTCCTAAAAACCAGCTTAAGCTCCTTTCTGCTCCATAGCTTGTCGGTGACTAATCATAGTATAAACGTTCCTCTCCAGCTATAAGTAACACTGGAGATGCCAAAACTCAGAGAAGCATTAAATCACATGGAACGTTCGTATCAGTAGAACGCAGGTCCTCTAATGATCACTACCTGCTATAACAGTACGATTCAAGGATCCACCTGGAAACAGACCCCCTTATCATTTGCTGACAAAGAAGGCTAAGAAGTGCTTCTTAGCTGGAAAGACACTCAACTTATATTGTACCACTCTTGTTTTCTCCTCCCACATGGGCCGTGTACCCTGAAGGAAATACTTCTTAGATGTGTTCGGAGGTTCTGTCCATTCTTCAACCCTGAGGTGACAGTGGCAGATGGCTACCGCCCTTCTCCTAGGCACCATGATACCTAAATTACCACGTAACGATGGGACCCATTCTGATGTCAGAAGCTAATGTCCTGTGAGGCGAATGGGCTGCTTCTCAGAAGACCTGGAATAAATGAGGGGCAGTGGAAGTGGTCCCCCCACCGAGTGCAAGTAGTAAGCAGGTGCATGGTGTGCAGAGAATTTAAAAGCAATGATAAGATCAACTATCTTGTGTGTGTGTGTGTGTGCGTGTGTGTGTGTGTGCGTGCCTGTGTTTGTATCTTTGGCTCCCAGAAGCCCCACTGAGAGTGATTTGTTTTGAATATCGATGCCTGTTCTGGTTGAGACTTTTCCTTCCCTCTTAAAGGTTTCAGCAGAAGCTGTGAAAAGGTACAGATCAGAGCATATAACATTCCCTAAGGGACTTCTCGGAGGCTCACACTTCATGTGCCAGACTCGCTCGTTTCAGGATAAGTATTTGACATGCTTTGTTACCTGATTAAACCTGCATGTTTTTCCTTCTGGCTTATTACTGTCTGAGGCACTGTGTTGTGAAATGAAAATTACTGGCATTTGCCTGCCAAATGCAGTGATTCAGAGAATTGTGAATTAGGATTCTTTAATTACAGAGATCTGTGCCTGATAGGTTAATTTCAAAAGCAAAGTTAACCACATGTGTTCTATTTATTTTCAAACTAATTCTATTGAATTACATTTCACTTAAAAGGCCTTCTTGGTCCCCTTTTAATAAACAAAGAACAAAAGACAAATGCTTTGTTAAGATTCAATCTCATTTCACCTGGGCTACAGAATGAAGAGGAAAATTACATTCTCATGAAATAGAATTCAAACACCAGTGATTTTTATGAGATGTTGCTTTAATAGTACTATTATTTGGTATTATTATTCTGAACTATTTTTATATTACATTATTTGAGAATAAATAAGGTGATTTATGGGGGGAAGACAGAAGGTTCTGTTTTAAGCTCACATGGTCTTCTCTATTTCCCATTGATGTTTAGATTTTGCGGAGCACAGGCTCTAGGCGCGCGGGCTTCAGTAGTTGTGGTGCACGGGCTTAGTTGTTCCACGGCATGTGGGATCTTCCCGGACCAGGGTTCAAACCCGTGTCTCCTGCACTGGCAGGCGGATTCTTAACCACTGCGCCACCAGGGAAGCCCCAAAGACATTTACTTTTAAAGGATATATCCATTATAGTTATTTTAAGTTTTTCTTCCTTTATTAAAAGCAAGGTGTGCACATAATAGTAATTTGCAAAAGATCCAGACAGTAGAGCCCCAAATAAGAAGTTTGTCTCCCACCATCCCCATTACACAGAATCACAGACTGTTAACAGTTTCAGAATTTATTTCCTCTAGAGCTGGTTTTATATTTTATATGAGATGCCTCTATTCTTTTCAAGAACTTTTTTTTTTTTTTTTAGCATATGCCCCTCTGTTACATTAACCTCCAATTTCCTAGGCTCCTCCCCAGAAGCAAAGCATCTTGGGTGCCTCTTACGCATGCTCCTGGATATTATATTATCTAGGTAATTATTTAAATGACTCTCAAGTGGAAGATAGTTTCAAAATGCTAACAACTTCTGCATTTAAATAAAATGTGAATATAAGCATGAAAATGCTGTAGGGAAAGCACAGGTTGTTTCTCCTTTTATATAATCCTTCAGGATGTCATTCCCTTGGAAAACTCTTCAGAAGTGGTGTCCCCCTCATTGCCTCTGTCCAGGGACCTCACTGTCCTTCATACACGGTGCATACACTCCTCGTCCCCAGATTATTTACACTCACAGGGAGATGCAGCTACCCCCAACTGGGTAGGAAAACCTTGCTTTGTTTGGGGGCTCCTTGTGACTCTGTTCTTTGATTCTGTGCCATGACACGCTTTGCAGGTAAACTCACCTCATACCACCAAGAGCTTGTAGTATTAAATTGATCTCACTTCTTAGGTTGGCATCCAAGATAAACTCTCCCTATACCAAATTCTAACCATTAAAATAAAGCTCAAATGTTTGGAGGGTAGTTTTAAAACTGTAACATTATTTCTTTAAAATGACCACAACACAACAAACTTTTCTGGCCTTTCACACACCTTGAATTTTGGTAACTCTTCCCAAAGCTAAATGGGAAAAAATTAAAGGCCAATATATTAGTTTATATTTACTTTTAAAACAATTATTTTATGTTTCTATAACTGATTTATAACCAGTTGATAAGAACTTCCATTTTTCTGTTGCCCTCCTGGCTGTTTTTAAGGCACTGAGGTTCTACTGAGAAGGTTCTACTGAGAAGCCTTCTAAGAAGATGTGTTGGGACCCAGTTCTTGATTTAACATAAATTCTGAGATTCCCTGCTGTTCCCTGTGAATCCTTGAGTGGATTGAGGAAAATGAGAGAAACATAATTCTAAAACAGTATAGCACGATGCTACAAACTTTCTGTGGTTTTATTTCTTTTATGTTCCCTTTAAAAACAAGGTATAGGGTCTTCCCTGGTGGCGCAGTGGCTAAGAATCCACCTGCTGATGCAGCGGACACGGGTTCGAGCCCTGGTCTGGGAAGATCCCACCCCAGACCGTGGAGTAACTAAGCCCGTGCGCCACAACTACTGAGCCTGCACTCTAGAGCCCGCGAGCCACGACTACTGAAGCCCGTGCGCCTAGAGCCCGTGCTCCACAACAAGAGAAGCCACCGCCATGAGAAGCCCGGGCACCACAATGAAGAGCAGCCCCCGCTCGCCACAACTAGAGAAAGCCTGCGCGCAGCAACAAAGACCCAACACAGCCAATAAATAAATAAATAAATGAAAATAAAAAGTAAAAACAAGATATAATGAAAAACAACAGATTTTTTCAAAAATTGTTTTGTGATACCACCAGCCCTGCAGCCGCTCATGCAGGCACCCAGCCTTGCTCAGTAGCTGATTAGTCCTCACTTCATGAGGCAGGGTCTGGCAGCCAGCTGGGCTGGGGGCCAAACCCACCCACCAGGACACTCAGAGTAGTTGGTTGCCCCACAACAGAAGGGCCCACTCAGCCCACGTAGGGGCACCCCTAGGGCGTAGAGTTCTGGTATCCAAAGGGGAGTATGCTAGGCCTCCGTCTCCTACATAGGCCACTTTTCCAAGATCCAGAAACGTAATAGGCAAGATATAGAAGCAAGCTAAGTGTCCATCAACTTAAGTGTCCAGATGAATGGATAAAGAAGATGTACAATGGAATATTACTCAGCCATAAAAAAGGAATGAAACCTTGCCATTTGCAACAACATGGATGGATCTAGAGAGTATTACGCTAAGTGAAGTAAGTCAGACAGAAGAAGACAAATACAGCATGATCTCACTTGTATGAGGAATCTAAAAAACAAACAAACAAAACACAATGAGAACAGACTCATAGACACAGAGAATAAATGGTTGCCAGAAGGGAGGGGAGTGGAGGTGGGGGAATAGGTGTAGAAGATTAAGAGGTATAACCTCTAGTTATATAATGAAAAGTCACAGGGATGAAGTACACAGCATATGGTTAATAATTATTGTGACAACTTTGTATGAGGACAGATGGTTACTAGACTTACCATAGTGATCATTTCATAATGTATGCCAATGTCAAATCACTATGTAATACACCTGAAACGAACATATTAGTTATATTTCAATTTCAACTATAGTTCAATATTTGAAAATGGCTTCCACTCCTTTGCGATCTATTCACCCCCCCATTTTAATAGCCATGTTGGATGGGTTGCATGAATGAGTTCATTGTAAGGGTGGATATCGGCTCATTAATGCTGTTTAAAAATATTCACGTGCAACTTCCTGAGTTAATGGTTTCAAACATTTAAATTCGTTCGTTGGAAAATAAATAAAAAATGGAAAATCTGTGCTTTTTTGCATGTCAGGCTCTGTTCTGGGCACCAAGAAGACAGACTCCCAGAGCCACAATCCTCAACAGGAAGAGTCACAGCCTGCTGGGTGAGGCAGGTCACAGACCACCAGCCCAACGTCACGATGGCTCTTGGAATAAGAGTGAGGAGACACGAACTCTGCCTGGGATCCTGGAGAAGCTTCCACAGAGGAAATGATGGTTATCCTGCGTTATAACGAAAGACGGAGACTTTGGAGGTGAGGATGGATGTTCACGCTGAGGGAGCTGAGGGTACAGACGTCGCTTTGGTGAGTGGTCTGGTGAGGCTGGAGCGGAGAGGGAAAGGGCGAGGTCGCTGATACACCAGGCTAATGATGCCTCGTGGGTGCTAAGGGCTCACTGGAGATTTTGCAGTAGGGGAGTCAGAGCCGGCCCTCTCCCTGCTTAGGGCCAAATCAAGGAAACAGCCTGTTACTAACCTCTGCACCCCCCTGAGTGCAGCAGGCACCCCAGGGGGAGTCCGGACAGGAGTGTGACGGTGTTTCTCAAATCAACAGGATGTATTTGTAGGAGAGATACCAAAATAACTCTTTCCACCCCGTCCCCGTCCCCCCAGCCCTGTCCCTCCGACAGATCCCAGCTTAGTCACAGTTATTTTCCCCAGAGCAATCCCTCCTCCTAGAACTGGGAGAGGAGGTATTCCCAGACCCTTGCTGGGAGGCTTACTGACGTCTAACCACAAAGCTGTGCAGAGCAGACAGCCCTTGAATGAGAAGGCTGCTTCCCCAGCCCACGGGCATAGCAGGAGGACGACTCTAGCCCAGACGGCCTGCGGAAGTCAGAGCAGACCTCTTAGAAAGCGGTGCTTCTTTGCTACCTCCATGCTTTACATTTTTCTCTTTGAGGAAGTTCTGTTCCTGCCCGAAGTTACTTGCAGAAGAGCAAAAGGATCTGTACAAAGATTTATGTTACAGAGGTTTTCATTGCCACTTGATGACTTTTGGCGAAACATGGAAAACAACCCTAAATTTCTAACAATGAGGAGCTGGTTAAATCAACTGTGGTATATCCATGCAATGTTATACCACGCGGCCATTTTAAATGGCGGAGGAAAGAATATATAATGAGATGGTACAATGGTCTTGATTTCTAAATGCTAGAATTACGCGTGATTTCTTCTTTCAGCTTATATGCATCTACTAAATTTTCGGTAATGCATGTACACATTTTAATTAAAAGGAATGCTATTTTTGAAATCAACAGTCATATTTTCTTTATTTTGAGGTCCAAACACTCTGGGATTCAATACCAATTTAAGGCACTATAAATATAGCAAATGCTTAAACCGGATCTTCATGTATAATTTACTGAAGGAGTCAAGTGTACATTTCGGAACAATTCAAAGCTCTAATTTGGACTGTGGTCCTGGGGACATGGTAAATCCTCAAGAGTAAAATTTAAGATGTTTCATCATCCATCCAAACCCCTTGACACACAGATTTTCTTTACGCAAGGTTGTTCAGACACCATATTTTTTGTTATTGAACGTGTAATTTGACAAATTGTTTTCTCTGTCTCAACTCTGGGATTTAATAGTTACAAATAGGACCTTAAAAGGTAGACATTCTTTACCTCCCCACATAATTATTACTTACTGTTTATCACTCCCGCTCACTGGTCCTACCAACCGCTGTCCCCAGCAGGCGTACGCAAGTGTAACAGTTCTGTCCCGGTTGCCATTCTGAAAATAAATTTGATTTAATTGTGGATCAGCAATATGGAATATAATTTATATACATGTAGTTGAAAGGGGCCTTTATAGAATTTCTATTTATTGCTTTTATAAGCTCAAGCAAAATAATGTTTTTCTCAGGTTTTTTTTTTTGCGGTACGCAGGCCTCTCACTGCTGTGGCCTCTCCCGTTGCGGAGCACAGGCTCCGGATGCGCAGGCTCAGCGACCATGGCTCACGGGCCCAGCCGCTCCGCGGCATGTGGGATCTTCCCGGACCGGGGCACGAACCCGCGTCCCCTGCCTCGGCAGGCGGACTCTCAACCACTGCGCCACCAGGGGAGCTCTTTTCTCAGTTTTGCCATGAATGCTCCTCTTCTGGATTTTGATGGAGAGTCTTCCTCGCATCTCTGGCGAGTGATTCCCAAGTAAGCAGAATTCTAGGTGACTGATGGTTTCTCTGGAAACGGGAATATACCTCTCATGCTTTCACCCACTTTTAAATTTTACGCCTTTTATTTGTCTTCTTTTTTCTTCTTCCATACCTCCTGTGTAAGTTTTCCTTTTCTTTTCCCCTGGGCTGACAGTTTTCGCCAGTGGAGCACACAGGCTTTTGCTTAATGTTCTGGGGGGTAATTCGGGACTGCAAATTGCTATGATTTTCATAGACTCTCACTCTATAAAAATCCCTGTATGAATGTATAAATCTAAAAGAGAGTTTGTGGAGAAACAGGAAAAAGGCACAAGCCCTGAACTTCAGGTACCGTTTCTACATAAGGAAGAAAACAAGGAAAATGAAACAGCAAAGCCAATGGAAGGACCAGGAGAGTATGTTCTTCTAAGACCTCACATAGAAATGTCATCCCCAGATGCCCACAGAGACTTTAACTATTTTCCCTTAATTTTGGAAGGGCAGGCTTAAAAGTGTTTTAATATTAGAAGTGTCAGAATAAGCTTCATGAAAACATTCTTTCTTATTGGAAAGGGAACATTAATTTCTGATTAGCAATTTAAACAATTTTTTTATCACTTTAATTTCGGAGCTGTCAGAAGAGAAGCTTCATAAATATTCTTTCTTGTTCGGAAGGGGCATTCTTATAAAATGGAAACTCTGGGGTGGCCCAACTGAATATGCCCTGTAGAGAAACTATAGAAAATGTTAAAATAATGAGATCTTACCTTCCAAGTGCCCAGGGAGTGGGACCCAGGGAGGCAGTTTGGAAGAAGTGTTAACATTTAAAAACCACCTGGGTTCCATATAATACGAGGGAGTAGCAGTCCAGCCGAGCTAATGGTACTTTTGAAAAGTGTTTTAGGGGCTTCCCTGGTGGCACAGTGGTTGGGAGTCCGCCTGCCGATGCAGGGGACACGGGTTCGCGCCCCGGTCCAGGAAGATCCCACATGCCGTGGAGCGGCTGGGCCCATGAGCTATCCATGGTCGCTGAGCCTGCGCGTCCGGAGCCTGTGCTCCGCAACAGGAGAGGTCACAACAGTGAGAGGCCCGCGTACCACAAAAAAAAAAAAAAAAAAAAGTAAAGTGTTTTACTTACTCTGCGGGGAGCTCAGACATAAGGAAAATCTGGCTCGGCTGTTTGTGGTTTTAGAGCGGCCATATTCAAGAAAGCCAAAGTGAAATATAGGCATTATATAAAAATCCCCTTTACATATCAATGTGCTGTATGGAGTCCTAATTGCAGATAGGGAAACTGAGGTCTCTGAGAATAGATTTGAACTTGCCCAAAGACATAGCAAAGCAGTCATTTAAAAGAAAACTTCTAAGTCAGACAAAGACAAGAATTAGACAACTGCTAAGTCAGACAAAGATTCTATGTGGAATCGAAAAAGTTAAATATGGGGAATTCCCTGGCAGTTCAGTGGTTAGGACTCCGTGCTTTCACTGCTGAGGGTCCGGGTTCAATCCGTGATTGGGGAACTAAGATCCCGCAAGCTGCGTGGCGTGCCAAAAAAATAAAAACAAAACAAAATAAAATAAAAAGTTAAATAGGTAAAAAACAGAGAGTAAAATGGTGGTTACCGGGGGATGGTGTGGGAGGGATAAGGATTATGGCGTTTAAGGGTAATAATTTGTAACAAGTAGTAAATAAGCCCTAGAGATCTAATGCACAGCATAAAGAATAGAGACAATAATATTGTCTTATAATTATGTAATGTGATAACTCTCACTATTTTGGCAATCATATTACAATATGTAAATATATCAAAGTAACACAATGTGCACCCTAAACTTACATATCATATGTCAAATTTATTCAATAAAAAAAAACTTCATACAAATGTGATACATTTAAAAAAACTTGAAGGTGTTTCCAGTTTTGTTCACATGCTCTGAATGTCTGTTAATTCCTTAACTCCAAATATTTGGATAACTTGACTTTATTTGAACAGCACTTTAAAATTTAATACACAGCCCCCTTTTCAGCATTATAAAATTTTGTCTCCAGAAATAAGTGTAGTCTTGAAAATTCCCCATCCCATACACTCTCCCACAAAAGTGTAAGAAGCACATCTTTTTCGCTAATTCCTGGCCCAGATTCAGGCTGTAAACATTTCCAAACACCTGCGTGCGTATCAGCAGGCTCCACATCTGCTAAAGGGCCTGTACGTGGATCCGAGACCCGCTTCAGGCGTCATACATCCTTTCCAAAAAGATCTTGCCTTTTTCTTTTCAGGAATGATTAGGAAAAGCTTGTGTGATAAGCTTGATCGCTTATCACAAGAAAGAAGGCATGGGCTGGCCCAGCTTAGTGGGAGGGAAGAGAAAAGGGAAAGTGATTTTGGAACCATGTGTAAGCGTGGACTGATCTCACGGAATCTGATCAGGGATAGGGTTCCATTAGACCTTCTCATGAGGGAAGCAAAACTCCAAAGAGAACTGGAGCTGGAGGTCCAAAGTTAGTGATATTTGAAAAGACCCGACTCTTCACTTTTAATAGTGTGATATTTACATGGTTCATGAAGACTCTTGGACATGCTTGGAGTTCCATGAATATGTAATGTTGTTTTGAATATTACTCCTATTCAAGTGGGTCCTTTTTAAACATCATACAAACACTGTCGTTTTCTCGGGGCTTGATGCTACTGGTTGACCATCGGTAGGACCTCCACCCTAAATTTCCTCTCCAGGAATAGTGACAAATGCATGTGAATCCTTTGTTCTCTTTTGTTTGGCCCACTTATCACCAATGGCTTGTATTTGCAAGAACGAGTTGTGTACTGTTAAGTCAGACCTTATGAGGCGTATGACCTTGGACAAAGTCACTTAACTTTCCCAAATTTTGGCTTCCTCATTTGTAACATAAGAGTAATTAATCATAGAGCCTACCTCAAAGATTTCTTCTACATATCATGCAACATAATGCAATGTAAAGCATTTAACCCAGTTCTGGCACCAAGTAAGGATTTAATTTTTCTAAAGAAAGTAGCAACTAACATTTATTAAGTGCTTATTATTTGTCAGGCAAGGTTCTAATCACTTGATAGGTATTAACTCATTTAATACTATTATTACCTCATTTTACAGATGAGGGAGTTGAGCCACTTATTTGTCAGAAATTTAAAAGATCAATAAGTAATACTGCTTACTTCTTTTCCCAGGTTGGAAAAAAAAATTGAGAGAGAGACACACAGGAATAAGTCGATGAAGCTCTAAGTATTACTTTTATTATTAATACAGTCAGTCAGAGGAAATGTCTTCAGATCTGCAGCCTTGCTAGTACTTTTTTTCCCAGAAGACAATTTACCCTCCCACCTATGGACATCACTGGACAATTGCTGGACTGCAGGTTATTTCCTGCAGAGAAGAGAGCAGATCACAAGGCTTCCTCTCAGCAGGAAGTGAGATCTGAATAAAGAGAAGGAAAAACCGAGTTGAGCATGTCTTGTTTCTTCCCTCAACTCCTCTGTCAGGTTATCCCTTCTCCTGTCAGGAGGAATAAATGAGAGGATCCAGCCATTAGGCTAAGAAAACTCCCACAACATTAAAAATGGAAGTTAGGGTCTAAGAGGCTCTCCAAATATCATCACCATCATCATGACTGTATTTATTAAGATTCAATTTCTTAAATAGATAGTAGACTCCTCAGAGTTTTTAAAATTTCTGTTTCTATCAATTTGGGCAAGTTGTGTCTTTCTAGGAGTTCATCTATTTCACATACATTTTCAACTTTGTTGGCATAAAGATGTTTCTATAACCTCATTATCTTTTTAATGTCTGTCAGATCATAGCAAAACTCCCTTATTTACTTCCTGATAAGAATAACTTACGCCCTCTCTTAGTTCTGCTTGATCAGTCTTGCTAGAGATTTATACATCTTCTTGGACTTTTTGAAATTTATTTTTAAGATATTAGCTTTGTTGAATCTAATGTATAGTGTATATTTGCCTTCCAATTCACTGATTTTTGCTCTTATCTTTATTATTTCCTTCCTTCTACTTTATTTGGCTTTAACAGATCTAGCTTTCTGGGCTGGATACTTAGGTCATTGCATTTTCAGCCTTTCTTTTCTAATCCATGCACTTAAAAGTATAAATGTCTCTCTAACAGTGGCTTCAGCAGCATACTACAAGGTTTGATATACAGTATTCTCATTATCATTAAGTTCCAAATATTTTCTAATTTCCATTTTCTAGTCCCATTTATCTCATTTCTTTCTTTCATCTATTTCTACCATAATTTCAGTGTAGTCAAAGAACATGAAGTCTCTGGATGATTTCAATTGTTTGAAGTTTTTCAAGAGAGATTTACAGCGTAGCATATTGTCTATTTTGATCAATATTTTCTTCAGAGATTGGGTCAAGTTTGCTAATCATGACGCACAGATCTACTGTGTTTTATTGACTTTTTGTTAAAATCTCCATTTCTTATTGTGGCTTTGTCTATTATTCCTTTTAATTCTGTTGATTTTTCCTTATATCTATTGGGGCTATATTACTAGAAACATATAAATCTAGAATTATTATATTCTTGATGAATTGACTATTTTATCTTCATGAAATGTTTTTCTTTTTCTAGTAATGCTTTTTTCCCTCAAACTCTACTCTTTTGCTATAACTACACCAATTTTCTTTTGGTTAACATTTGTATGAATATAAATATGTATTTTTTCATTTTTTTATTCTTAGCTTTTCTAAATCCATATGTAGAAGCTGTATCTTGTGCCCCAGATATAGATATTCATAGGGATATAGATATGGGTAATATACAGACATAAACATAGATCAATATCTGCAACCTTATCTATGTCTACATTTATGTCATTATTATGTCGATAATATTATATTATAATTTAGAAATATAAAAATCTATTTAACAAACTAGTGTCACAACATACATGATATTCTGTAACCTGGTTTTCCTACTTAATATATATTATAGAAGTCTCTACCTATGGATGCCATGTTATTTTTTCAATATTTTATCATGAAAAGTTTCAGCTGAATAACAAAGTTAAAAGAACTTTATAGAACACTTGTATGTCCATCACCTAGACTCTACCACCAACAATTTACCAGCATTTTACTAAATTTGCTTTCTCACTTGTCTGTCCATCTATTCATCCATTAATCCACACCTACATCTATATCATCTATATCTATACCTGGAAAGTATATATACACTGTAAAAACTTTTTTATCTCCAGGTAGAATTGAATTATAGAGTTAAGAGGTATAGAATTTTTATTTTTATATTTTAATTATGTCTGTATCATTTAGGTATTAGAAAGTAAGCAGGAATAACTTTTGAAAGAAAAAAATAAAGGAAGAGGTATTAAAAATAATAAAACAGATTCCCAGACCTGATCCTTAGATACTGTGTGTCAGTGGATCTGAAAACCAGCCTCTTTTCCACCAGCCAGTCCGGCCTCTCCCCATGTGTGTCCTGCAAGCATTTCTTGAGCATTTAGTAAGTGCCAGACATGGAAAGAAATCCATTCCTCGTGCTATTCCATTGACTGCTAACAACCACCACATGAATTAGGTACTATTATTAACTCCATTTGAAAAAGAAAAAAACAACAAGCACAGAAAAGGTCAATTTCCCTCCAAGTTGCACAGTGGTGGGTGGTGAATAGCAGAACAGGATTAGAGACCAGAGTCTGACTCATTTTTAAATGAATCAACTCAAAGAAGACACAGAGTGTCCACTATGAGCCAGACAAGGGAAGCGGCAGACACCACGTATACAAAAATGAACAAGATCTGGTCCCTGACCTGAAGAAGTCTTCAGTCTGTTGAGAACGACAGGGCATTTTGATACTGTCTGGCAAGGGCCCTGATGGGGTAATCACGGGGCATCTGGGGAGCACGTGTTAAGTGCACTTGACCCATTGGTGGGGGGGGTGGGGTGGGGGGTATTGTCTGGAAAGATCTTCTGGAAGAACTAATATCTAAAGCTGAGACCTGGAGATAAGGAGGCATTAAGTAGATCACAGTACTCTGCCGGATGCTTTAGGACATGGCATAAACCCAGGGCCAAGGGTGGGAAAAAGGCAGGGGTCCAGGGTCAAGAGAGATCCTGGCCCATTTTAGTTTTATGTCACAGCAGGAGTTGTATTTCTAAAACACAGATCTGATCGTGTCATTCTTCTATTAAGAGCCTCTAATGTTCCCTGCTCCCTACAGAGAAATACCCCAACTCCTTAGCAAACACGCAAGGCCCTTCATAACCGGCTCAGCTTACTTGCTCTATTTTTGCTCCTCCAGCCATGCTGAAATACCCAACTGCCTCCACCACATCCTAGCTCCTGCTTTTCCCTCTGCTGAGATACCCCTTCTCCCCTCTCTGCTCGGTGAATTTCTACCTATTTTTCAAAGTCCACTTAAAAGTCACTTCTCCCCTGGGCATCCAGATGAAATTAAATGTTTCTTCATTGTTCACATGATATCTTTCTCCATGCCTTAATGCGTAAATTATTATATTATTATTTTTGTGACTGTGTTTATCTTATCTAATGGAAGCTGAGCTCCTTGACAGCTATGCACTTCTCTCCTCCAGGCCTAGTGGGTTGGCAGAACCTCGGTAGGTCACCGACAAATACCTGTGTAATTGAATCGATTTGAACTCTAATTTCGCCAATCGTTGATTCGATGTTTCTAACTTCACATTTTTCCTCTAAATTATAGTTAAAATTGTCAGTTTGTACGACCTCATTTTTAGTCCAAGAAGTCTGGCTCATTTAATTTCTTTATAAATAATGATTTATGAAAAGGTTAAGTGCGGTCAAGGTTAAGTTGCAAGCCTTGCTGCCGTGGAATAACCCCAGGAGAAACGATGAGAAGAGATTTGAAGGATAACAATTGAGCAGAAATCACATCTGCAGCTTTGATTCCTGGGCACTGGCACAGGAAGTGAAAGAACCCCCCTGAGGGTCCAGCTTTAGATTAAGAGATTATTCATGGCCAATCTGCCAACTGGAGTCTCAGGGAGTGGAGCCCAGGATTCTGTGCTTATTAACAATTCCCAATCCTTGCCCCCAAACATGCCCTCACTCAGTGCCTGCTCCCTCCCAGGTGATTCTTATGCAAAGTAAAGTTCCAGAACCACTGCTAATAATCTCCCCTGGCAATATAATCAGTCAAAATTTTTTCCCATTAAATTGCACTTTCCTGGGAGGTATAGTCCAAAGCACATATTGTTGAACAGCATGAAGGATTCCGTCCATGGTGTCTAGGTGAAATCACATAACTGACAAATATGTAGAAGTCCCACTAAACACTTTGACATGATGATAATTATAAAGAGTTTGAACTTCTAGTTGTTCCAATGTGAAAAACTGTAGTCAGGAGCCAGAGAATTTGAAAAGTGATTTTATGCTAATTAATTATGCGATTCCAGGCAGATCTTTTTGGAGATAGGACTATTTTAAAGTCGGGAGCCTGCTTTTCCCAACATATCCTTTTCACAGGAACGTTAAACTTAGTAGTTAATAATAATCACCAGAAGTAATATGACACTAACTTTAAAAGCCTGTCTTCACAAGGAAAATGGCAAATGTCACCATGCTGCAATAATAATATGGTTATTATTATTCCAAATCCCATTATTATTGCAAACTCATAGACCATGAATTAAATTATGTTCACAAAATTGAGTATTAGAGTGCAGAAAAATACAAATATTTAAGACACATATAACAGTTTTAATGTGCAGGCAGAGGGAGAGTGAGAGGAAAATGGTCTCCTTCTGGCATACATTTAATAATACTAGTGCGTGGCAAAGCATTCAGGTGGTTAGAGTTCAGTGAATATAATAATAATAATTAATTATAGCACCAGGTATTACTATCCACGTGCCCCAGCTGTGCTGGAGCTTTCTATACATTATCTCTGGTCTTCAAAATAACCCTCCAAAGAAAATATCATTCCAGTGTTTACATTTGAATACACTGTGTGTAGGCAATTGTCTAAGGTTTCACAACTAGTTAGTGACACTAGTTTCTGAACCCAGGACTGTCTAAGCTCAGAGTTCATACTCCTTTTCCTTTAGATGATAAACTGCATGAAAGCAGAGCATGTATCTGTTTTTATTCCCTGTTCAATTCCCAGAGCCTTGAACAGAATGTGGTATAAGGGGCTTCCCTGGCGGCGCAGTGGTTGAGAGTCCGCCTGCCGATGCAGGGGACACGGGTTCGTGCCCTGGTCCGGGAAGATCCCACATGCCGTGGAGCAGCTGGGCCCGTGAGCCATGGCCGCTGAGCCTGCGCGTCTGGAGCCTGTGCTCCGCAACGGGAGAGGCCACAACAGTGAGAGGCCCGCGTACCGCAAAAAAAAAAAAAAAACAACTAGGTGCTCAATAAATAAAAGAATGATAGCATGCTACCCAGATCAAGAATTTCATCCTTGTCAATTTCCTGGAAACAATCCTTAATTCCACAGTTTATGATGTCCTGACCCAAAGAAAAATAACATTAATCATGATGATAGGCAAAAATATACTAATAAAAACTTTGGATTAATCCAAAAAAGGGCAAGCGCAGGTCAAAAAAATAAATAAATAAACAGGACAAACAGAAAACAAATACTAAGACGGGAGACACAAGAGAAGAAAAGGACCTACAAAAACAAACCCAAAACAATTAAGAAAATGGTCATAGGAACATACATATTGATAATTACCTTAAACGTGAATGGATTAAATGCTCCAACCAAAAGACACAGTCTTGCTGAATGGATACAAAAACAAGACCCATATATATGCTGTCTACAAGAGACCCACTTCAGACCTAGGGACACATACAGACTGAAGGTGAGGAGATGGAAAAAGATATTCCATGCAAATGGAAATCAAAAGAAAGCTGGAGTAGCAATACTCATATCAGATAAAATAGACTTTAAAATAAAGAATGTTACAAGAGACAAGGAAGGACACTACATAATGATCAAGGGAAAATGATCAATCCAAAAAGAAGGTATAACAATTATAAATATATATACACCAACATAGGAGCACCTCAATACATAAGGCAATTGCTAACAGCTCTAAAAGAGGAAATCGACAGTAACACAATAATAGTGGGGGACTTTAACACCTCACTTACACCAATGGACAGATCATCCAAAATGAAAATAAATAAGGAAACAGAAGCTTTAAATGACACAACAGACCAGATAGATTTAATTGATATTTATAGGACATTCCATCCAAAAACAGCAGATTACACTTTCTTCTCAAGTGTGCACAGAACATTCTCCAGGATAGATCACAACTTGATTAACAATCTTCCAAGAAACAAAAGTACAGGACCAGATGGCTTCACAGGTGAATTCTATCAAACATTTAGAGAAGAGCTAACACCCATCCTTCTCAAACTCTTCCAAAAAATTGCAGAGGAAGGAACATTCCCAAACTCATTCTATGAGGCCACCATCATCCTGACACCAAACCCAGACAAAGATACTACAGAAAAAGAAAATTACAGACCAATCTCACTAATGAATATAGATTCAAAAATCCTCAACAAAATACTAGCAAACAGAATCCAACAACACATTAAAAGGATCATACACCATGATCAAGTGGGATTTATCCCAGGGATGCAAGGATTCTTCAATATATGCAAATCAATCAATGTGATACACCATATTAACAAATTGAAGAATAAAAACCATATGATCATCTCAATAGATGTAGAAAAAGCTTTTGACAAAATCCAACACCATTTATGATAAAAGCTCTCCAGAAAGTGGGCATAGAGGGAACCTACCTAAACATAATAAAGGCCGTATATGACAAACCCACAGCAAACATTCTCAATGGTGAAAAACTGAAAGCATTTCCTCTAAGATCAGGAACAAGACAAGGATGTCCACTCTCACCACTATTATTCAACATAGTTTTGGAAGTCCTAGCCACGGCAATCAGAGAAGAAAAAGAAATAAAAGGAATACAAATTGGAAAAGAAGAACTAAAACTGTCACTGTTTGCAAATGACATGATACTATACATAGAGAATCCTAAATATGCCACCAGAAAACTACTAGAGCTAATCAATGAATTTGGTAAAGTTGCAGGATACAAAAGTAATGCTCAGAAATCTCTTGCATTCCTATACAGTAATGATGAAAAATTTGAAGGCAAAATTAAGGAAACACTCCCATTTACCACTGCAACAAAAAGAATAAAATGCCTAGGAATAAACCTACCTAGGGAGACAAAAGACCTGTATGCAGAAAACTATAAGACACTGATGAAAGAAATTAACGATGATACCAACAGATGGAGAGATATACCATGTTCTTGGATTGGAAGAATCAATATTGTGAAAATGACTATACTACCCAAAGCAATCTACAGATTCAATGCAATCCCTATCTATTTACCAATGGCATTTCTTACGGAACTAGAACAAAAAATCTTAAAATTTGTATAGAGACACAAAAGACCCCGAATAGCCAAAGCAGTCTTGAGGGAAAAAAACTGTGAGTAAAAATCTTCCAACAAACAAAATCAGACTCCCTGACTTCAGACTATACTACAAAGCTACAGTAATCAAGACAATATGGTACTGGCACAAAAACAGAAACATAGATCAATGGAACAAGATAGAAATCCCAGAGGTAAACCCACGCACCTATGGTCAACTAATCTATGACAAAGGAGGCAAGGATATACAAAGGAGAAAAGACAGTCTCTTAAATAAGTGGTGCTGGGAAAACTGGACAGCTACATGTAAAAGAATAAAATTAGAACATTCCCTAACACCATACACAAAAATAAACTCAAAATGGATTAAAGACCTAAATGTAAGACCAGACACTATAAAACTCTTAGAGGAAAACATAGGAATAACACTCTTTGATATAAATCACAGCAAGATATTTTTTGATCCACCTCCTAGAGTAATGGAAATAAAAACAAAAATAAACAAATGGGACCTAATGAAACTTCAGAGCTTTTGCACAGCAAAGGAAACCATAAACAAGACGAAAAGACAACCCTCAGAATGGGAGAAAATATTTGCAAACCAATCAATGGACAAAGGATTAATCTCCAAAATATATAAACAGCTTATGCAGCTCAATATTAAAGAAACAAACAACCCAATCCAAAAATGGGCAGCAGACCTAAATAGACATTTCTCCAAAGAAGACATACAGATGGCCAAGAAGCACATGAAAGGATGCTCAACATCACTAATTATTATAGAAATGCAAATCAACACTACAATGTGGTATCACCTCACACCAGTTAGAATGGGCATCATCAGAAAATCTACAAACAACAAATCTGGAGAGGGTGTGGAGAAAAGGGAACCCTCTTGCACTGTTGGTGGGAATGTAAATTGATACAGCCAGTATGGAGAACAGTATGGAGGTTCCTTAACAAACTAAACATAGAATTACCGTATGATCCAGCAATCCCACTACTGGGCATATACCCAGAGAAAACCATAATTCAAAAAGACGCATGCACCCCATGTTCATTGCAGCACTACTTACAATAGCCAGGTCATGGAAGCAACCTAAATGCCCATCGACAGATGAATGGATAAAGAAGTTGTGATACATATATTCAATGGAATATTACTCAGCCATAAAAAGGAACGAAATTGGGTCATTTGTAGAGATGTGGATAGATCTAGACACTGTCATACAGAGTGAAGTAAGTCAGAAAGAGAAAAACAAATATCATATATTAACGCATGTAGGTGGAACCTAGAAAAATGGTACAGATGAACCGGTTTGCAGGGCAGAAGTTGAGACACAGCTGTAGAGAACAAACGTATGGACACCAAGGGGGGAAAGCTGCCGTGGGTTGGGGATGGTGGTGTGATGACTTGGGACATTGGGATTGACATGTATACACTGATGTGTATAAAATGGATGACTAATAAGAACCTGCTGTATAAAAAAAATATAATTAAATTTTTAAAAAAAGAAAACAAATACTAAGATGGAAAAGTTAAACTCAGTCTACCAGTGATTAAATTTAGTATTTAGTAAACGAACTACTCCAAGTAAAAAATAAAGATTGTTAAACTGGAATTTTAAAATTACATTCATACTGTTCACTTAATTCTTGTAATTCTCTATTTATATCTGTTTTATGGGTGAAAAAAATGGTGACTTCAGGGAGTAAAGAAACTTGACAAAATGACATAGCTAATAAACAGTCAAGTCAGGATAAGGGCCCTAGTTGTCCAGCCCACAATCCTCACTTGTGCTGGTTTAGTACTGCTCAGCAAAAAGAAGGTACTGTCGAGCTTGGCAAGAATTGTGTACGTGCAATTCCAGGGGCAGAGCCAGATTGTAGCAGGCATGGTGAATGGTGAAGTTTAACCCCACCATAAAGAAGTGAAAGCTCTTTGGGACTAGATAGGATTTCTGGGCAGTGTTAAGGAAACAACTGACATCAGACACCACCAATCTGTAGTGCAATCAATATACAAAAAAGTATGATTTTCTCCAATAGCATCTGCCTATCCTGGTTAAAAGTAGAGAAAATGGATGGTTGATCTATTCTGGGTTTGCATTTTGCTGGAAAGTGGCAAAATACGAGATGGACAATAGAGACTAGGGTCTGGGGGAGAGGCTTCTGCCTTGGGGTCTGAGCTGCAGAGGCAGGCTGCATAGTCAGGGGGCGGGGTATCTAAAGAGGGCAAGGGCAGAGGTACAGGGGCTAGATGTCTGTATGAGGCTGAAGAGCAGGTATCCCAGGAGGAAGAGAGGGAGAGATCTAGAAGGATTGACCGGTGCTCTCAGAGACCAGAATGGGTATCCAGACAACGTCTTGTAAGACATTCTGGAGATAAATTAGAAACAACGGTAAAGTAGATTTATTTTGTATCATTAAATTTCAAGGAGAAAGCTAAAAGCTGGAGACTGCAACTCACTTCTTGTTGTTACCTGAACCACCATTTTCTTGAGTTTCTTAAAAATTCTGATCAAAGATCATTAAAAAATTCTAAATTCCTCCAGGTAACAGATTGCTTTCTCTGCATCACTCAATTTTTTTTTTTCTAAAACAGGGAGGAGGAAGATAGTTAGAATTAGCCACCTCTTTATAATGCATTTGCTGAAACTAATTGGTAATTATTTTTTAACAGAGGCAGTTGGTGTGAGAGTGGTGATAATATATTTACAATATACACTTAGCATCATTAATGAGGTTGTCATTTCTATGTGGGATGGAGATGGTCAGAAGCTGTCGCCTTTATGGCAGAGAGTTGCTCTTTCAGTTCCGGGGTGGGATGTGGGATTAGAAAACTCTTAAGAAACGGCCCTGCGGTAATAATGCGTGTCATGATATGTATTTGAAGAGCAGTAATACATACAGTTTTTCAAGAATTTCCATATAGCAAATGAATCATTTTTATCCTAAAGCTTGAGTATTTTAAACATCTATTAACATAAAAGTGTGGCTTCTTTACAGTAAAGTATTGACATGGATGGAAACTCCCTGATTCTCTGATAATAAATATATCTTTCCATCCTAATTCTTAAGCATTCTAATATTAGCCTTTGCCCTTCTAAATTCCCGTATTTGGATTCAGAGTGAGACTTTCTTTTCGCTTCTCATTTAATCAGCGTTGGCACCCAACTCCCCTCTGTCAGCTTGATATCCAGCTCTGGTCTGACCTAATTCTTCTGAGGCAATGAACTCGCTTACTCCCCATAGCTGGTCAAAAGGAATCAGGGAGGGGAACGAAGAGAGATACAAAGTCTTTCTTGTGTTGGGCTGCGTTAGGGCATCAGTCTAATGCATTTAGGTACTTTGATCACATTCCATGGACAGTATTTTTTGCTTTTGTTTTTGTTTTGCGGTACGCGGGCCTCTCACTGCTGTGGCCTCTCCCGTTGCGGAGCACAGGCTCCGGACGCGCAGGCTCAGCGGCCATGGCTCACGGGCCCAGCCGTTCCGCGGCATGTGGGATCTTCCCGGACCGGGGCACGAACCCGCGCCCCTGCATCGGCAGGCGGACTCTCAACCACTGCGCCACCAGGGAAGCCCCCATGGACAGTTTAAAGCACCTCCTTAGTCCCCACGGCCCCATGATTGAGTTTAACTTGACCTCACTTCCTTTTCCCTGGGTATACAGTGAAACCTCCTCTGGCAGAGTGGGGTTGAGAAGGGGGATTTTTTTTGCCACCTCAAGTGGGTCCTAATGCTTGTGTGTCACTTCCCAGTGCCCTTCCAAGCACTGGAACGTCTGGTGGTGCCCGTGAGTCCTGGTTGCTGCTGCAGACATTTCTGCTGCCCTGTCATCACCCCTTGACCATGTTGTGGCATGTTTATTACACAGAAAATTGTCCTTTGGGTTCCGTCTTCACTGGACACTACGCTTCTTCCCTCTGTTTGCTGATGAGATGTTTTCCAACTGACCACCTTCACCACAGCAGCATGGAGCCTTAGTTATAGCCAAAACTCATAGCAGAGTTGTAATTTCCATCTTGCAGCTCCGACTGAGGAAAACATAGTTTAGCATGGTTGTCTATAATTGATTTTATTTAGTTCTAGGACTCCATTCGCAATAATGGCCCCCAAAGTATAACTTTGCTCAGCTAGGGATTGTGAATTACCCACCTAAAGTCCATTCTCCCATTCTTTCTTACTAAAAGAACACCAGTTTTATCCCAGCTACCAAACATCCAACCACAGTTTATGCTTCCCAGATTCCCTTGCGGTAGGTATGGACCTGTAACTAGAGTCTGACAAGTAGGATGTACAGTGGAGTGTTATGTGTGACTTCCAGAATAGCCCTTTCACGTAAGATAACTCAACCTGAGATGTACCCTTTCCCCCCACCACTGCCCACCTCCCACCTCCCTTCAGCTTGCTGCCTAACATGTAGGAGCTCGTGTATGACTTGCTTTCTGTATTGCTTCATTCTTACAGATTACTTTTAATTGTGGGTTTTTTTCCTTCACGTCTTGTTTCTTCAATAAGAATGCAGCAAAAGCAACTTAAAATCATGGACTGCTTTATTAAGCAATGTCGTGTGTGTGTGTGTGTGTGTGTGTGTGTGCGCACATGTGCGCATGTGCACATGCTTTGGGGGTATAAACATAATAGAAAAGACAATCCCCGACATGAAAAAATGTAAGATCAGGATAAGACTTACTTGGTAAGAATAATAACAGAACATACCCAAGGTATACATACAGGTACACTGATATATATCAACATGTAGATATAGATAGATTTTAACCTAGTGTCAAGATTGGTATGTTACACTGGATTTTAAATTATCACTTTCCTTCCCTTTACATTCAGAAATTCAGCTGCTCATGTGTTTAGAAGTGAGATGCTCAGAAAGGATGAGATGAAGAGACATTTCTCCAAAGAAGACACACTGATGGCCAAGAAGCACATGAAAGGATGCTCAACATCACTAATTATTAGAGAAATGCAAATCAAAGCTACAATGAGGTATCACCTCACACCAGTTAGAGTGGGCATCCTCAGAAAATCTACGAACAACAAATGCTGGAGAGGGTGTGGAGAAAAGGGAACCCTCTTGCACTCTTGGTGGGAATGTAAATTGATACAGCCACTATGGAGAACAGCATGGAGGTTCCTTAAAGAACTAAAAATAGAACTACCATACAACCCAGCAATCCCACTCCTGGGCACATAGCCAGAGAAAACCGTAATTCAAAAAGACACATGCACCCCAAAGTTCATTGCAGCACTATTTACAACAGCCAGGTCATGGAAGCAACCTAAATGCCCATCGACAGACGAATGGATAAAGCAGATGTGGTACATATATACAATGGAATATTACTCAGCCATAAAAAGGAACGAAATTGGGTCATTTGTAGAGACATGGGTGGATCTAGAGACCGTCATACAGAGTGAAGTAAGTCAGAAAGAGAAAAACAAATATTGTATATTAATTATATTGCATATATATATAATATATATAATATATTGCATATATGTGGAACCTAGAAAAATTGTACAGATGAACCGGTTTGCAGGGCAGAAATAGTGGCACAGATGTAAAGAACAAACGTATGGACACCAAGCGGGGAAAGTGATGGGGGTGGTGGTGGTGGTGGGATGAATTGGGAGATTGGGATTGACATGTATACACTGATATGTATAAAACAGATAACTAATAAGAACCTGCTGTATAAAAAATAAATAAAATAAAATTCCAAAAAACAAAGAGTAGCCCCCTCTCGCCACAACTAGAGAAAGCCCATGCACAGCAATGAAGACCCAATGCAGCCAAAAATTTAAAAAAAGAAAAAGAAAGGATGAGATGGAGGAAAGACCCTCACCCTTTTGAGCTGTAAAGAACTGTTGATGCTCTGCTCCCACTCTCTTTGTAAAGAGGTTCCTCATTAACCACATATGAGGATGCCAGGCCGACAGAAGACAGTTCCCTGTAGTCCGTGTCTGAGAAATTCATCTCCTTCCTATCAAGTACTACTGGGAAAGTTACTGAGATGACATCTTAATACATGAAGGAAATCATTTGCAGATTCATTACATGCAAATCTTTTCTTAACTCCAAGTGCCTTAAAAACACACACACCACACAGACACAGACACGAGCATAACTATCTTTGTATCATTTCTAGAATACACAAAAACCAAAGAAAGTCTCCGTGATATCATGAAGTATACTGACAAACGTCAATTTACCATAAAAATGCTAATCTTGAAAGTAGTTAATACAGTAATATTTCCTGGAATCTAACGGAAAATGTTTCAGAATCATAACACATAAAAAGAATGGTATTTATAATAAATATAATTTAATCTCACAAATAATGATAAAATCACAACTTTCCTTCTCAGTTGTTTGACCCATGGAATAAACTAGAGTTCTGCTGTAAATTGCATGGCATGTTGGTGATCACTCAGAATGGGCAGGTGATTGGAGAGTGGGACCCTTCAAAACGACCTTTTTAAGCTCATTAGCTGTATTGTAATACGCCGGCAGGTGTAGCAAAGACACCAGCTTCCTACCAAAGATTCAGGCTTCCCTCTGCCCAGCATAGTCGTTGTCAAGAAGCGGCTGCCCTTGTATCTGTGTGGTCCGAGCTGGCTCAGTTCTGGGCGTAGGCGTGTGGGTGGAGAGATGTGTGTCACTCAGGCCTGGCCCATGGAAACCTGCCTGTGATCTTCCAAGCACTCTTTCATCCTCCATCCTCTGGCTGGAAGTGAACAATGGAGACACCAGAAGAGGGGGGGAAAGATATCTAGAAAGACCTGGGTCGCTGAACCACTGTGTGGAACGCTGTTTGCAAAGGATTCACCTTAAACTGATCTCGTGCAAAAATGAACTTTGTGCTAAACGTGTGCAGACTTGCCTGTTATCACAGTCAGCTCTGGCTTAATTAACACACAGGCTGAGGCCTCCCTGGTCCTCCTCTCAGGGCGATGCTGTCCTTTCACTGAGTTATTGGCAGGAAGGCCCTTTCCATGGCTCCTCTCCATTTCCCCATTCTTCACTTTTCTCTTTGACCTTCTCCCTATAACATCTCTTTTGAATCACTTGTCGATCCATTGGAGATTGAGTCTTGGCTTTCCTTTTACAGAGACTGAGGCTGCCAAGGGCTGGCTTCAGGAGCACAGGAAGTCGGTTGGGGGGGGGGGGAAGAGGTGGGCCAGGGTCCCCTGAGGGCATCACTCTCCTGCAGTGTCTGCACTTCCCCCCGTAATTCCTCTTTTCCACCCCAGGACCACCTGAATCACACTCCAGGGCCTGGATGTCAGTGCTCTGCTGAGGTCGGGAGGGCGGCCACGTTGTAAGAGTGGCTTCTGGACTCTTTCTGCAAAGGAGGGATCCAGGAGCTTGCTGTACCAGGGGCCCTGAGAACACCTGGAAAGCAAATCCCATTGTGCTCAGCATAAGGTTGTAACTGACAAAGGGCCTCAAGGGGTCTAATGTGCAATTTTATTTCCTCTTTGTGAAGTTCACCTGATGTTCCCTGAGGCTATGCCAATGAATAATTACCCATTTCCGTTCTCCCAAGGAGAATCAATCACTGTACCAAATAGTAACGGCTCCTTTATGTAATATCCCTGGAATGTAGGTCATGGCAACATTCAAGTTCCATTTTATGAAGAGGAAGCTTGCTTGAGACACAGCACCCTGTTTTATTGCCTTTTTGTTGTGTTCCTTAGTATGCACAGTTCAGGAATTGGAATGGGGCAAGTCCATTCCCAAGTGTGTACGTGAGTGCACGTGTACATGGTGCACAAGTGGGAGTGGGAGTGTGGTCCTCTGTGCTTCCAGGCCAGTGGCCTTGACTGGCACCTGAAAACTGGGTTTGGGGACTCAAACCGAGTTGGTTGTGGATCTCCAGAAGGATGTGACATGAAGAGTCAGAGACCTAATTCTTGTCACTGTTATTTCACAATGAGTACAGTAACAGTGTGGATCCCAGCTCCAGCACTTACCAGCTGTGAAACTTTGGGCAGAGTACTTAACCTCTCTGTTCTTCCGGTTCCTCTTCTGCAATATGGAAATTGTAATGATACCTGCTTCATAGGGTTGTGAGAGGATAACATGAGATAAATATAAAGTCCTCAGCGCAATGCTGTAATAGCAAACCTCAATTTACATTAGCTGATACTAATGACAATTAGAAAAAGAAGATTGCATTGTCTACTGAGGAGGTTACTACGTTCATCACAGAAGACCTCTTAAGTCTCTTCCCTGTTGAATAGTCTATGAATCTCTACCGGAGCTTCCTCTGCCATAAAATAAGGGTAATGTTCACTCATCTACCTCCCTGGGTTCTTGTCCATCAACTCAGTGGTACCTGGAGGTCTCCTGCTCTGTGAGTGGCACCTGCCACATGGTGGGAAGAGAAAGCCCTTCCTAAGGGACCAGTTAGATCATGTCCCACCCCTGCAGGAAACGCTCCAGTGGCTCTTCCTCTAACACGAAACTGAGAAGCTCCCGAAGTGGTCTGTGTGTCGCCAGCCAGCCACCAAGCCTTACCAGCTGCAGTGCCCACCTTGGCCCTGAGCCCAAACTGCTCACTATGCACGAATCTTGCAGCGTGACTCTCTGTCCATTCACTCTTCCCTTGGGGTTGAATGCTGAGCCCACCTCCATCCACACCCACACACACCCTCCATCACAAGCACAGATGTTTCAATATCATTGAGATTTCTTTCAGGACTCGTTTTAAGCACCTCTTTCATTTTGAAACCTTTTACCAAACCTACCCCCAAAGTAAACTGACTTCCCTCTTCCCTAGGACCTCCCAAGTCTTCCTACGTGTTCCTGTCACTGCACTTACAACCCTTCATTGCACTGTTGTTCGCACATCTGTTCTTGTTTCTTCCTCTGTATCCCCTGTACCTAAGACAGCACCTGGCACATTTTGTGTTGAAGCGCCTCATATTTCTGTTTTTATAGATGAAAAACTCAAATGTTGGCAATTTCATGTGGTCCAGTCTAGAGTGGGTTAATATCTGCTGATAAAGTAATAAATGAGCAGATGGATGAATGAATGAATGAACTTCTGCTCCCACTGACCTGCTAGTAGCTGACAAGTCTCTTAAATGATATCATGACTTTCACAAACGCTGATGTATCTTCCTGGGTACATGTTAATCCTTTTTTTGATTTTCCAGTAGAATTTTCTTAAAAATCTAAGCTATAGCTGTGAGTTACATTTTTACAGTAAAATGATAGAGACCGTTCATAATATTGTTCTCAGGCAAACAGAAGATTTAAGAATTGTCTAAGACAATCTCATACACACACACACATTCACATATGCATTCACACACACACTTTAGAATGGACTTATCCCATTCTGAACCCTGAACTTGTACATACTCATCCCTGTTTCTCCCCTACTGAACCAGCTTGAAACACTGTTCCAATCTACTCAATCCATCATAATTGATCAATATATTACATGGAAGCCAAATGATCGTCCTATTTCCCAGTCCCACTCCTTGACCCAACCATCTATTCTTCTAAAAATGGTATTGCGGTCACAAAATTGGCTCCAAATGTGACGAACAACCACGAGACAAACAACACACGTGACGTGTTTTTGTCTCACGTTTCATATCATCAGAAAATGACCCAAATCACCCACTGATAAGTCCCTCTTTGGGGATCTTTGCTGATCAAAGAAGTGAAGGTGGAATGTATCATAGGCATTGGGGTTCCCCACATCTCAGGTATTGAATGTCACCTTTCGACTAACACTGTGCTGAGAACCAGCCCTCTGAGGTGGGACCGGATTTGACAAGAGTCAAGGAGCTCTAACCCTTCTCTGATGGGGCCAGTCAGGAGCCTTGACTACCAGTGGGTTGTATGACTGGACCAGCGAGCACAAATTCAAATGCCTAGAGAGGCCAGTAGATCACGTCAATAGGAAAAGGAGGCTCAGTGGGAATCAATAGGGAGCAGTGAGGAGTGTGGCAAAGTAGTTCCAGGAAAGTGTTCCCATGCAGGTCTGTGAAGTCAATGTTGCCAGATTTTAAGATTTTTAAAGAGAAGCTAGAGATCTGGAGAAATTTATGAGAAATCTTCTGGATTTTGAAATAGTGCATGTGTCACATAAAACAGGGCTGAAGGCTAGATCTACTCTCCTGTCAACCAGTTGCAACTCTTACATGAAACCATAACCCATGACACCTTAGGCATACAAGGTATTCAGAGACTGAAAGGGGGTTTGGTGGTCAGAATGCTCAAAGAAAACTCTCATTTTAAATACTCTCACTTAGGATTCCTGCAAATATTCTGACCCATGATGAATCACATGTCTCAAGTTTTAATTTGGAAGCTTTGATAACTCTAGTCAGCGTCTTGGGCCTCCTGGTCAGTTACTAGTTATCCCACAAGGCTGAGAAAGACAGAAAGAACTGGCTGAAATAGGAAAGGCAGAAAGAAGGTTGAGTTAGGCAGTATGTTTATTTTAGGGAAGAAGGAACGTTAAAAAGCCCCTCCTTGTTTTCCAGCTCCTGATGCATGTCTCCTTTTCTTTCACTTGATCTTGTCTCTCAACTTTAAATGCTTGGCTCTGTTATTAAGAAATTGTGTTTCAGTCATTCTCAGAGGTTTAGTCTGTGATGAGGGTACGGCACGATTAGACGATTACCACCCCTCTCTAAGAGTTTCGGTCCAGCATCAGCAAAACCTGCCTTCCAGCCTGAACTTCTTCCAACCCACTAACCGACAGATGGCATCACCGATGCCTCTGAGATACACACACACACACGTGTACGCACCTTCCCCGCGAGTGAACACGCAGCTCGGCTCTGGTGTTAGAAGCACAGTGAACTTATCAAGCAACGAAGTGGGTGGCAGGGAGAGAGATGAATCTGGAGAAAAGGTCACCTCCTCTTTGGCTCCCACCCCCAATTCAGGAGTCCAGGGCATTTAAGGTCTAGCGCACTTCCACGTGGGATGGAAACATGACTCGATGAAATGCAGCTTTTGCACAGGAAATGGGAGGGTCGGCAGTTTGGGCTGGAGCACATGTAGAGTAATAATAACGACGCTGCCGTTGCTGATGTCAGACCTCCATTTGTCAAATGGCCCATGGAACCGTGACAGGGCACGGTCCTCCAGTCTACCCAAGTCAGATAATTACACTGACTGCAAAACACCCAGGCACGGAGCACGGGAAACCTTTTAGGGGTCCTTTATCAGGCCCTGCCTTTTCCAGAATGAGGCTAATTTGCTCCTATTTCAGCCGGCTCCAGCTCAGAGAGAACAGGCGAAGGGAGAAAAAAGAGAGCGAACCGTCAGTGTTATTGAAGAGATTCAGGATGAGTCACGCTCACACGCAGGCCGGGGCCATGCCAGACGCCACGCCACTCATTAGCAGACCTGCAAATTGGTGTTCCTCTCACAGCTGAGCAACAGAAGGCCCCCGGGGACCCGCGAGGCCCTGTCCTCCCACACCCTGCAGTGAGAAAGGCCAGTGTGGGCAGGCCTGGGTGCAATTGGCATCCCAGATGCTAAGTGAATCTGTTTTATGCGCTATGTTGCTTCAAGTATAATTATCCCAGAGCTCAGCTGGTGTGGAAATCAAGGTAACATCTCTTCTTGTTCCACTGAGACAGTTACCTGACTGGGGACTCCATGTCCTCCCCAGGTTCCCTTTGGAGAACCCAAGAGCTGGGCATGTACGTGTTTTGCCAACCCTGCTCCTCTCATATCCAGCGACAGCTGTGAGCCCTGCTCATCCGGAACTGCAAACGGTTCTTTTCCTTGTGTCCGAATGATGCCAGCAGTTAGAACTTAAATGAATAGTTCAGGCCATTGGCGGGCTCAGGGCACCAAAGACGAATCCAGCTCATTTTCAGGAGATGAGGGTGGGCTGTAGGAATCGTTGATTTCAGTTCCCAAGGCAATGGGGAAACTGAGGCAGAGAGGCCAAAGGACTTGCTCAAACATGTAAAGCAAAGAAGAGGAGCCAGGTCCCCGCTTTTCTGTTCATTGTCACTCCATTTGTTGCAGCTACAATCCCATATGATAAGACATTGCTTCTAGTCAGGACAGTAAAGTGTTCTCCCCTTCCTGAAAACATCACTCTCAGAATCAGAACTCCATAATGTTCAGGCAAAACAAACCAAAACAATCTGGCTTCTGCTAGTGTGCTTTGTGCCCTCCGCAGGGGACCTGAAAGCAGAGGGGACAGGGCTAGGACATCGTCTAAGTGACCACAAGAGGCACTGAACACAGTGGACCATCGCCCGTTCCTCAGAGTGACGTGGGGCCACGATGGGCTTTGGCGGAGAGGAGTGACTCTTATCACCCAGCTCAGGGGGGATCTGGCGTCCCTCCTCTGCCAGGATCACTACAGAGCCTGGTTCTAGAGCTTATGTTATTTGATATGCGCTGCTGTACATATTAGCTTAGATTTATGGTATCTACCCAAAGTGACCCTGGCCCTGAAAGAAATCCACGTGGTGATTAAGAACCATCATTAACAACGCAGATATGACTCAAAGCACTCACACTCCACTTCTTCGGGCTGGAGATGCCTTGCGCCCTGGCTTCAGGGAGATGTCACCGTCTCCGTGATGACCCGGGCAAGTGTGGTAAGACCTTGGGGAAATTCCTGTGAGTTTCTCAGGTTTTCAAAACTCCCTGCAAAGCTGCTAGACGGTGCTTCATCTAAAGGAAGCATGTTGGTAATAAGGACCTACTGTTGGCACAGGGAACTCTACTCAATACTCTGTAATGACCTATATGGGAAAAGAATCTAAGAAAGAGTGGAGAGATGTATAACTGATTCACTTTGCTGTACAGCAGAAACTATCGCAACATTGTCAATCAACTGCACTCCAATAAAAATTAAGAAAAAAAAGATGTAAGAAAAAAAATAAAGGAAGCATGTTGGCAAACTCAGAGATAATGTGTGAAGGGCATTTACCATGATGGACACTCAGCCCTGGGCTTTCCTCTTCCTCCCAGAGGAAATGTAAAAGACAGAGCCAGCGCCTGGTACACGGTGTGCCCTGGAGATGGGGGGCTGGGGACCACTGCGCCCTATCCTTGGGTGGGTCCTCCAGTGTCTCGCATTTGCTATGTTCCTGAGTCAAAAGAGGTAGAGCTTAAGACAGGAGATCAAGTTAAAAGAATAGCTCACCTGACCCCCAAAGGAATGTGCTTAGGAGTCGCCAGGGACCAGTATGGCCTCCCCACCCCGACCAGGGCAGGGCTCACTGGCCGGTATGACTACTCCTGCCCAGCTGAAGCCTGACTATAGTGTACACAGCAAATCCATGCACACCAAGGCAAACATCCTCTGCTTCCAATTTTTACATTTGTTTCTTTCACAAGGGAAGGGATAATGGCATCTGGCGATGTCTGCACAGCTCTCACAGGCACCATCTTAAGTGTGTTGACTCTGTTAGCTTCCGTTACAACCTTAGGAGGAAATGCATTCCTCATTTACACGTGAGGAAGCCCATGCACTGAGAATTCCCAGTCACACAGCTAGCAAGTGGCAGAGCTGGGATTTGAACCCACTCTGCTGGGTAAGAAATGATGACATGATTCTACGTGGACACAGGGTCTTGCGCAGCCGACGTACTCTGGAGCATTGCGGGGGGACCTCTCTCTCTTCAGTGCCGTGTGCACATGCAAGAGAGGCAAAGAAGACGTGGCAGATTCGAATCAAGGGGAAGTCCGGAATAATGGTCAAGAACAGGGGCTTTGGGACCAAAGGTGTGGCTGGAGTCCACTCTGTCCCTTACCAGCTAGGTGACCTTGGGCAGGTGACTCGACCTCTCTAAGCCTCATTTTTCCCATCTATAAAATGGGTGTAAGGAGGGCTCTATCTCACAGTGTTCTTGCAGGGTTAAAAAGAGCTGATCCCCCACCCCATCCCAAACAGCACTGAACAGTGGCTGGCTAACAGTTAATGTGGCATACACGGTGGTGTGAGTTATTATTAAATACAGCGAGCTAAACGGCAATCAGGGCAAGATAAAGTTTAAAAAACAAAGATTTAAGGTCGACATGATCTTCTTAGTGATCAAATTTGTCATAGAGACTTATGACCCACAGATAGGAATTTCCCTTAATATAGTCGTTTTGGGAAACAGTTCCTTTTTCTCTCCTGGCTGCCGTCATTTATTTGACTTCCTCTGTTCCTCCCTGGGATTTGGTGAATGATTCACAGTTATCATGTAACAGCTAAGCCTGGCTTCTCCTTGGTAACAGCTATGCCCATGGTGTCAGCAAAGCTGCCTCTGGGCAGTTGGGGCCGGACGCTGGATCCAGAGCGGACCTGCCCCACACATGCCCCTCCTCTGTGTCCTTGCTTCCCTTCGCAGCCTGGCGGCGTGTAGGCACATGGCTGGCCGGGAGCCTGTATTCCTCACCCGGGTCCTGTCACTATAATAACCATGTTTTCTCTTGCGGTGAAGAGTAATTGAATTAAATTGGGCGGCATTTGATCCTGATCATGTTAATTGTCTGATCCAACTGAGGCCTCTGTGAGGTCGTGGGCAGGAGTGAACAGAGCGGCCAGACAGATGTCCTCATCCCTCGGGCCTGGTGGTCGTGTTCATATTTCTGTGCCCACCCTGGTGACCTTCCTCCTCCAGGTGGAAGCCTCCGGAGTTCAGTGGGCCTGGGGGTGAACCAGGAGAATCCCCAGGTGTGTGAGGAACACAGCAGAGCTGGCGGGAGCCTAGTTTGACTGATGTCACAACATACGGACGTGCAAATGTTCCAACAGGGACGGGTGGAAGCACAGGCGACGGGTGGCTCTATAAAACTATGAGCACAAAAAGTACTGTGTGTGTGTGTGTGTGTGTGTGTGTGTGTGTGTGTGTCGGTGGGAGATCCACAAGCAGGAATTAAAAGTTTTGCTCTGGTAACATCTCAGACTGTCTGTGGTTTAAAAGTCACATGTCTTTGGCAAACAAGCAGCCCCAGGAGTCCTTATCAAGAGTAAGTTATGTGGGTATGTCGCTTATCTAAAAGTAAATAAGAAACACAGATGACTGCCTTTAAATGTCTCACTAGCTCTATTTCCCCTTCTTTCTGCAGATAAAATTAAATACAGGCATCACCATCTAAATGTATCAGCAGGATGAACGAAGGGACGCCAGCAGGGGGAGATAGGAGGAAGGCTCAGGGGGTTATAGGTCTTTAAAAACCTCTTTTCCTGTCACCCTTCCCCTTGCCCTCACCGTCCCCTTGGTCCTGGTATCACTGTTCAGACGTGAAACTGAGAGACATTTGCAAACGCTCGACCCCATCTCTCTCAACCTCCGTTTCATAATTCCTTAAGGTAAACAATGGAAACAAAAAGATGCTCGCACATTGAGGGTGCCTGGAATTGCCCTGCTTGGAAAACACTGGCAAGGTTGACTTCCATCCTCAAAGGCACGACCTCTGTCACTTCACTGTGGCCATTACCCTTGTTGGCTGGTCCTTGGTGAACCCAAGAATCGAGTTGCCAGGCTGGGAGGAGTCCTTCATTTTGACTGGTCACCCGGGACCTGCCCGGAGGAAAGAAGTGCTGGGGTTTTGTGACTACTAAACAGAAGTCAGTCCCGAGGACTTAGAGGGCTAACAAGTATGGTCCTCCAAGGAACTCGGAGTAGCTGAACAAATACGGTCCTCCAAGGAACCCGGAGTAGCTGGCTTCTGATTCTATCTATTCTCAGATTACTGATCCAGGAGGAGGTGATGGAAGGATTTCCCCCTTCACTTATATTCAGAAGGTTCAGTCTGTGTGTGAGGATAAGTATCTGTGGGCTGAGCGAGAAAGGAAGTCCCAAACACCCCATCATTTTTAAATGATGGGTTATGAAACATTAATGACTCCCAGCATGGGGAAAGTTTCCATTGGGACATATGATTCAGCCCAGTGAGACAGCCCAGAGCCTTCAATAGATGTCAGCTTGGTTTCCAACCCATGAATCCTCTACAGCCGACCACCGCCTTCCCAGTGAGAAGTCCCCAGAGATACGACGAGTCACCATCACAGTACTGATACAGCAAAGGGCGTAAGTCCTTGCTGCACTGTATGCAACCAGCCTAAAGTCTAAGATCAAGACCTAAATAAGCAGGAGTACTAGAAGAGCATACACCAAAGGCACCCTGGCCTAAGCATCTTCCCCATGTGGCTTTCTAACACCAACGGAGACTTCATACTTGAATCCTCAAACACTTAAAAGGGATTGTCCCTAATGATACAAACAAATTGCTAATTTATTCCTCTTTATAGGCTGTTTTAGTAAATGAACCATAGATTAAATGTAGTGCTAAAGTCGAGTGCATGACGGTCAGGGAATTCTCACCACGCAAACGAGCACAGCAGAATCAAGTCTCCAGAGCCCATGGTGAAAGTTAGTGCCATCTTGGAACTTTCCGGGCCCCCTTCATCTGCTTTATTTCCTGCATGTCCCTCATTCATGACGATGTTCCCCAGGTGCTGTTGGTGGCCTTTTCTTTTCTTTCTCACACACGCTCCCTGCAGGGGTTCATTAACAGCTGTGGAGGGCTTCAGCTACCATATGCACCTTGGGAAAGACCCAAATCCAGATGTTTAGGTTAACACTCTCTCCTCAACTTCAGTTCGTTCAGCAAACGTCAGTGGAAAACCTACTCCACGGGAGGCACTGGGCCGGGCACTGCGCACAGGGAAACGCATCAAACACGGTGTCGCCTGTCAAGGCTCACATATAACTTTATATCCAGATACTATCGGAATTTTCCACTTATAGTAATAATAATAGCAGTAATTCGTTAAAAATCTGCTACCATTTATTGAGAACTTGTTTGGAGCCAGCTACTCAAAACATGGTGCTTTCTGGCCCCCAAAGCACGTGAGCATAGCTCTGCTCACGCACGGGTCAGGCAAGCCTCAGTGCCTTAGCTCTGCCACGAAACGTCTTCATTCCAGCCTAGCAGCCATCCAGTGACAAGTGGACACGGACCAGGTCACATCTTTTTTTTTTTTTAATAAACTTTTTCTTTAGAGCAGTTTTATTTTCTTTTATTATTTTTAAATTGAAGCATAGTTGTTTTACAATGTTGTGTTAATTTCTGCTGTACAGCAAAGTGACTCAGTTACACACGTATATACGTTCTTTTTTATATTCTTTTCCATTCTGGTTTATCCCAGGACATTGAATACAGTTCCTTGCGCTATACAGTAGGACCTTGTTTTCCGACCGGGTCACATCTTGATCACGTGTTTTGGATCATTTTAGCATGGATGCAAGGATCCTGGTGCTTCCTATTTGAAGTTTCTATTGTCGGCAGATAATAATTAAAATTTGAAGTAAAAACGTCTTACAACTTCTCTTTTAAGCTTCCAGATCAGTTGAGTATTTCGAGATTGCAAACTGAGTTTTTTTGAAAAAAACTTTGCAACTAGATCCCTGAATCAGTTTTCTCATTATTATATAATTAGAACAAATAAATATGTTTTTTAAAATATAAAATGTAAGATGATGGGCTTCCCTGGTGGCACAGTGGTTGAGAGTCCGCCTGCCGATGCAGGGTACACGGGTTCGTGCCCCGGTCCGGGTAGATCCCACATGCCGCGGAGCGGCTGGGCCCGTGAGCCATGGCTGCTGAGCCTGCGCGTCTGGAGCCTGTGCTCCGCAACGGGAGAGGCCACAACAGTGAGAGGCCCGCGTACCGCAAAAAAAAAAAAAAAAAAAAAGTAAGATGAGCTTGTCACATATAACCCCAAGTTTTTGTATTAGTTAATACTTCTTTATTGTTCTCACTGGTTGATTTTGTAACTGTTATAAATTTGAACTTACAAACTAAACATTCCCTAGTATTTTTTTTCTATTTTTATTTTTTTAACATCTTTATTGGAGTATAATTGCTTTACAGTGGTGTGTTAGTTTCTGCTTTATAACAAAGTGAATCAGCTATACATATACATATATCCCCATATCTCTTCCCTCTTGCATCTCCCTCCCACCCTCCCTATCCCACCCCTCTAGGTGGTCACAAAGCACCGAGCTGATCTCCCTGTGCTATGTGGCTGCTTCCCACTAGCTATCTATTTTACATTCGGTAGTGTATATATGTCCATGCTACTCTGACCATCACCTTTGGGAAGCCACCCTGAATTCTCCAGGTCGAGATAGGATGTCTGTTCCCCTATCTGTGTTCGCACAGAAACACTTCCCCACCACTTCCCTCATTGCTGTAGTTTTTGCTGACATGCCTGAGCTCCTAGTTGGGAAGACCTGTAGCTTATTTGTATTTATTTACTTAGTGGCTACCCACTACTGGCTTATAACATGTACTTAATAAATATGGATTGAATGAATGAATGAACAGGTAAGCAATTTAAATAAGAACCCAGATTTAGTCCTTAAAGGATTTGAGCTTTCAAATTGCTAAAATGTCCATGCTGGATATGTAATGCCTACCAAGCATCAGGTCCTGATTTAACTGTTTATGCAAATTGCCTCACTGAATCCTCCAAACCAGCTCCATGAAGTAGGTAGTATAATCATCATGTTAACTTTTTCAGATGAGGAAACTGAGGCAAAAGGAAGTGATGTGATATGACCAAGTTCCCACCGCTAGTGAAAGGCAGGGCTACACTCAGACCCCAAGCTCTAATGCCGTGAGAACATCCTGCTCTAAGTTCCCGCTCAGGGGACTCCCTACTGATTACACAGAGATGGCTGTAGGTAGTTGAACATCTTCTTGAAGACGCAAAGTCATGATGACTATCCTCTAAAACAGATGCATTTGGGAACTGGTGAGGCCCTTTCTCTCTGCACTTGATGGCCCCAGCATATGGTAAATTTTAAGTACAGATTCCACTTTGACTCCCTGACTATCTGGACTTCTCAGTGTGCCTGTCTTTGGAAAGACCAGGGGCAGAAGAGGAAGGAACATGAGCTTTGGCGTCATGAAATCCTAAACGTGGAGCGCAAGTCTACCATTTACTGGCTGTCTGACCTTCTCTGAATCTGTTTTATCATCTTTAAAATGAGTCCATCACACCAGTGTAACACTGGTTGACAGTGGTTGCTATTAGAATAAAACAAATATGTATGAAATACCTAGTCTATTCACTTTCCTTTCTTCTTCCTGTTCTAATCCTTTGATTCTAATGTGCTATGGGGTTTGAAAGAAAGCTTCTTAGAATCATGCCTAAGATAAGCATAGACAAGGTTCTGAGTCTTCATTATTTGAGTAAAGCACGTGAGCTTCAGAACGTGTCTTCCCTTAGCAGTTACCTTGGTGCCACTGGAGGCAGCTTTGCTTTTTCCCTAATTCTTGCTTGTCTTCCGGATAGATGAGGCTGTGTTCCAGATAAGTGAGGGGGCCTGGTAGCCACCTGTCCTACCTGGCTCACCACTAGGTGGCAGCACACCACACTTCCTCTACCCTTACTCTTTTCTGTAAGTGTGTAAAAAGGAGGTGCTTTACTTAGGGGCCAATCTCCACTTCTCCATCTCCTACGTTGCTTTTGATGCAAATGATCACTTACACTTTTAGGTAAAAGCAAATATTGTTTGTGTGCGCTTTCATGCACTCCTTTAGGAGGATGTGGAGCTTTGAAGCCAAACTCAGCACAGTTCATTAGACCATTTTCACTGGGAGGTTTTTCTTACACAAAATGACCCACAATTAAAAATGTGGAGAAATTTTCTCAGTGTGGTACAGCTTTTTAAGAGACAGGGACAAAGCCTTTATCGAAAGAGCAATTTATCATGCCAGTAATTTTCTACCTCCGTCCTGCTATTCTTAAGGATGGCCGTTTTAAAAGGAACTCTTCAGCTCTGGTCTCTCAGCTTAGCCTGTAGCCTCACATAATGGCCTGTCTCTAACTTCAGCCCATTTCCATGGAAGTAATTATACCACAGGGCCGAGAAGGGCGATTTGCCACAGAATCAAAGAAGAAGCAATTGGGTCCGACATGAAAAACAATCTCTAGATAAGGGAGGGAAAGAAGGATGATGAAGTGAGGGGGATCCAGAGAGCACTGTTTTATGTGGAAGAGCGCTGTAGACTAAAGTTTTGAAATAAAATATCATCAGAATACGACAATAACATATGAAGTGAACGAAATCATTTTCCTCATGCCCCCTTCCTTCTCCCATATTTTTTATCACAGCACGTGGTTAGACGGTCCCAAATAAATGGTTCTCTACAGACACTGTGATAGTTCTTGAACCAAGCATTCCAAATAAATAATTTTATTTCTTTCATAAAATCTTGGAAAAGAATCACAGAGTCCATGGCTGTAGGTGTGATCTGGGAACTCATCTTATCCCATTCCTGTGTCTTCCGGAAGGTTCAGACCAAAACTCTCCCAAGAAGATCAAAATCGACACTGGAAAGATCATGAAATTTTTTTTTTTTTTTTAAGCCAAGGACAAAGATCCTTTGGTGTAACAGGTCAAATATTTTGTCCAGAAAGGAACATAAGCTCTGGAGTCGGGAGACCTTGGGGGAAGGCTGGGCTCCGGGGTTTGCCAACCCTGCCACTCGGACAGGTTCACATAATGTGTCTGCGCTTGGGTTGCTTCAAAAATGGAGATAATAATCTACGTCACAGGGTTGTTCCAATGATCCAGTGAGACAATGGATGTGAAATTGCTTTGTAAACTGGAGAGTGCTATTCAACTACCACTTACGAGCACTGTTGAGTTCACTCAGTTCTTTTCCTCCTCAGTGAGCTACAGCACCCAGCCATTTACCACCAAAGTGCAGAGGACTGACGCCCGCGGGCCGCAGCGCCCGTCCCCCTGTGTGCGCAGACGCCCTGGCTCAGCAGCCTGGAGGGAGGGGTGATCTGAGGACAAAGGAGGTGCCTGGACCTCCCCGCCCCCTCCTGGGAAGCGCACCTGCGCTCTTTCCGCAGCCCCGCCTCCATCTAGCACCGGAACTGTGGCCTGAGTGACAGGAGACGTGGCTTCGGGCCACTATCTTGCCGTATGACTCTAGGTTATTTCTTCATTTCTTTGGTTACTCATTCAAAATAAATAGGGATTAGAGACCTAGGCTCTTGAACCAGGCAACCTGGGTTCAAATCCAGGTTCCACCAGTGACTTGAGAGGTGACTTTGGGGTAAGTACAAATACTGGTCAGTATTTATAGAGCATTCAGATACGCCAGCCCAGCTCCGAAGGCCTCATCTGCATCAGCTCAGGTGATCTTCACAATAACCTTAGGAGGTTAGCCCAGTTATGATTCCCGTATTCCAGACAATGGAACTGGGGCCGATGTGCTTCAGTACCCTGCCCAAGGTCACTCAGCGAATGAGGGGCAGTCTCACACACTGATCATGAAGACGCCTAACGCCTCCTAAAGATGTAGGTGGAGAGCTCAGAGTCGTGTCCGCCACTAGGTAAACACTCAGTGATCGCTGTTATTTATTGTTCATTAAGGACCCATTAAATCCCAGCCACTCTGCTAGATGAGCCCATGATACACAAGCTCCCCAGGCCCACCCCGTAAGATCACAAATAACCTTACTTGCTGTATTTATTCCACACGGTTGTTCTGGGTATCAAGTCAGAAAGGCAATGTGTAAAGATGTAGGTGGGATATGTATTTTTTTTAATTGGAGTACTTTCGAATGGCGTGTTAGCGTCTGCGGTACAAGGAAGTGAATCAGCTGTACGGACACATATTTCCCTCCCTCCTGGACCTCCCTCCCACCACCGTGCCATCCCACCCATCTAGGTCATCCCGGAGCACGGAGCTCTTGAAAGTGAAAAAGCAAGTAAGTACATGGGGAAGCCAGAGTTAGCATTAGTTTATGTTAGCGGAATCTGACACAATGTCCTTGTAAGAGGAAAAACTGAATCCAAGAGATACATTATAATAATCTTCTGGCTGGAATAAACAGCATCTGGTGCTGTGACAAGTGTCTAAGGCTCCGTTTGCCAAAATCACCGGTTTGATTTTGTAGTTCTTAGAGTGTCACGTTGACCCCTGCCCTGTTGTCATAACTCTGTGCTTGTTTATTTTCCTCCAGGGTGGGACACTTAACAGCAACATGAAAGGTCTGTTTTCTTTTCCAGGACTTGTTGGCCTTCTACCAGAATATCAGAGAACTGATCTTTCTAAACACCCAATCAACATATACTTCTTGGACATGTACTATTTGCAAAACACTATGCTAAGGACTGTATTTGTTCATGCTTCCCTCACTTTATATCTATTGCTGTGGGTTAACTCTGTTATAATCTTTATATTACAAGGATCACAGAACAAATGCCACAGGGGTTCATTGTCCCTTTTATCTCCAAGAATGTCTCACAGAAGAAAATTGAACCTAATACAATTTGTGAAAATATTAGAAAGCACCATGGTTCTTTTAGCCCAAATGGCAAACTTCTGAGGGAGATAGAATCATAGTAACACGAATCTTAATCCGATTTTAATGGGCATTTCTTGACCACCTACTCTAACGTAAGTTCTAGAATATAAATCTTCCCACCTTGGACAAGTTATTTAACCTTACTGGACCTCAGTATCTTTATCTATAAAATGGGAAAAGAAATAAAATACTTGGGAAACTCTTAGAAAGCATTTATTACTTCATTTAATCCTCCCAGCAAGCCTGTGGAATTGACGCCGTTCCCTATTTTATCTGATAAAACTGGCGCTTAGCTTCCTGAGCAGAGCTGCATAGCTAAGTTCTCACCGTTGGCAAACAGCCCGATGAAGACTCAAATACACACTTTATCTCAAAAGCCTGTGCTCTTTGCCCTGGACCAAAGGCCCAAGACCAGAAAGCACTGCCTTTGGAAAATTCAGAAGCCTAAACAGTCAGTGCCAGGTTTTATTCTTCTTCCACTCAGTTGTCCTTGTCCCTGCCATGTGGACACTCTGGCCCTATATTTTCTTGGTATCTCTGTTTGCAGGTCAGCGCTCAGAGAACTTCTCACAAACAGTTTCAAAATACAAATGCCCTGTTTCAAAGCTAAGCAAAGCCAGATTGACTTTAAAATCAGAAAGTTCCGTTCTCCCCACTTTGTGTGCGTGGCACACTCTGTGTGCTGGAGGTCAAGTTTTCCCGGTGATAAGGGGGACCTGACCAGAAAGACCTCAAAGCAGGAGAGTGGAGCATGAGTGCCCCAGAGGTCATCGGCGGAAAGATGGCCTTGAGAGGAGCAGTGTATATAAGTGGACTTGCCACCGGGAGTCCGGGGGGAGCAAATACACGCTATTTCTGCCAAAGGTCACACACCTAGCGGGGCAGCTGACAAAACCAGGGTGGCTTCTAACTACAGCACGTGCGCTTTACCAATGTCCGAGCAGCTAGTGAAACTGAGAAACTTCCTTTGGGAAGTGCAGTGGGTTTAAATGCCTCAAAGTTCAGGATAGTGTCTTCTGTTGCTGCAATTTCTTCTCTCTCTCCTCTCCCTCCCCCTCCCCTCCCCTCCCCCACCTGCTCTCCTCTCCTCCCCCCTTACCCATCCTTTCAGAGAACAGGAATCAGTCCATTTAACTCAATCCATTGAACTCAAAGCCTGTTCTGTCCTACATGTTCATAACTTTCAGTAAAACTTCATAAGATAGCTCTCACAACAAGCCCTACCAGGTACCACTCAAGGTGATGTGCACAAATTTTTCTACCCCTGTTTGATACACTCACGCTTAGCAATGATAGTTCCTTTGGGTCCCGTTCGAGATGCTAATGAGGAGGCCCCCTCCCTGAGCTGCAGGTAGTTAAGCGTGTTGGAAGAGCGGCAAGGGAAGTTTCCAGAGACGTATCTGGAATCACTACCTAATGAAGTTAGAATAAATGATCATATCTAATATCCAATGCAAGAGGCATTTATTATTGTTCCTAAAGGAAAACTAAAACACACTTTAAGTGAGAGCACTCTCATTTACTTTTCTAAAACGTTGTGCACACTACTATATATAAAATAGATAACGAATAAGAACCTACTGTATAGCACAAGGAACGCTACTCAATACTCTGTAATGACCTATATGGGAAAAGGATCTAAAAAAGAGTGGATATATGTATGTGTATAACTGATTCACTTGGCTCTACAGCAGAAACTATCACAACGTTGTAAATCAACTGTACTCCAATAACAATCAAAAACAAACAGGGCTTCCCTGGTGGCGCAGTGGTTGAGAGTCCGCCTGCCGATGCAGGGGACACGGGTTCGTGCCCCGGTCTGGGAAGATCCCACATGCCGTGGAGCGGCTGGGCCCGTGAGTCATGGCCGCTGAGCCTGCGCGTCCGGAGCCTGTGCTCCGCAACGGGAGAGTCCACAACAGTGAGAGGCCCGAGTACCGCAAAAAAACAAAAAACAAACATTGTGCAAAGAATGCAGGCTCCTGCAGAATGGACTAGGAAAGGCAGCAAAATGATGGGTTTTGCTCCGGTCACTTTGCAGACTTCCTCCTAGAGGCTCTCCTGGGAGAAAGGAGGCCAGTTTGGAGTCAAATGTGCAGGGGATTCTCCAAGCCCAGCTTCTCCTGAGCCCAGCCAGGCACCCAGGGACCCGTCTCCTGCCCCCAGGAAGTGGCAGGGCCAGCCTTCCCCGGTGCTGTGCTCCCCTGAAGAGGAGGGGCCCCCTCATTATCCAGATGCTGTTCACACCCCCATTCTGCCAGCAGCTCCCCAGAAGCAAAGGTGCAGGGCTGGAGCTGCAGCTTAGCTGCATCATCTGTGTGCTCGGAGACCACTTGCCCCAATTCCCCGGGTGAGAGTGCTGGGTGAGCCTGGCAGTCGTTATTCATCTTCCCCGCAGCCTCCCTGGCTCCCTGAGAGCCTTCTTCCCTCATCCTCTCTGTGGCTCACCTCGGAGCACTCCACAGAAAACTTTCTCTTCCTCTGGTAACTCAGGTCAGATTTGCAGAATGCAAATTCAGTGAAGGCTCAAGTCATTTTCCACATTGGGTGCCTCTTGTGCTTAAATTCAGCCCCAAATTGCTTGATTCTTGGCTCTATTCAGACTGCATGGATTTAGCCTGAAATTCCTTAAGTCATCAGAGAATCCCCAGGACCCCTCAACTTAATTCCATCCACCCCCAGTGTGTGTAGCTGGGCTACATCCACAACCAGAAAGGAAAAAAATCTACTTACAGAACCCAGGAAAGAGAGAGAATCTCTCCTGATCACAGCAAGGTGTAAAATATATGATGCCATTGCTGGATTCAGTATGTGAACTCGTGTAATTTCACAAAAGGAGCTCAGAAAGGAGAGAGGAGTATCCTGGGTTCTAGCCTTGTTCCTACCATGTGGAAAGCAATGGATTCTTAACCTTTCTTTTTTGCGTCGTGGAGCCCTTTGAAGACCTGCTAAATGCTCTGGAACCTTAATCATATATGTACAGCCTTTGAGGGAATGGATACCAGAGTCTGCCCTCAGGGTGATAACCCCTCCCTAGTCTACCCCTACAGTGTTCTCCAGTACCAACACCCACAGGGTCCATTAATCCTGCATTTGGGGGGAAACAATCTAGCAAGTTCTATTTTACTGTTCAAAATGCTAATTGTTCCATGTAGCCTTGAGAGTGAAACCAGAATAGTGTGGGGAAGTTTAATCAACTGGTCTCATCCTGGGTTTTTATGAAATGCTAAAATTATCCTCAGCTCCCCAGAGCGTTACTGCAGTTCCATATGGTTTATATCCTAGCAATCTAGCAATTCATCAATCTGTTTACATACTGATGTTATACTTAGATTGATATTTAACTCTCTTCAGAATCAGTGCCTTGCAAAAGATTTATAAATGACTGCTTTGCAGTAATAGAATAGATATTGAACCAAATGGAAAATAGTAATCATTTA